>NW_022900944.1:3589055-3654610 GCF_012274545.1 Fukomys damarensis | reverse complement strand
CCTCCCCCTCCCCTCCCCCCCCTCCTCCCACTGCTGTATCCCAGTATCAGGACACCAAATCTCAGGGAGACTCTTTCCCTGCTGCTTACCACTCCACTATTTTCCTGGAAATCACTAACGTCTCCTAGGCTTGGTTTAGAGGGTTACTTTTTCCGTTTCTTCACATAGTCTAGAAATTAATCTGCTATCTGAAGAGTAGCTAGCCAAGACTTTTGTGCATTCTGTAAGTTTTCTCTTCACTGTGCTGTTTACTTTGCTTTGCAGAAACCTTTAAACCAGATGTAGTCCTGTTTATAGATTCTTGATATTATTTCCTGTGCAGGTGGTGTCCTATTAGGGAGGTCTTCTTTGGCTGCTCCTCTGGCTTCAAGTGTTTTGTCTATGTTGTCTTCAAGCATTTTCCATTTTCGGTTTTCTCTGTAGGTCTCTGAACTGTTTTTATTTGACTTCAGCAGTTTCAGTGGATTCATCCTGAGTCTGCTGGCTTGGAGGCTGAGGTCGCAGCAGCCTGGAAAGGTGGAAGAACGCTCTTCTGCCTCAGAAGGCACAGGCTTTGCGGGTCAGCTGGGCTGCAGCACAGGGGAAGGGTCCTGGCCAGGAAAGCTGCTGGCTTGTGGCCGGCAGTCAGGACTCAGCATGTTAGAACTCAGATCTGCAGTAACCCTGGAGTCCCACTTGTTCCGTGTGCAACTGTCAAGAGGGCTGTGACTTCTCAGTGGGTTCTTCTGTGGATGGGACCATAATGTGGTGATGTTACTGGGAGGTAATGGAAACTAGCATGACTTGAATATATTTGGTTTTATGTTTTTGAGATCTGTTAGAAATAAAAGAGCCTGCTTGTAATGAAATCAGAAGCATATCAGATGTAAAAGAGAAAAACTGATGAAAGATCAATGCTTATCTTTTCTGGTATAAAAATTCATGTAAATGAAACTATTTTTTTCTGTTTTTGTTTAGTCTTGGGGATCAAACACAGGAACTTACACATACTAATCAAATGGTTACCACTGAGCTACACCTCCAGCCCTATCATTTATAATCTCAGGGCCTATTAAAATGAACACGATAGAAAATAGAAGTAGATCAATTACTCATACAATAGTAAAAATTTGTTTTTATTGAAGGAGAATAGCTCAATAAGTATAACAAAGTCGCCATCATGACAGATTTGAGCCAGGTGTAGTGGTGCACATCTGTGATCCCAGCACTTGGGGAGACTGAGGCAGGAGGATTGCTGGGAATTCCAGGCCAGGCTGGGCTACATAGTGAGTTTAAGGCCAGCCTGAACTAAGAGCAAGGCCCTGTTTCAAAACAAAACAAAACAAGACAGATTTGATAATTTGACTTTTTATAGCTTCAACCAATACCTTGAAATATCCCAGAAGGATGGTACATTTAATAACCCTGAACCTAGGGCCAAGGATTTAGCTCAGTGGTTCTACTGCCTGCCTTGCAAGCACAAAGACCCGAGCTCGATACCCAGTACAGAAAACAAAGCAAAACAAAACAACAACAAAAAAAACCCTGAACCTTTTATCCCCCAGACCTGAGGAACTTCCAAATTTATGAATGGAATCTGTTTTTAAAGAAAAAGGTAAATCTCCCTTTAATCCAATGCCTTTGAAAGGTTATAAGGAGTTCACTACTTAAAAAAAAATTTAAGGCTGGGCGTGGTGGCGCATGCCTGTAATCCCAGAATTTAGGAGGCTGAGGCAGGAGGATTGACCAGCCTGAACTACATAGTGAGTTCCAGGTCAGTCTCAACTATGTAGTGAGACCCTGTCTCAAACAAACAAACAAACAACAACAACAACAGAAAAACAAAAACAAAACATTAAAAAATAGCAACAAAATGAAGATCTTGGATTAAATACATTATTGTTAAGCTGGTGCAGTGACGTCTCACATTTTTTGCTTCATTCTGAATATTAATAGTCTGTAGGGGCCAGGGATTTAGCTCAGTGGCTCCACACCTGCTTTTCAAGCACAAGGTCCTGAGTTTGATCCCCGGTACCAGATACAAAACAAAACAAAACAACAAACTGATTCTGCAAGCCATTCTCTGCTGCTTGGTTTCACAAGTGTGAAAATGAATTTAAAGAACAATTTGAGCATCTATAGTGTATGGTAGCGTTACCTGCAATTTGAAGGTAGAATTTACCCAAAACTGAGGTCATGATAATTAGTTGTACTGTATTTGCTTACCAGATTATTGCTGTTAACTATCATTAGCATTGCTAGTGTTCTTTTATTTTCTTTCTTTCTTTTTTCTTTTTGAGACTCAGCTATGTAGTTGAGACTGATCTGGAACTCACTATGTGTCCCAGGCTGGTCTTGAACTCACAGCGATCCTCCTGCCTCAGCCTCCTGAGTGCTGGGATTACAGATTTGCGCCACTACACCTGGGACTAGTGTTATTTTCAAGAGACTTGGAGGTTTAGCACCCAGATTTAGAGGCTAGGATTACTGGCTAAATCTCATCTACCATCACTTAACTGTGTGGTTAACGCTTTTCCTCACCTGTGAGTAAGGATGAGTCAGAGCCGGACTTGTAGGGTTGCGATGTGGATTAAGTGAGCTCAGACCACTGTGCAAACGCCCTGTCTTCGCTCTGATCACAGCCTGGCAGCAGCAACAGCAGTGCCACTGCCTTGTATCTGAGTGGTGCCTGAGACTGCAGGTCTCACACTTCACCTGGGGACACTCTGTGGAGCCCACAGCACAGCTGCACTTGGCAGGAGGCCCATGGGGTCCGCTGGCCAGGGCGGTTCTTCCCTCCCCTTGTGGTAGGAACAGCTTCCTTTGCTGTTGCGCTCCCTTCCCCTCTCCTTCCCTGCTTTGCGCTTTCTCCCACACCTGGGTGGACTGTGGCGAGGCCATAACTTCGTGAGGCCTGTGCTGCCGCGGGGAGCCAAGCTCCATGCACTCATCCTCAGGGGTCGGCTGCACCATCAGCTGCACAAACCTGACTCTCCTGCAGGCGACTTTTGGATCCTGGAGAAGACAAACGTGCCGGTACCTCCCCCAAAACTCTTGGAATCTAAATATTTTATGTTCTTTGTTTCTTTTTGAAATTAAAGGAAAGAAATGGGAAAAAAGCTAAAATTCATAGCCAACAAAAGCTGCTCAATTTAATTATTCTTGTTGCACCGGGGGTTGAATTCAGGTCCCTGTGTATTAGACAAGTGCTCTGCCACTGAGCCCTATACCTCTATCCTGCAGGAATTCTTAGGACAAAGTGAACACTTTCATGCCTCAAGAGATGTCACATTTGAATGCATATTCATACTAACATTATAGCCATTATAGTTAAACTTTGTTGACTTCAATCATCTTTCTCATTTATTTTATTTTTGATGGGGGTTAAACCTAGGGACTAATGTATGCTAAGCACATGCTCTGACTTCAAACTCACCTTAGTCTCTTTAGTTATCTTATTTTGGGGGGTACTGGGGATTGAACTCAGGTCCTTGTGTTGTGAGGTGGGCAGCAGAACCACTGACCTAAATCCCCAGCCCGGTTGTCTTATTTCTAGACATTTTCTTACTTACAAAGATGATTTTTCTAACACCTTGATCTGCAGATAATATCCCCATAAAATTATTGACTAGGTTAGTCTTTTCTAAGTAAATTGAATATCCAGAAAGTTTGAAGTCATCAGAAACATTATTATTTTTTTTTAGAAGAATTTGTGGGAAGATTAGCTAAAACTATTTGCAAAATTCAGTTTACTTTTTTAGGTCAGGAGTAAAATGCTATTTACTTTTTTTTTGGTATTGGGGATTGAACTCAGGTCTTTGTGCTTGTGAGGCAGGTGACAGAACCACTGAGCTAAATCCCCGACCCTAAAATGCTATTTAGAAATGGTTGGTTAAGAGCCCATTTTATTAAACACAAATATTACTTTAAAAATTCACTGATTTGCCTGGCATGGTGGCTCACACTTTTAATCCTGATGCTCTGGGAAGCTGAGGTAGGAGGATCTCAAATTTGAGCCCAGCCTGGGCTATTTAGGGACTTAGCACAAAGTTGTCTCAAAATAAAAAAACAAAAAGTGGAGCTAGGGCCCTGTTCAGACACCAGCAGATTGGGCCCACAGGCCCCAGTCAAAGGCCCACCCAGACAACAGCTGCACAGGCATGCAGACCCCAGCCAGAGGCCTGCCCAGACAGCAGCAGGGTGGGCACACAGGCCCCAGCCGGAGGCTCACCCAGAGACCATTGCTAAGTGTGAGCAGGCCCAAACCAGAATTCTGACCAGTGTGGGGATCCAGAAGGCCTCATTCTGAACCCAGGAATTGGAACAGTGGTGAGCAGCAGAGAGAGCGCCTCTCTGAGGCTTGCTGAGAATTGAAGCCCATTGGAGATCAAAGATTTACCTCAATAAATGTGCAGAAGACTGTATAGGTTGAAATGAGAAGACACATAAACAAGACTCAAAACCAGACTTCCAGATCACCAAAGGCAGCCCCAAGGAATAATGATGTGGAATAATCTAACATTCAAACACCTGGACTCCCTGAACTGGCAATGAAAGAGGACCTGGAAAAAATAGAATCAGAAATATTTTCTCAGATAACAACCTAGACCGATAAAAGAAACAACAGAGGAGCTGAGGAACATGATGGAATCCATAAAACAGATGCAAACAGATAGCAAAAGACCACAAGAAATCAATGCAGCAGTTTCTAGATGATGCAAAGAAGAGTAACATAAGACTGATCAGAGTCTATGAAGAAACACGAAGGTGTAAATGACATAAAAATGTTCACAGAAGTAATGGCAGAAACCTTTCTAAGCACGGGAAAAGAATCTGACATACAGGTAAGTGAGGCATATAGGACTCTAATAGTTATGATAAAAAAGTCTACACCTAGGCATATAATAGTCAAGATTCCAGAAACCCAGCAGAAGAACAAAATACTAAAAGCAGTTAGAGAAAGGAAACAAATCACATACAAGGGAAAGCCCATCAGAATCACAGAAGACTTCTCAACACAAATGCTCAGGTCAAGGAGAGCCTGGAGTAAAGTATTTCAACCCAGATTGATGTACCTTGCAAAAACTTTCTTTCTAGATTGATGGAGAAATAAGATATTTTAATGACAAAGAACACCTGAGGAACTTCATGAATCCCAAACCAGCACTCCAAAAAATTTAAAATAATATCCTAGGAAAAGACAATGAGGGTTACAAACCCATGAAGCCCAGAAGAATGAATCCATCAGGCAAGACAGGAAATTAAATTCAAAGGAGGAGAATTAAATGACAGGAAAGGGTCATGACAAAGATAAGTCAATACATATTAGTTATAATCATCAATGTTAATGGTCTCAATTCACCAATCAGATGAAATAGATGGGCAGAATGGGTCAAGAAGCAAGATCTAACAAGATGCTGCATATGAAAAACACACTTAATTGCTGAAAATTCATAGGCTGAAAATTAAAGGGTGGAAAATAATACTCCATGTGACAGGACCCCCCCCCAAAAAAAAAAGCAAAGCAGGAGTAGCTACCCTATTTGTAGATAAAATGGATTTCAAAACAAGACTAATTAAGAGAGACAAAGAAGGCCACTACATCTTTGTAAGGGGAACAATCTAAGAGGAAGAGATGACAATCATAAATATGTATGCACCAAATACAAGTTCACCCAACTATATAAAACAAATATTAATGGACATGAGAAATTAAATAAGCACCAGTACAATATTAGTGGGGGACCCCATTGTCACAAATAGATCAACTAGACAAAAAAATAAACAGTGAAATACTAGAACACAACCAAACTCTTGAACAAATATACTTAGATGTTTACAGGGTGTTCCACAACAGAAAATCAAAATACACATTCTTTTCAGCAGCACATGGGTCATTCTCTGAAATATACCATGTACTTGCTCTTAGAGCATGTTTAAGTAAGCACAAATGAATTGAAGTTATCCCCTGTGTATTATTAGATCATAGTACAATGAAATAGGAGATCAATAGCAAAAGAAACCACAAGGATTTTATAAACATATGGAAACTGAAACAACACTCTCCTGAACAACCATTGGGCCACAGAGGAAATTAAGGAAGAAATCAGACAGTTTCTACAATTAAATGCCAATGCCAATACAACATATCAGAATCTGTGGGACACAATGAAAGAAGTGTTAGGAGGGAAATTCAGAGCGATGAATATTCATATTAGGAAAACAGAGTGAGTGCAAATAACCTAATGCTGAACCTCAGGCTTCTACAAAAAGAAGAGTAGGACAACCTCAAAGCTCATACAAGGGAGGAAGTAATAAAGATTAGAGCAGAAAATAATGCAATGGAGACTAGAGACAGAACAATACAAAAAAAATCAGTGAAGCAAGCAGTTGGTTCTTCAAAATAATAAACAAAATAGACAAAACCTCAGCCAACAACAACAACAACAACAACAGCAACAACAAAACTCAAAAGGGACAGAATGTAGCTCAGTCTGAAGGCTGTGGGTTCAATCCTCAGTACTGAAAAAAACACTGATCCTAATCCATTTCCTATTTCTTCCATGGATTCCAGAAAAATGTGGAAGGAAGATTTATGCCAAGGAGTGCTGGATCATTATAAGGGGTGTTCAAGTTTTTCTCTTAAGATGTACTATCACACACATTATAAGCCACTGCAAAAAGTATAAGACTAATATGTCTTTAGAAAATAGGAGTGTCCCCAAATTTACAAAAAATTCATAATACAGAGTATAAATGTTGACTTATTTGCCTTGGAAATAAAGAGGCGGGAAAGTTTCCAGATAAATGTCTTCATATTTTCCCAAATCATCAAGATATTAAGTTTGATGTAAAACAAATAAACTTCTCCTCCTTAGGAAAACGAATTCACTTTGGAAGTGCACACTTTTCTCCATGCTTTTCAGATATTTAAAGACTTCTTGTGCCCACTCTGAACAGTGGGTGCCATGTTAAATTTGCGCTGTGAGGTTCACACATGCCACAGGAACATATGCGCTTCAATTCCTCAGTTGGATCTACACATAGCCAATTATACTGATTGACCACTGGATCACTGCTGGGATTCTGATTTACAGTGTTACTTATGTCCACTAGGGGGGGCCAAACCATGAGTAGAGTAGCCACTTTTCTCATTCTCCCAAGTGCTGAAGAACCCAAGCCCTTTCAGACTGCCCACCGGAAGTCCACAAATTAATCTTCAGTATTCCCCACTTCTAAAAGGCCCCCTCTACCTGCGTATGAGCACATCTGTAAAGCACTGGCAAGTCAGTTGTAAACAAACAGTTTTAGAGTAGAGCAAAGCCTTGCCTGGAGTCTGGTTATTTGAAAGCATAAAACTTCTGAAATTATTCAAATTCAATAAAGACCGAGTGTCATACGTACAAGTTTTAAGAACACTTGACTGATTTAACAAGAAAAAGAAGGTGAATTTGAAATATGCCTCCATAATGGGATAAATAATGTATTTAGAATCATGGTGAATACTTACATTTTGTTGAAAACTTACGTTCCACTGTTCTATTTTATTAGTTAATAACTTAAAGTCAGTAAATCTTCAGATTTGTTTGTAATGTAAAATACTACAGTTTGAAAGTTTTATCTTCCAAAACGAAGTCAGTGTGTACATTAAGACTCTACACGTGTCAAGTTCGAGAGTTTTGTTATTATTTGCAATTTCTGGTATGTAAGAGATTTTTATGTTCTGAAGTAATACTTTTGTGTGATTTATTATTCTGTCCTTATTAAAGCATTTTCACTTTTTTACGAAACTTTAATATTTCAGAAAGACTGATTTTATTTCATGAATGTAATTTAAGAATATTGTGTTGCAATATTTTTCAAAATACAAAGTAAGCACAGCCAGATAAGAATGATTTTGTAGAACTCTAGGTTGTAAACAATTTTTTTGTCCACCTAGGCAGCCTTAATTTTATTGCTACACTAGCATAAAAAATCAGATTTAACATGGAATCCAAAAACATGACTTGTTTAAAATAACAAAAACAGTATAATTAAACCACAAAGACCTTGCTTGTTATTTGTTTCTCTGCAAAATGCAGCAGATACTGCAGAAAGCGAATGTCCACTAGATGCCACACTTCCTTTGCTAGTAGGCAGCTCTGGCACATGGCGAGCGACCCTGAGACGCTGTTGTGTCTGTAACAGGCTCTGGGGTCCCCTGGCTGGACTCACTGAGCTGCCCCAGCATCCACACCAGCAGTGCACGCTTGTGAAGTCCTGCTGCCTTCCTCAGACACAAGGATAGGAGACTTTTATCTGCTGACTTTAACAATTGCATCCAAGTTAACAGTTTTCTGAATTAAAAAAGTTATCAGTTACAGAGGAGGATTTATTTATTCAGGGTGGTGATGGCAGCTACAGATGATTTCATTTTTATTTTCTGCCATGTATTTTAAAAATTACATATTTTTTGTTGTTGTTGTTTTTTTGAGACAGGGTCTCACAATGTAGTGAGACTGACCTGGAACTCACTATGTAGCCTAGGCTGGTCTCGAACTCACAGTGATCCTCCTGCCTCAGC
Source organism: Fukomys damarensis (assembly GCF_012274545.1). NCBI lineage: Eukaryota > Metazoa > Chordata > Mammalia > Rodentia > Bathyergidae > Fukomys > Fukomys damarensis. The sequence continues at coordinate 3,646,068 of NW_022900944.1, read as the reverse complement.
CTCCTGAGTGCTGGGATTACAGACATGTGCCACCATGCTGGGCCTTCATGTTCTTTTTATTTTACATATTTTTACAGAAAAAAAAAACAACAGAAGGAAAGCTAATTTTTTACATATAGTCAAGGAGGTATCATTAAACTTTTTAGAGAATTACACTGAATCAAACTCTGATTCAAATATCTTTAGAGGCATTATCATTTCATTTTGTCTACAGAGATTACATTTTTTTTTGAGACAGAGTCTTATTAAGTTGCCCAGGCTGGCCTCACACTTGTGATCTGCCTGCCTCAGCCTCCTGAGTAGCTGTCATTGCAGACATGCACCACCATGCCTGGCTGTTTTCTCTGAGAATTTTTGTAGGCTGGATTCAAAAGTGAAAGGAAGAGAATTTAGGAAGGAAAGAAATCCAAGTCATATCCTACTATCTCCTAGCCTACATCATGAGACAGCGCTAACAGGAAGATTGGAATATTTTTATTGAACTAGAGTCACAGGTGTCTGTGATGCACCTGGTGTCTTCAAGGCAAGGTTGTCCAAGACCAGCCTTTGATTATACGAGATAAATAGCACATTCATCTGTGATAGTGAGAGAGCAGTCTTCCATTCACCTCCCTTCAGTTTTCTATTTACATGAATACATTTTCCTAAAACAATTAAAACGAAAACTAAAGCATGTATTCTCACTATTTTCAAAAGCTTTGGAGGATCTGCCCACTATGTCTGATCACAAAGGAACATGTGGTGCATTACTGTGTTAAAAAAAAAAATTAAAAACAACCCAGGTGTGGTGGTGCGCCCTGTAATCCCAGAATTGGGAGGCTGAGGCAGGAACATCGACATTAATTCAAGACCAGCCTAGGCTACATAGTGAGATCAAGGCCAGCCTGCATTGTATGGTGAGAACCTGTCTCAGTTCTTCCTCCTGTAAATATAAAATGAAAGCAATTGTGTGTGTGTGTGTGTGTGTGCGTGTGGTACTAGCGATTGAGGCCAGGGCCTTCACTCCGAGGTGGCACCCCAGTCATTTTTAATTTTCAGGCAGTTTCCCTAAATTGCTAAGTTTCCCAGGCTGGCTTTGACCTGTGATCCTCAGCCACCCAGAGTGCTGGGATGACAGGTGTGCTCAGCTATTTGCGCTGCATCTTTTTTTTTGTACTACATCTTATTTCTACTGAATTCAAAGAGTAAAAGACTCTGGTTTAGAGAAAACCACGTTTAACTCTCATTTTTCAAGCAAATTGTGCATAACAGAAATCACCTGGCAAAAAATTGTCACCAGTCAGCATAGTGTAGTTTAGCATCAAGAAAATGGGTTGTGAGAGGTGGAAAGTGCGTGTCTGTAGCCCTGGGGAGGCTGAGGCAGGAGGCTTATAATTTGAGGGTAGCCAGATTCTGTCTCAAAAAAAACCACAAAAAACAATGAACAAACAAACTGTGTATATACTGGGCATGGTTCACATCAGGCATTTCCTCCTCTGAATTCTAGGTGAAAGCTGAGGTAAGCAAATGCATGCTGATAGACATCGGAATATATCTGCCAAGTAGTCAGGTTGCGGGCACAGAGGGACACTCTGGTTATATTTTGGCACGAGATGATCTCCTTCAGCCAGCAGCAAACTCTTAAAAATTTTAAACTCAATTCTCCAGCAGTTCAGAGCTGTGAGTAGGACCTCTGAACAAGAGAGGCCAAGGAGGAAAGCAGTCTTACTTTTGCTCTAGGTAAAAGATTTCATGGAAGAATGATTCAAATAATTATAATTATTTTAATTAATGTCTGTTATCACCTTCCTATGTTCACATGGCCCTTTTGGAGCAAAAGGAAGAACTTAGAAACTCATAGAAGTATTTCCATCTTCCTTGGAGCTGAGGAGGGCTCAATTTTAGGTACTGAATGCCTTCTTCGTTCCTCTGACTGGGGGACACCTTTTGGGGCAGCCATTTTCCTGCCCTTGCTTCTCTGGCCTCCCACTAGTCAGTAGGGCCAATCAAAAACCACTGTATGAGCGTTGAAAAAGAGAAGTTATAGTTGTCTTCAGTTTAAGATTCGGCTGGTGCAGCTCTAAGGTTAAGTGAAGTAAATCAGACACACAGGCTTACATATCACATGGTTTCTCCTATAGGAGAAACCCAAGGCATTAATAATTAAAGAGCAAAATTAAAGAAAGAAAATGGGAAACAGGGAGAGAGAACTCTTGCAAGGGAAGGGGAAAGGGGAAGGCGAAGGAGACCCAGAGCAGAAGGGAGAGGAGGGAGGAAGGGGGTGTCCGAAGACTCGAGCTGTGTTCTCTTCATGTTTCCCCATGATGAATGCAATCACTATGAGAACATGTACTAAGAAGAATCCGAAGGAAAAAGACCTGGCTGGCCCTCAAAATCACCCTCTTCCTTCCAAGACCTCCACTAAGTGGTCGCAAAGAGGTGATCCTCGCACTTTCTCCCAGGACCAGACTATGCCTTGGTGAGAAGTGGCATCCTCGCTAGGTGCTTCCAGAGCTGTGGGTGAACGTGGGTGCCGTGGGTGTGCTCACTGCCTCCTGGGCTCGCCAGTGTCCTCTCCATCTCTCCCCACCTGGTCTGTGCCAGAGCTCTTCTCAGTCTTCACATGAGGCGGGCTGTGGCAGAGGATGGTGTCCGGTGCCGATGAGGCAGGCGGTGGAACCCCTGAGCTGGATCCCCAGCCCTGGTGCCCATGAGTATGGCTGTCGAAATGCAAGGTGGAAATGTCCTGTAAGGTGTGACCTCCGTGGATGTGAATTCGGCCTAAGGCATCTAGAGCGCTATGAACCTAAGCAGGAATGGGACTGAGCTGGGTGTGGTGATGGACACCTGGCATCCAGCAATCTGGGAGGCTGAGGCAGGAAGCCTAGCTGGGCAGTTTAACTACTTAGCAGGATCCTGTCTCCAAATAAAAGTGGGTCGGGGGGAAGAGCTGACAATGTACCTCAGTGCGAAGTCCTGGGCTCAGTCTCTCACACACATGAAGAAGGAAAGAGGCAGAGAGGGAGAGAGAGAGAGAGAAATGAAAAAAGAAAGAGAGACAGTTACATTATAAGACATAAGGCTCAAGATGTTTAAAGAGGTAGAAAATTTACTGAGAATTTAAAGAAAAGATCATTCATTAATGTCCAGTGGAAATAAGCGCAACGAATGAATTCTCTGCAGCCTCCAAAGTAGCCATTTATTTTTTGGTACCAGGGATTGAACTTGGGACCTTTCTCTTGTGAGGCAGGCGGTGGAATGACTGGCCCACATAATTCATTAATGAACATTAAATACTAGAATTAAAATTTAAAATCATTGATTGTTGTCGATTTCATTACTGAATTTATTTATTTTCGCTGAAGAACTCTATCAGTGTGAAAACACAACCTTGCTAGGCCACAGAGCTTTGTAAAGCTGTTAAATACGATAAGGGATGGGTATGGAGCTCAGTGGACGGTGCTTGTCTAAGACCCCGGGTGCCGCACAACGTACACACACCCAGAAGAAGCAAAACGACAAGATTTTGGTAAAAGGATGCTTACAAACATTTATTAGATCAAATAAACCATCTATCAAAGGGGAAGACTATGTGATTATTAAATTATATATTATTGTTTCCTTATTTCATCTTTATGACACATAACTTTTTCTTTTATATTTAAACCATATATTTTATTAGATAAATATTTTTAAACAATATAAATTATCATTTTAGTTTTTAAGATCAATTTTATTGGTACATGTAATGTATATAATATAATGACGTTCAGTGTTGGAAATTGCACCTTTACATAGTCCATCTTGGTTCTCATTTTTCCCCTCCCCTGGCCTCCCTTCGACCCCTCCCTCCCTCCCTCCCTACAAAGACTTTGCTTCCGTCGTTCTTCAGTTTCTCATATTAATTACATTCCCTTCTTTCCTCTCCCTACCCTCCCACGTCCACGTCCTCTTGTCCCTTTTCTTCCTGTTTCACATGATCTATTATTACCTTTTAGTCCTTATTTGCACTTTCAGTTTCTCACACTGGAGAGACTATTCAGTATTTCCTTGTGTCATATTTGTTTCACTTAAGAGTATCCCCTGAATGTGCATCCACTTGGCTATGAATGTCTCTAATTTCTCATTTTTTATGGCCAAGTAGTTCTCCACTTTATATATAACAAAAACACATTTTCTTTATCCAGTCTCCAGTTGTTGGGCAATTGGGCTGCTTCCAAGTTTTACCTATCACGAATTGTGCTGCTATGAACATGGGTGCACATATATCACTGTGTATGATTCTTTTAATTCTTTGGGATCTTTCTTACTTTCTTTTTTTTTCTTTCTTTCTGTCTGTCTTCCTTTCTCTCTTTCTCCTTCCCCTCCCCTCCCCTCTTCCCTTTCCTTTCTTCCTTTCTTTGGTGGTACTGGGGACTGAACACAGTTTTCATACTGAGCTAACATCCCCAGCCCTTTTTTATTGTGAGATGGGATCTCCTTAAATTGCTAAATTGCCCAGGTTGAATTTTGCAATCCTCCTGCCTCACCCTCCCAATATGCCTGGACTACAGGTGGGTGCCACCACACCTAGCTTATTCCATATAGTTTTCATGTTTTATCTCTCCACCCACTTCTCTTTAAAATTTATGGATTTGTCATGTATCTCTTCTTTGATTTGAGATGATCACAACAGAGAGATTATACAATAAAGTTAAGAAATAAAACTAAATAGAAAAAAGGTAGAAAGTGTTTTTGTTTTGCTTGGTTTTGGTTTTTTGAGACAGGGTCTCACTATGTAGTTGAGTCAGACCTGGAATTCACCAGGCTGGTCTCAAACTCACAGCGATCCTCCTGCCTCAGCCTCCCGAGTGCTGGGATTACATGAGTGTTCCACCACGCCCAGATATCACTATAACTTTTTATTTTGGGGGGTGCTACTGGGAGATGAACTTGGGACATTGTGCTTTCAAGGCAGGTGGTGGAATCACTGAGCTAAGTCCCAGGCCCAGTAGAAAGAGTTTTAAACAAGCCTAGCCATCCATCAGAAGGAGAAATGGAGTTCCATTTAGACCTGGTGTTAAACTTTACGAAAGCACGTGGGAAAAGAGAAATAAAGTCCGTCCCACATCCCAGTGTGAGGGTGAGAAGAACAATCTCACTGCTCCAAGAAGCAAAATGTCTTCCAGCGAGCTTTAAGATTTCTCACGTGACTCCTTAAGGGCACCGGAGCACTGTTTGGACAATGCCTTTATTTCTACAAACCGAGAAGAAATAGCTGTGTAAAGACTGTGCCTCAGATCATGTTTTACTAAAAGCAAGCGACAGAAGAGAAGACAAAAGCATGGTCGTGCGTCCTCGCAGCCCGGCCCAGGCCCGCTCTACTGCCTTACGGGAGGATATCCATGCCCTCAGGGGCTCCGGTCTGGCGGTTCTCGGTTAAAAGGCAGAAGTGGCCTGAGGTGGGCCTGACCTGATCAGGGGTGGAGAGGGCTGGGCACAGCCTAGCGTGTTTAAGGCTCAGGTTGGCTGCCAGCACTGCAAAGACTGGGAGAGGTTTTCCTCTGGGCTGTGCCGTACAGATGGATAGGAGGAGGCCACCGAGCGCTGAGCTGGGTCCCCTCTTCACGGCCATAGGGGAGCCGCAGGCCTTCAGGGACCGGCTTCTGCTAGTGTGCAGCATGCAGGCCTCCCCTCCGATGACCCTGCAGCCCCTGCTGACCCCAGGACATTAGCTTCGTGTGACCCGGAGCAGAGAATCAGTGACACCATTGCAGACTTTTCATTTTTGGTTTAAAATCAAGAGACTGTGGCATTTATATACAACGGAGTGCTGCTGTCACAAAGAAGGACACACGTGAGTCATCCACAGGAGCGTGGCTGAGCCTCGAGCCCGTTAAGTGAGAGAGACACGCAGGCTTAGAGGTCACTTGGTTTCTCTCATGTGAGAAACTCAAAGTAGCGAAATAAAAGACAGATGAGCGGAAGGAGGAAGTAGGGAAATGTTTCTCACCTGTGCAGGGGAACAAGACAGGGAAGGAAGGGAAAAGAGATTTTAACAAAGAGTTGGAGGAAAAAATGGAAATAGCGCTTTTGCAAATGGGCAGGGGAACGAGCTTCAGAGGGGCCAGGGAGGAAAAGGAGGGGAAGGGGACAGAAAAATAATTGAGATGTGTTCTGTACATGGCAAACTCCCCACCTCTCTCTCTCTCTATGCCTCTCTCTCTCTCTCTCTCTCTCTCTCTCTCTCTCTCTCTCTCTTTCTCTCTCTCTCTCTTTCGTACCGGGGATCCAAACTCTTAGGGCCGGCAACGGAATCACTCAGCTAAATCCCGGGCCTCCAATACAACTTTAAAAAACAGTTCCATTAGGGCACCTTGGTGCTACAGGATCCGTTCCTCCCGGGGCGCTGGTCCACACACAGAAGGGGTCTTCCTCCTCTTTCCTGCCCCCGGCTGCTTCCCACCGCTTTCCCTTCTTCACGCTGCAGACTTCTCACCCAGGGAACTGGGGAGGCGGTACATTAGTGTCGATTTAGAGTGCTACATCTCTGGTGATGCAAACAACAAGCGCCGGAGGGAGACGCAAGATCAGGAAATCTCCCTTGGATCTGTCTGCCCCTCTGACAAGTTCAGAAACCATTCACAGTAACAGCCATTTGGGAGCCAGAGTCTGGTGGCTGTGGCTGAACTCAGCTCTGGATGTGTTTGTTTAGCTCGAGCTATTAAAAACCTTCGAAAGAAATTCATTTCCCAACAGCTTTAAAATCGGGAAACCATGCATTCCTGGCACCATAACTGTGTTTGTGACTTTCTCTATAGACAGGAAGGAACACCGGGGCTTGATTCTGCCTGGAGATGGGCTACCCAGCAGCTTAGCCAGGGCTTCCTCGCCAGCCTGGGCTGTCTGGGCCTCACTGCTGCGGCCCCTACCTGCCGTACTGGACCGGACAGCTTTCCCACCCCATCACAGACATCGTGTGACTGCTGCATTACAAAGGAGACACCCTGAAGGAGTGTGACGTGCAGACGTGTTAGGCAGGTAATACACACAAGTCTGGGTGTGGCTATGTGATCCTGTGTGCTTCAACATTATTTCCCCAAATAATCCAATATCTTTTACTGTATGAAAAGTTTTCTTCTTTTTTCTAATTTTTCTCGGCCTTTGTTTCTCAGATACTGTAACCCTCTAAATTGGGAAGTAATTATTGCTAGGTTGCACTCAGTTATCCATTTATTTTTGAAACAGGGCCTCACCATATTGTTTGAGCCACTCAGTTTGAGGTATTCTGTTGTAGTAGCCAGAACTAAGACAGACTATAACTCTGTTATTTTTGTTTTTCCTGTGAATATTTTTGGATAGAGTCTGTAGACAAACGTGCAAATCCTGGTTTCAGGACAGAAAAAGATATTGTAATAGATTTAAAGCATGATTACAAGCCAGGTGTGGTGACACATGCCTATAATCTCAGCACTCAGGAGGCTGAGGCAGGAGGATTGCTGCAAGTTGGAGGCCAGCGTGAGCTCCATAGTGAGTTCAAGTCCAACTTGAACTATATATGGAGACCCTGTCTCAAAAAACAAACTATAACAAATGAAGCAGTGTTGGAGGCTTTATAATACAGCGTAAGAACAAGAGTTTTGAAGTCAAGAGGATGTGAATTGAAATGCTACTTGGTAGCAATTTACCTAGCCCCTGTAATACTAGTTTCTTTATTTTTGAAGTGGGTGTCTTTGATAATAGGAGGATTAACTGGATATAGTAACAATGTGTCATGTACAATGCCTGCCACATATTTAAGGACCCCTTAAATAGTAACTATTATTATTATAAATATGCAAGTCATAGTCATTAAAAAGCAGTAATATTTATGGTGTTTCAATACTGGTTTTTGAAAAATTCTCATACTAGTGACCCTGGATTGAGTCATTTCCATTGCTACCAAAGATAAAACATAAACTAAGATTCAGAGTCTATTTTAGTTGTTTTATGCCTTGTTTTCCATCATTCTGTGTTTCTCTGAAAGTAAGACTACTTGGAAAACAAGTTCTAGCTGATCCAGGGCTCATTTTCAGGGAGTATCTCTGCTAAAATCATGCTAGAACATGTTTTTTGGGTAGGCGTTATTTTCTGGGAAACAGGGTTTCTATAAATATAATAAACATCTATATCTGTAATATCAAGAAACTATCTGGAGCTAAGTATTTCTATTTTTAAAATATTTTTTTCCTCTTGGTAGCCAATTTGAAAAGAAAAATCCCTTGCACAGAACTTAAGTTTTCCAGTCATTTTTGTTTGTAACTATTCTATTTTACTTATCATTATTATATATAATGTAGGTCTCAGATATTTATAAAGGGGCCAGGGATTTAGCTCAGTGGTTCCACTGCCTGCCTCGCAAGTGCAAGGACCTGAGTTCGATCCCTGGTACAAAAAAACAAAACAAAAAAAGTGTCCAAGATATCTATAAAGGCACATAACTAAGGGCATTCAATATGAAAATATTCAGCCTTAGCAAAATAAAGCCTTAAGACTTTTTTTAAGACTGAAGTGAAGACTGTAAAATATTCTGATTGAATTTATTGCCATAATGAAAAGTTAACGGGTACAGTTGAGAAGCAGAAATCCATTCAGGTAGCCAAACAACAACAACAGCAACAACAACAACAAAAAACAAAACCCCACAAAACAACGCAACACAGAACAAAACCCACCAGCTGTAAAACTGCAGCTGCAGACAGAAGAAAGAAACATTACAGAATCATCATCAGCAGCCCCTTGTGCTGTAGTTTTTGTGAATGGCCATTGTAAGGGCTCTGGTGTGGGAGCACATTGAGAAGAAAAGACAAGTCCAACACCGCGACCACGCCACAGCCTCAGGAGACCTGCTGTTCATGTATTGTCCGAGGCACATTGTGTGACATTTCACCGAGGAAAATATCCCTTGATATTTCAGGGGCAGAGGTGCATCTCCAGAGCGTCCTGACTTACAGTTACGGTCTCATAAATTCCACTGTCATCAGCCCACCTCTCAATACGATGGTATCTGTGGGCCTCTGACGTAAATAATCAAAATGCAGAATGCGCACGGTGACTTTTTCAGATTGCAAAGGTCTCCGAACGCAACAGCCTGTTTTTAGACTGTGGAATAAGATTGTACTGAGAAAAATTCTGGGTAAGAGTTCATCCTAGTAGACAGAATTTTACTGGAAGATAATGTAAGTTTTAGAGTACAAATTAAAATCTTCATACCTAATGTATTTAATAATGTTTAAAAAATTGTTACCAAGTAGGTTAAAACAAGCTTCTGAACATTTTTTTTTGCGGGGGTACCGGGGATTGAACTCAGGTCCTTGAGCTTGCAAGGCAGGCCACTGAACCACTGAACTAAATCCCCTGCCCTTTTTTTTTTAAATTTTGAAGGTGGCCATACAGGAGCATTGCCCCACCCTACGTATGCAGTATGAATTACCTGGTGTGGTACAGATGCCTAAATGTATACTCGTACAGTGGAAGTCTTCATGTTTCCCTGCAAGACAGACTGAAGGCACGATGGCTGGATCCCTAACTTCCCCAAGTAGCCCGAGCAGGGAGGCTTCATCCATCCCGGTGGAGACCAGAATGCATGCCTTGTTCAAATGCCTTTGTCTGCTTAATCTCCTGAGACTCCGAACAAGGGAGCCAGTTACGGTGGGTGCTGAGCTGTAGACAGGTGTCCATCATTGCTGAGACTGCATTCCCTCCAGGTCACAGTATCGGCTTCAGGGAGTGACACTCTGGTGGCCTGGCTTTCACTCAGGCCCCCCGGACTGTATTTGAACTTGTGAACTAACATCTTGCAAGGGAAAGCTTGGGACTTGTCCCTGAGTTTATCAAAAGCCACCAGTTAGCTTCTTGGTGAACTGCCTCACACAGAAGCTAGGATTCACTTTATTTTACCTTTTAAAAAGCAGGGCCAGCTATTTTTTTTGCACCGGGGATCGAACTCAGGACCTTGCACTTGCTAGGCAGGTGGTAGAACCACTGAGCTAAAAATCTCTGACAGGGCCTGCTATTTGTTTAAAAAAAAACGGGGGGAAGAAAAAAATTTAATAAATCTAATGCTAAGAAATTTAGTACACATGGCTAAATAATAGTATGCTTTTTTCCTCTAAGAGACAACCTAGATGAGTAAGTAAAACTCTGAAGTTTTAATTTTTAACAGTCCCACTTACCACATATTTATCTGACTTAAGCAGTTGTAGTATATGTTTATGAAGGAGTGTATGCTTGGAAATATTTACCCAAGCAAAGGTGAATTTAAAGATGTAAGAGGAATTGTATTCCACTAAAAGGTAACATGTGGTAAACATTGCTCAGTTGTTACAAAGTGTATTCGCTATTGCTGAACAGACAACTGTGTATGGATTAGTGAGTTCTACCCAGGGAAACCTGCAGGTACAGAGGGATGTAATTATTTTTTGAATCAGTGGCTTCCCTTTTTTAAGAAAACAGATTAAGACAAAGACTTTCTTCTGATTTCCAACAATTTATATTAAAACTTTTAAATTCTAAATTGAGTTTTAAATGGAGTGGAAAAAACAGCTTGGCTTACAGTGTAAAGTCTTCTAAAAAATAAATATGGGTTTTTAACTTATTCTTACAAAGCCTCGGCGGTGGTTCGTTTGACTTTTGCTTGAATATGGATATGCATTTTCTATACTGATGACTCTTTTAATCTTGTAAGAACCACATCCAGTAATGAATCACATTCTTTGAGCGAATAATTCAGTCCTTGTCGCCAACCTCGGAGGGGAATACTGTGGTCATGCTGTCTGAACAGTGTGGTAGCTATGGCTACCTATATAATTCTTCCCAATGGAAAAAAAAAAGTGACAATGACATTAAATTTAATCAGGTTCCCCTTTTCTGCGGTTCCCACTGGGATGAGCCACTAGTGTCTTGCCTTAAATATTCAAAGGCCTTCCTGAGTAGTTTGCATGTGTTCATATCCTGGTACAATGTCCTGCTAATACAGAACAATAGACCTGTCATATATTTCTCCCACAAGTGGATGTGAGTCTAAAGTTACCAAGTCTGAGGTTGAAGGGCTGTTTCCCCCCAGTGATCATTTTTACTTAAGTCTTTACAAACAGCACTAAGGAGATGTACACGGACACTGGAGTGCAGTGAGCTTGCTTAGTGGAGTTGGAAATTCAAATGGGATAAAGAATTGTGATTGCTAAATAATAATAAAGCTGCACAGCATTATCAGTCACACTTCATCTGATGTGAAGACCTGGTACAGAGCACCACAAGGCTGAAAACATTTCAAAAACCTATTTACAAACGGATGGTAACTTACACAGGAAACTCAGGTGGACACCACTTTCTTTCACATCATGGCTGAGAAGGTTAAGTTGTATTTTCTGTCCATCGTGTACACCCAGGAGGTTGGTAAACTAACTTTTAACCTTCAAAGGATGAAATGAAAAAGAGTGTTCGTGGTCATCTGTGATAGCTACAATGATCTGGGCCATTTATTTAGAATCTGATTATGCATAACTTTGACATCTGGAGAACTGAAGAAAATGCAAATCAGTTTCTTCTCTGTGTCTTTTCAGGTGTGTGAAAAAACCAACTAGTAAAACAAAACAAAAACAATGAGCAGAACTCACTATTTTTGGGAAAGAATTGCAGTTTAGAGTCATTGAGAATTAGACAAGACACTTTCCAGTATGTAAACAGAGTAAGCCCATCTTGGGTTATATTTGTATTAAAAATTAACCTTGACAATCTTCCAACAGAATTAATGAATACAGCTGTGTGACACATTATACATCTAAAAGCAATATTCAGATGGCATGCGACAGCTACATTACAATAAAAGATGACGTTCACAATTTTTTCCGAACTTGGCAGATGCTTGTGTATTAGTACCTGTTAACTTTCCTCATATATGTATAAAAGAGAGCTGGAAATAGGGTCTTTGGCAAAGTTTGAACCTTAATGTCTTTTTTTTACACTTTCATTCCTATCACTGAATCTTAGCTTCTATTGAAATCTTAGGGTTCATTGCCTCATAGATTTAACTGCTGTTAGCATCAACTCTACGGCATGAAAATCTCCAGCTCCGTGCACAGTTAAAAGGAAAATTCATTGCTTTGTAGCCTCATGCTCAAATTCACTAGGTTGGTGTTTGAAGACGGTCCACTTAAAATTGTTTGGAAGATGGAGATCACAGTCCAAGCTCATCACAAATGTATCAAAAGTTCCCTCTCTAGTGACCCCACGGTCGTGGAGGAGTTCAGGGTCAACTAGTGAGACACACACAGTGTTCAGCTATTTTTGACTGACTGACACTTGTTTTTCAACCTTTGAAAACGTCATCTCATGTTTGACATAAAGCATTGTGTGCGACCTAGAAGCAGGGGCCATGTGCTATGTCTTTCTAATATGAATTTGATGCACAGTATATTGGCACCCTCTTTAGGACAGATCCGTGTTCCGGGGGTGGGAGGTCGGGGATGAACAGCCTCACCGGATAGGTTTCAGTCAGTGGAGGCAGGTTCCACAGGGATGGTACCTTTCCGAGTGGTCCCATGTGCAGACCTGAGGCATCTCGGCTCAACTCTTTCTGCTCCGCCTCTTGTTCGGCTACATGGAGATAGATCAGATCAGTGACCTATGCACGCGTGCCAGAGACCACATGAGATCGCTGTCTAGTGTACAGTGACAGAGGCCAGAAGGAGCTGTCAGGACTGACCTTAGGAAAAAAGGACAGCAGATGAAGTTTGTTTTTCTGGTACTTTATGAGTCAGTACTTAATTTCCCCTTACTTTCGATTAGTCTTGGATATTTCTTCCATTTTGGGAAGAAGGTAGTAACTGATAAATGCTCAGTATTTGACCTATTCCTAAGTGTCTTGAAAGGTATTGTTTTATTCTTCTTAACTGCGTAGACAAAACTAACCGGCTCTTCACCTTCTCATTTCTGTCTTTCCTCTTAGGCTTTCTTTTGACTACAGAAACCAAAGTTGGAAGAAACAGTGTAAGGGTCTTTTCTCTCTCTCTTTTCATCTTTATGTTTTTGGTACCGGGGATCAAACTCAGGACCTTGTGCTTGTGAGGCAGGCTGCGGCACCACTGAGCTAAATCCCTGGCCCCTTTTCCTCATTTTTGCTTATGGATTTGTGTTGCATGGAATCTTATACTCTGAAGGAATTGATCGATAAGAAGTTGGAATGGTGTTTTGCAAACTTATAGGCCTTTGCATTAGGTTTGTTGCTTCTTTGGTATTTTTTACATTTCAATAAATCACATTAAAATGATTTCCTTTTAAAAGAGATCCCCTGTTCTATGTTCTTTGGAAAAAATAACCAAAAGTATAAGGGTATCATAATGTTCATTCTCATTTAGACACTGTCACTAAAGAGATTTAGGCTCCGTGTGTTTATGAGGAATAGTACTGTGCTTAATATCTTGTTTTTGCCTTTTAAAAAAATATATTTTTTTTATCAGATAAATTAGGTTTAGAACGTACTTCTACCAACAACCCTATAGGAGCTGGAGGATTCAGTTTTCTTGGGAGCAGCCATGGGATAGGTAGGGGACACATTTGGCCAGACACTCTGTAAAGTGCTAGGCCTGTGACTCTGTTCACTGTTGCAGAACTTTTGAAATTAAGCTGCAGATGTCATAATATTTTATTCTTATCTACCTTGGCAAGTTTCTCCTCAAAGCCAAGGCACTCTCCTACAAAGTTGCCATAAAGCATTCCCGAGAATTGAACATTACTATAATAATGGTTTCTAAATTGTAGTCCATACAGCTACCTCACTTTGCTTCCTTCCCGCCTTCCTCTCCACTCCCTTCTTTTTTTGGTACCGGGGATCAAACTCGGATTGTCGCGCTTGCAAGGCAGGCCCCGGAACCTCTGAGCTAAATTCCCGGCCCCTGCCTTCTGCAAACTATTTAGCTTCTTTTCCTTCTTTTCCTTCCTCTTTCCTTGCCTTTCAGGCCAGGATCCAGTCAAAGATGACACATTCCATATAGTGATTATTAAATTAAAAGGGATCGAATCTAGAAAATTCGGACTCCCTCGGTTTTCCCGCTCTCCCCTTTGAGACAGATTCTGCGCTGCCCTGCAGAGTCCAGCTGCACACGATGCAGCCCCAGCCTTTCGATCCGCGCTTCTGCTGCTTCAGTGCTGGGGTGGTAGGAGTTGCTGTCACATCAGGCCCATCTTTGTTTGTGTTGCTGAAGAGTTTGGCCCACTTGTCTCAGGTAATACTATACAATTTGGGTATTCTGATTACTTTCTCGTAATTAGATTCAGGTTAATCATTTTTGTAAAAACACCACGTGAATGATTTGGGGGACTTCACCCTGAATTCATAGCTTTTTTTCGGGGGGTGCGTACAGGAAACTGCATGCAGGACCTTGCACTTGCCAGGCAGGCACAGCCCCACTGAGCTACCTTCTGGCCCCTGAATTCATAGCTTTTGAGCTATACACAATAGGCATGTTTATACCCATCTTGAGTTACTCTTTCAAAATTAAAGAGAGAGGATTTACCTCAGTGGTGCCGCTGCCTGCCGTGCAAGCTCAAGGACCTGAGTTCAATCCCCGGTACAAAAACAAACAAACAAACAAACAACTTCAGAGATTCTTTGTGACTTAGCATAGAGATATTATTTAAATTTAGAATTTGTTGATTACTGATAGCCCAACATCATTTAATTTTTCTCATTAATTTTTGCATTTTAAAAATATATTTTTTTTATCAGATAGATTAGGTTTAGAACATACTTCTACCAACAACCCTATAGGAGCTGGAGGATTCAGTTTTCTTGGGAGCAGCCATGGGATAGGTAGGGGACACATTTGGCCAGACACTCTGTAAAGTGCTAGGCCTGTGACTTAGATGTGGCCAATCAGCTCCTCTTTTTCTCTCCTCTCCCTCTGTACTCAGAATGGAACTCAAGGGGTTTTGCACCAAGCTGCATCCCTAGTCTTTCCCTAGTTTTTTTTTTTTTTTTTTTTTTTTGAGACAGGGTCTCACTAACTTGTTTAACTGCTCAGGCTGAGCTTGAACTTAAGAACTTTCTGTCTCCTGCCTCCTCTCTGCTTGCAGACTGGGGTGCTGGGATTACAGATGTGTTTCACCGTGCCCAGTTGGACAATCTCTTTCGGCACTTTCACTGTTGACAGGCAGACACAAGGGGTAGCAGAAGGTTATTCGTTGCATCTGTGGTAATATGGTGAACAATCCCTGGTGAACAAGACCCTGGTGGGTCTTGGCGCCTCACCTTGGAAGTCCTGAGTCCCTTGGGAAAGCTGGCGGTCCAGCCTTGCGCCAGTTCCGTGACTTGAAGTGAGTGTGCTTCTAGTACTTTGCCTTCTGCTAAAGTTAATCACGGTCAGTTTCCGTGCCTTGAAGCCAAGAGTCCTTATGAACTCACTGTGATTTCTGTGCCATGATGATTTCTCTCCTCTGGAGTAAGAGCTAATCTCTGAACACATTTCTGTTGAAGAGAATGGGAAATGATAAAGTTTTATAAGTTTTGTTATGATAAATTGAGGACATAATGCTCAATTTTAAGGTCTTGGTTGATTATGAATAAACACAATTAAATCCAAAAGAAGTATTAAATTTTGTCCCATACATTTAGGAAGGATGATAAAACCCTGCACTATGGAGATAAAAGCAAGCTGACTTTAACGCTGCTGGCAGACTATAAATCAATAATATTAATTTAGGCTGGGCGTGGTGGCTCACGCCTGTAATCCCAGCACTCGGGAGGCTGAGGCAGGAGGATCGCTGTGAGTTCGAGACCAGCCTGAGCTACATAGTGAGTTCCAGGTCAGTCTCACTACATAGTGAGATCCTGTCTCAAAAAAAAAAAAAAAAATCTATAAGGCAGTTTGACAGTACAAATCAATATTTGAAATGAGCATCCCATGTCAATGATCTTCTAGACAAATATAATTCTACTTTCTAAAAAGACAATTAAAATATTAAAAAAATTAGAAAAAGAAAAAGACTTGTGCCCAAAATGTTCATGGAATAGTTTGGAGAGCATGATATTGGCAAACATTTAAATGTCCATCAATAAGATATTGTGTGAACAGGCACACATATTATAGTGCATCTTTCTTGCTGAAAATAATCAGCCTGGAAAGCTAGAGATAAAAAATGCCAGCCCTGGTCAGCCAGTCCTTGCCTTCGTTGCCTTTCAGAGGAGCCACCCAGAAAGAGGAAAGTGACGGCAGGGAAGGCAGGGAGAGGCTGATGGGGCTGGGCATTTGTTTGTTTGTTTGTTTGTTTTTGGAGGCAGGCTCTCACTATGCAGTTCAGGCTGGTCTTGAACTCATTCTGTAGCCCAGGCTGGTGTTGAATTCACAGTGGTCCTCCAGCCTCACCCTCCCAAGTGCTGGGAGTACGGACATGCACTACCATGCTCAGCAGAGCTGGCTTTTTTTCTGTTTTTGTTTTTGCTATACTGGGGATTGAACTCAGGGCCTTGTGCTTGTGAGGCAGGTGTGGTGCCACCGAGCTAAATCCCTGGCTGAGCTGGCATTTTTTTACTTCTGTTACTACATGTTTGGAGTACATAATGATTATATTCACTGTAGGAAATTGGCACAGTAAAGCAAAACACCAACAGAGTGAAGAGATAACCTATAAATGGGAAAAAATTTTGTCAGCTACTCTTCAAAGGACCCATATCTAGAATATATAAAGAAATAAAAAGCACTAGATACCCTCAAATTTAAAGACCCAGTGGGAAAAAAAAATGGGCATATGAAATAGACACTTTCCTGAAGTACAAATAGCAAATAGATACATGAAAATGTATTCAACATTTCTGGGCATTAGAGAAATACAAATGAAAACAACACTGAGATTCCATCTGACTCTAGAAAGAATGGCCATCAAGAAATAAATGAATAACAAATGCTGGGGAGGCTGTGGCGAGAAAGGAACCCTTCTTTATTGTTGTAGGGTGTAAACTGGTATAATAACTGAGGAAATCAGCGTGGAGAGTCCTCAAAACACTAAAAATAGAAATTCCCACGACCCAGCTAGTCTCCTTCTAGGTATCTTCCCAAAAGAGTTAAGGACATCGTACCACAGTGATGTATGCTTACCCGTGTTTATAACAGTGTGATTCATAATAGCTAATTCTTGTTTTTGTTTTTTTGGTACTGGGGATTGAACTTGGGTCCTTGCGATTGTGAGGCAGGGGGCAGCAATACTGAGCTAAATCCCAGGCCCTGTAATAGCTAATTCTTGGAAACAGCCTATATTTCTATCAACAGATGACTGGACGCTGAAAATGTGGTGTTTGTACACAATGGAGTACTACTCGGCCAAGAAGAATGATAAACTTGAGTCATTTGTGGGAAAATGGATGTACACTGAGACCGTAGTGTTATATGAAGTATCTCAGATGCACAAGCATAAATATTTCATAGTTTCTACAGGTTTTTTTTCTTTTTTTTTTGGTACTGGGGATAGAACTTGGGTCCTTGTGCTTGCGAGGCAGGTGGCAGAAGCACTGAGCTAAATCCCCAGCCCCTTCGTGGTTTCTTTTATATGTAAAACAGCATGACCTGTCATCCCAGCACTGAGGAGGCTGAGGCAGGAGGATTACTGTGAGTTTGAGCCCAGCCTGGGTTACATAGTGAGAACCCATCTCAGGAAAAAAAAAAGAAAAAAAAAAGACATAGAAAAACAATATGAAATAAAAGACAGATAATAGGAAAAAAGAGTGAGAACAATTATTGATATTCAATGTGGACACTGTATATAAAAGTGGACTTTGATTTAGCATGGCTTATGTGTTTTGTTTTTTGTCTATTTGTCTGGTTTTTAATCCACACGCATACATATGATAATTAACTTTACAATGATTTATGAGATAAATGATCTGATGCTGGAAAATTTAACAGCGGGGTGGAGGGAATGGGAACAATTGAGTCGAGAGGTTCTGTACCAAGTCCCTGCAATGAATGTAGTCGTTTGAGACTGCAAACCCGCACCAATAAAAACTGAAAGTGAAGGAGAAGATGCTTACCCTTCCTAGTCGTCCGGGTGGCAGACCTGGTGGCTTTTACACAAGGGCTTCGGGTTGTGCGTGGTAGTCAGGTCAGTCTTGTGCCTCGTTGTTTCTCGTGCTCCTTTTTATCAGCTCTTATTTACCTCCTGGCAATGCGAGACGCTCCAGTCTCGTGTTATACGTCCCTAACCGCACACAGGTCGGTCATTTCCCCAAGGACTCTTGGTTTCTTTCACTGACAAACAGCAGCGGATCCCGGTTATACCTGCTGCTCCCTGGGTGTCCTCCCTCCCTGTCCCCTCCGCGGACAGAGGTTACACATGCACAGGAGTACACGCACCCCTGTGTGCACACATGTGTAAAGTTATTCATTGGCTCATGCACATATATCTGTCGTGACCTAGAATGAGTTTATAATGATATGTTTGCATTTAATGTAGTATGACACAACTCATTCTTGCCTTTGTCTGGTGCATTTTATTTCCTTCTTTTCTAAGGGGTTTCTATCACTCATCTGTTTCCATATTTGTTTAGCCCCAATACCCACTATAGCAGTTTCAGGGTTGGTAGCCATATCTGGTGAGAAGTGACTTCACCAACTCTATCTGAGTTTATGCAGAATTCCTTACGATTCTCATATCCACTCAAAAGTGTAAAATTATTTTTAAAAGTTCTAATGTGTGCTAATTTCTTTTACTTATATGTAATGTTCTGAGGCTTTTAAAAAACAATTCATTGCTATGTACACACGTTGGTCTAATTTAATGGCATTCGTTTTGGTACTTTTGTACCATTATTTATTTACTTGTTGGCACATACATTCAGAATTATATTATTTTCCCAGGGCTTCTCTAACCAAAAAACAAAGAAATTTATTAACTTACAGTCTGGAGGCTAGACCTCTGTAGTTGGGTCTACAACTACCGCTGGGGGGTGGAATCCTTTCTTGTCTCTGCTGTATACGGTGCACAATGTTTAAATCAGACTGAACATAGCGGTCTCCTTAAACGTTTCTCATTCCTTTATAGTGAAACATTCAAAATCCTTCCTGCCAGCTTTTTGAAATAGAATGCATACTGCTGTCAGCCCCTGGGGTTCAGTAGCTCACCAGTGCGCCCTGGCTAACTACTGTAGTTACCCTCCACCAGCCTGGCCCATCGCTCTTCCGCTCTCTTCTTCTCAGCCTTTGGTGACCCCAACTCCCTCAACTCCCACAGGATGAATTATTTTGGATGCCTCTTATGAATGAGCTCACAGAGTACTTGCCTTTCTGTGTGTGGCTTAGGTACTTAAAATATGATCTACAGTTACTGTTATAGTTTTTAAAAATTTTCCTTCTCTTGGACGAGACATCTTTTTTTTGGGGGGAGGGTACTGGGTATCAAACTTGGGACCTTGTGTGTGCAAGGCTCAGGCAGCGGCATCACTGAGCTAAATCCCCGGCCCCCAAAACATCCCAATAAAAGGGCCAGGGATTTAGCTCAGTGGTGCCGCTGCCTGCCTTGCAAGCTCAAGGTCCTGAGTTCAATCCTCGGTACCAAAACAAACAAACAAACAAACATCTTCATAAAGAGGCAGATAGGATATTTTCCTTTCTGCTCCTAAAGTAGTCTCGCTGGTATCCTAAGTCACTCAGCGCAAATTCCTGTCAACTGTTCCTCTGTGACTTTTTCTGGGAGTTGTGTGTCCAGGAGGTACCACATCCATCAGTGGAGGACAAATGCAAACTTCCCCTCTGTCCCCCGGGCTCTACTCTGATCCCAAACTCTTAATTTCACAACTATAAAGACAAACAAAAGTGGAAAAAAAAATCCCCGCACACATTAATGCGGTAAAATAATTTTGGGGTGGAAGTTGACAGTGCTGTTTATATTCACAGTTTCTGGGCACCAGTTCCGTTGGTTCGTAGCCCACCTCTTCCATTCCTTATTACACTTTTGCAGATTGACACAAAGGTGCATCACGGTCCAGGAGTCCATCCTCTGCATCAGGGCCTTGCTGGGTTTGGGGGCTTGGTGGTGTGTGCGCATGTGTGTGTGCTGCGGCATTTTGTTCTGAAGCAGGACTCCCATGTGTCCTGTAGCACCACCTGGGGGCTCTCACTGCTCCTTTACCTGTGTGTGGTATCCGGGGCTCCACCCACAGTTGATGGGAACCTCGACAAGGGAGATTTCTACGTCTCCCTCAGCCGTATCAAACACCGCTCTCTCTGCTGGGTGAGGTTTTTTTCTTGACATGGGGGTAAAACATCGCTGCCTTCATCCTGCGAGCCTCAGCTGTGCACTGATGAGAGACACACAGCTCCCTGGGTTCATTTATTTTGTGAATCAGTTTCCAGATGTGTTAGAATTAAAGACCTGAATTCTGTCCATTCATCTAGCTCTGACAGCGTTGCTTACTTAAGGGATGGAGAAGAGTTTAAAAAAAAAAAAAACACACCAAAAGACAAGCCACCACCCTTCGGGCTTTAATGATCACCTTCACTTGTTTTGCTTCATGTTTGACCTGGGCGTTAGTCTGCAGGTCACGACCCTGCCCATTCCTAAGTGCCTCTCTTACCCAGCAGACTCTGTGGGAGGCTGAGGTGGGAGGTTTCCAAGTTCAAGCTAGCCCCCCGCCCCCCCCCGGCAATTGAGCAACTTAAGGAAACCCTGTGAAAAATAGAGAAAATAGATATGGCAGACGTGGGCCAGAGATGTGACTCAGTGAGAAGGCCCTGAGTTCAATCTTCTGCACAGTAAAAAAGAAGCAGGCATAAGGTTTTCATTGGCTATGTCATTGTTGGCTATTTTAGCTAGCTGTTCCCTCTCCTCCAAAAAATCCTGAAAAAATAATGTCTTGTATTAGGCTTATTATTCATTCTCCAAATGGCACACAACTCAGTAAAACAGAGCAAGCAGTCTTGTGGCAAAGCGGGCAATTTCTAGCTGGCAATTTTCTAAGAAAATATCTAAAAACCCACATGAGTAGCTCATGCCAGAATGGAAACAAAACCCATTTACTTTGATTTTTGGTTTTTTTTTTTTTTTTTTTTTTTTTGGTACCAGGGATTGAACTCCGGTGCTTGCACTTGCGAGGCAGGCGGTGGAACCACTGAGCTAAAACCCCGGTGTAACCCATTTACTTTGAGAAAGGGATTTTAGAAATGACAGAAACTGCATAGTATGATGTGGTCCCTGGTATTGGGCAAGTCCCAGTCATACATACTCAAGTATCTATCACGTATTTATCTTTTAAGAAGGTGAAATTTTTCAATATTTCCAGTTTGATAACCTTAGTACATGTCTTGTTATTCAGAAAACAAAAGAATTCTCTTGATCTTATCAACCACTAGCAGAGGCAATAGACATTAAGTGCAGCCTTGCACAGGTAGGTGCTAAGGGCCATCAATATATACCTTCCACTAACAAGGCACCCATCTAACTGAGGTGGTGTGTTTACTCTCCCATGCAATTAAACTAGATAATTTAATGTCCTTTTCATAATTACAGCAGTCTATGGAGTTCAGCCCATTCCTTCCTAGACATTAGGGCCCTTCACTCCTGATCAGTTATGGATAGTACCTTTACAGTGGAATTAATGACTACAAAAATTACAGAGTTTTAAGACAGTCTATAGCCTTTCCCTTTTGGCCAAAGGTAAATGGCACTGAAAATACCCTCCCACTTGAAATAAGAAAGAAAGAAAAATGGAAAATGTATGAGCTACTGATTTTGAAGGCCTTGGAACCAAACAATACAAGGTAATGATTCCTGCAGAATAGGAAACATAAGAGGTGAAATCTAGGGTTGCCTCAGCTTAGCACCTTGGGAGAGTTTTCAAGACATAGCCCAGGAAGGGAGAATGCACGTGGACCCTGGGAGTTTCCCTGTATTACGGTGGACCTGGGAGTTCAGGGCAGCCCGGTGGGTGCAGTTGTCAGGAGAGGGCTCTGAAGGGCTTGCAGCTGTACACACGGAGAGCAGTCCCAGCACAGGGCCATCCCGAACACTGAGTTCTGATCCGCCTCTGGATGTGAGGGAACTGCCGGCTTCCGGGAAGAATTTGCTCATGGGATTAGGGGGAACAGTGTTAGGGCTCCTGGGGGGCCAAGAGTAGGGCCTGCTCCCGTCAGTCACAACTTCATTTCCACCCCATACATTTAAAAAGCAAGACTGCAAAGAATTAAAACTCAGAAATGTTCGTAGGAATACAAAAATATCCAGTAACTGATAGGAAAGAATTTACAAAATCTGAGCTTAATAAAACGTGGCAGTCATCCCTTGGTACTCGACTGCTTTCAAACTCATGCAGTTTGGTACTTGAGACATTTGGATGTGAAAATCTTGTCCAGGTGCCCTCATTTGTTTGGTACTCTGTGTGCAAGCTAAAACTTTGGGTGTTGATTGCTTTGTGACTCACTACCATTTTTTTCAGCCGAAACAATTTGCCTGGTACTCATTTTTAGTTGTTTGGGGAACTTGTCATGCCTCTCAGAGGCATTAACAATGTGTACCAAGGGACTATTGCAGCAGGTCCATAAAGAAGCAGGGAAATGTGGTGTGTTATGAGAAGAAAAACCAAGCCCAAAGTGACACAGCTGTTAGAATTAGCTAACAAGTACATTAAAACAGTTATTATTACTGTATGTCATACATTTAAATAACGGAAGGAGGGCTGGTGATTTAGCTCAGTGGTTCCAGCGCCTGCCTCAGAAATGCAAGGGCCTGAGTTCAATCCCCGGCACAAAAGAAAAACAAAAAATAGCAGAAGGAAAGACAAATGTGTTATGACATAAAGGTATAAGAAAACTCCAAATTTTTAAAGAAGCGACTGTAGGCCAGCGGTGGTGAACCCATGGCATGTGTGCTGTAGCAGCCACACACAGCCCCCTCTGGTGGCATGTGAACCAAATTGCCCCAGTGTTGCCCCAGCAGCCGGGCTTTCAGGTGTAATTGGCATTTTGCAATAAATAGGTGTGGTCTGGGCACTCAGGCTCTAAAAGCTTCTCCGTCACTAGACTATAGTGTCTGAGATGAAAAGTTTACTCGCAGGGATAACTGTGGACTGAATGTGAGAGAAGAAAACATTGGTGAACTTGAAGACACAGAAAAAGAAACTATTTGAAATGAAAACGAGAAAATACTTAAAAAAAGAAAAGAGCATCAATGCGATGAGTGAACTATATGTAGTACAAGTTCAAGAAAATAAACATACTTATAATTTCGGTCTGAAGAAAAAGAATAGAAAAAATACTAAAGAATGAGAGAGATAACAGGAAAGTAGAAGGCAGACTGGTGAGGAAGGGGGTAAATGGGGTACAAATGATCAAAGTGCGTTATATGTATTTACCGAATAGCGAAATAAAACCCATTGTTCTGTATAACTAATGTGCACTAAGAAAAAAATTTAGAAAACGATTGAAGAAATAATGGCTGTAATTTTCCAAATTTGGTGAAAACCACAAGTCTGTATACCTAAAAAGATGAACAACTGTTGTCACAGAAATCGCTGGAAATGACACTAAGGTATGTCATAATCAAACTGCTCAAAACCAGTGATAAAAAGAAAACCTTTGAAGCAGCTGAAATAAAAGATATGTTATATATAGATTAATAACAAGAACCACAGCAGATTTCTTTTCAAAAATTAATGCAAGCTGGGCCTGGTGGCACACTCCTGTGATCTCAGCACTCTGAAGGCTGAGGCAGGAGGATAGCAGAGAGTTCGAGGCTAGCTTGGGCTACATTAAGAGTTCAGGGCCGGCCTGGACTTTATATAAAGGGAAACCTTCCCTCAAAAACAAACAATCAAACAAACAAACAAATTAATGCATATCAGAATACAACAAAACAAAATCAGTAAGGTACTGAAAGAATAAAATTAGAATTCTATACCAAGCAAGTGTTTTTCAGAAATGAAAGTGGTAAATATTTTTTTCAGGAATCCAAAAGCTTAAATCAGTCATTATTAGTGAATTTGCAGTCCAGGACATGCATGAAGAAGCTCTTCATGGAGAAGGAAAGAACACCAGACAGAAAAATGGGTGTACACAAAAGGGTGAAGGCACTGCAAATGCCAATTGCATGGTAACAAGTACATTGGATGCTAGGAAATAATTATCTAAGTCCTTAAAAAGATAACTGACTAGACAAAATAGTAATGCACTGTGGGAAGGGTGCAGAGGTGGAGAAGTAAGATGTGTGACAAAAGCGGCACAAAGGCTGGGTGGGAAGAAGTAGAAGTAGAAAATCTTGCTTGAAGACCATAAGCAGGAAGTCAGATCCTAAGCTCTTATGCTACTACTAAAATAATAAGATAATAAGTCTGAAAAAAGAGGGAAAAAATGGAATCATGGATATAATGTAAGGAGGCAGAGAAAAGGAAAACCAAGAACAGATGGGACTATAAATGAGTATCAAGCTGGTAGAGTTTTTTTTTTGTGTGTTGTTTTTTGTGGTACCAGGAGTTGAATTTAGGGCACTGTGCATGCTAAAGCAAGCATCTACCACTGAACTACAGCCCCAGTCTTAAGTTCGTAGATTTAAACCCAGTCCCACCAAGAATCATATTAGATATAAATGGCCTAAGATAATACAAGGCATATAAGAGTGCAGGTGTTTGTTACTGGCATCTTTTCTCTCTTTCTTACAACTTGGACTCTTGAGTTGCAGCTATGTGTATAGCTGACTGCCACCTGTCAGCCAAGCATGGCCACAGGACTGTGTTTACCAGTGATCCAGAGGCACCGTGGATCGCTTCCAGTTGTGTGTGTGCTTGCTACCTTTCCTCCATTTCCACAGGATGGAAGATGATGAGCTGTGAAACTTAGGCCAAATTGTGTCAAGAAAAAGTAATAAGCTTCTATCACATTTAAGCCGCTTTTCTTAATTTGGGTTTTCTCCAAAGCACGCTCTGGGTCAAGGGCTTGGATGCAGGCGATTGATTTGGGTAGCCATGCTAAAAGGACGGCGATAAAGACCGGTCTTATGTGTAAGTAATTGCTTTGGTGACATCCTACTGGGGACCTTCTGAGAAACTCACCTTGGAGTCACCTAGCAGCGAAAAGGGGTGCTGCCACATTCACCAACGGAGTCTCTCACCCCCGGATGAGGGTGTCGTCTCTTCAGGCGATTCACTCCCTGGGTTGTCAGCACACTGGAAACTGTCACCGGGTGCAGGTGACACAGTCACATGGGGTGTTATTCTTGTAAATGCGTTTTCTCAAATGAAAGTATCAAGCTGTCATAATTAAAAGGGGACATTTCTAATGAATAAGTTCTAACTGTTAACTGTTTTGAGTCTGAGAGAGTAGATTCCATCTTTTCCCCAAGTATGTGCACAGTCAAGAGCTATGCTGGTCCCCATCCTGCCTCGCAAGTGCAAGGTCCTGAGTTTGATCCCTGGTACCAGGGGGAAAAAAAAAAAAGAGAGAGTACTGCTTTTTGGAATCAAGATAAACATGAGACAGTAGTTTTTAAGCCATAAAATCTGATTTGTTGATGTCAACTACACTTCAAAAACCCAGAATGAAGTGTGGCCTTCATAATTTTAGTAATTAAAAACTTTTCTGCAGGGCGTGGTGGCTTACATCTGTAATCCCAGCACTTGCGAGGCTGAGTCAAGAGGATTGCTTGAGTTTGAGGCCAGCCTGGGCTACAGAGCGAATTCCAGGTCAGTCTCAACTACATAGTGAGACCCTGTCTCAAAAAACCAAAAACCAAAACCAACCAACCAAACAAACAAACAAAAAAAAAACCCCAAAACTGTTCCATGTTTTAAAAAATTTCAAGGCCTAGTTGACCACATTTTCCCCCTCTTATGGTCATCCTGGCATCCCTGCTTAGCTAATTGTACCATAAATTTTGTGGCTTTATTTGGCACATTGCAAATTCTCAGGCATCATACCTTAAATATTTTTCCTAGTAAATGGAAAATCTGTTTCATGTTGGGGTAAAAGTTATGTGCCCAGTATGTGGCCTTTGACTTCTCATTTAATGGCACAGTAGGTGTAAATTAATATATCACAGCACAGCTTTCCTGAGGGCTATAACTAGACTGTGACTACAGCTGGTTCGCAGTGGAGAAAATTCTCTCTTCAAAGAAGAGACACCACTTTGAGCTTGTGCCCAACACTGAAAGATTTCCCTCTTGGATGTAGCATATGTTTCACAACCTCTACTCTGGAGAGCTTTTAAGAGACTTTTTGGAGAAGTTCATGAATATCAGGTAAGAAATTATTTATTTTACATTGCTAATAATTAGGAAGCTAGCTTTTCATTAGTGAGGTCTGAAAAATTTGTATTTGAGGAGATAATAGTAAAAGACCTGAGAGATATTTCAAAGTTGTTTGGGGAGGATTAAGGAAATGTTAGAAAGATTTTTAAATTATATCTAGAAAAATATAAATGAAAATCATAGAACACCATTAAAAGTTAACAGTCACTTTCTTATTTCTTGAGAACATTTCTTTAATGGCTACCTTTGTACGTGCCCTCCAAACCAGTTTTAACATACCCCCATAGATTCTGGAAGTTAGATTCTGCATTTACTCCCCTCATTGCAATAGGGTTGACAAAATCCAGGGCTACTAAATTTCATAGTTAATGCCCAAGTCATACCGTCAGGCCTGGGCTTCATGCCTCAAATACTTAATATTGAAATGTCAACTATCCAAATAGGGAGGAATTGTCATTCTTCCAGTGGGAAGGAGAACATAAAAGCACACGCAGTTAAAATGTTCTGGTGGGATGGCAGACCTGTAGATGACACAGAGCTTCTTTTCAGAACATGTACTGTACAACCACAGACTGGCCTTGAAGATAAATTTGTGGGAGAAGACTTCAGACCCATGATTCGTGGACTCTCACTTGATGTAAACTGAAATGGAGTGATCTGGTAATGCCTCTCAGTATACATATGCCTTTGGTCCAGTAATGCCATGGCTGTGACTTTATTCTACACCGTCTATACAAATATATCTGCATAGATTGTCATTTCAGTAAATTATAATAAAAAACCAGAAGCAGCTTAAATGTACATCAATAGGGAATTGCTAAGTTATGGTACATTCACGCATGCAGTGACCTGTAGCTACTATGAAAGACAAAATTTAGTTTTATACGAGAAAGGGAGTTTCCATTCTATTATATAGTTTAAGGGAGAAAAATATGCGGGACAGCAGCAAGCACTTGCTTCCACACATAAAATATATATTTATGTGTGTCTGTGTATTTTGTGAATGTACCCCAAATTTCTGTAATGAGACTGAAGGATCTATTACCTTCATAAAGTGAGACTGTGGGTTGGGGCTGAGGGAGATATTTATTTCTAATTTATTGCCTTCATTCTACCTGACTTTATTTAAAAAATACGTGCATATATTAAATTGAAATTTATGTATTTTCACAGCTCACCAACTCATTAATAAAGTGAACAGAGAGAAAATTATTGATCTATTAATCAGATAGAGTACCCCCATGGTGACATAGGTACTTTTGTGCTTGTTAATTTTTGTCTCTCTGATTTTACTTTTTAAATTTTTGTTTTGATTATGTTTTTACTTCTATCATCTTAAGAGTAATTTGTCGTTTTCCTTTATATAGTAATTCAATGGTACCAAAGAAGTCTTGCATAAGACTTCACAGGAACGCTTTAGTATTTTTCCAACATGTTAAGTTGTTACAAAACTGCGAATATTAAAAAAGCTCCAGGTGAGCAGGGTTCTTGCCGATTCAGCGCTCTGAGCAGGCGGAGGCCTCGTCCGGGGTGGGCCCTTGGTTCCTGCAGTTGGAGCCCCGTGGGATCGGGCCAGCTCCTCATGAAACTCTCAGCAGGAGGGGTCTTCTCGTGACAGCTGCTAGTTCACGAAGGGGCTTGTTTTATGCACTTTTTATTGGATAAATATTTTAAAATTCTTTTATTGTAGTTTCTATTTCAGAAAGTATTGAAAAGCATAAAGAAAAAAGAGAGAAAAGCATAAAGAGGTAAATATCAACCCTTTTATTCATTATTCAGGTAAACATTGACAATCTCACCTTCCAGGGGCAATTGTACTACTTTATTATATTCTTTTTCAGTACTGAAGTGAATTAAAATATAGTTGCAATCTCAGTCTTTTGTTTAAATTATCATATTCACTTCCTCTCATTAACAACTTTTCTTGTACCTAGTTTTTTTTGAACACTTAATAGTCCACTCTGAATTTACCATAATTTTCATAACCATCTATGTGCATTTCGATGTGTAAGTCAATTCCACTTAAAACAATTTAGCCACGATAAAGAAGGCCACTGCAAGCACTTGTTCGCATAATTCTTATTTATAGTTCTATCATTTTATCCACTTCCTTTACGTTCTGTAATTTTGGGGAGGAGAGGTTAATAATTCTGTAACATCTGGGCTCAAGTGCGCGAGCATTTTAAGCAACCTGAGCGTTTATTGTCTATGGCAGGGACTCTCAGCCAGGAGCAAGCTTGGTTCTCTGTTCTTCCCTATACTCCCAAGAAACATACGGCATTATCTGGGGATTGCTTTGTTTTCTGGTGGTGCTGGGGAACAAAACTAGGGCTCTAGGAAAGAAGCCACCCCTGGCCCTGCCCTTTTCCGTTGTCCCGGGTGAGACCTGCCACAGCGCCCCTAGCGGGTGGAAGCAGGAATGCCGCTGGCCGTCGTGCAGTTCTGAAGGGGGCTCCCCTCAAAGGCAAGGAGAGAGGACCTGACTTCCCTCCTTCGCTCCTTCTCTTTATCTCTCTCTCTATTCTAATGTCAATATGTGTCTAGACATATCAACACTGGAATATGTAATAGCCTCTGTCCCAATAGGCCGTATGTCTGTCTGCTGTTTACAAATGCATTCCCAACAGGAGCGTATGAGCACATTAACCTACCAGTAACATTACTAATCATGTTTTTGTTAAACCTATAAGCAAAGTAGTAATTGTTGCTGTTTTTGGTTAGTGGAAGGGTGTTGGCTTTCACACCGGTGCTTTAAAAAAATATTTGGAAACAATGTCTCACTAAAGTTGCTACATTGTGCAGGCCGTGCTTAAAATTGAGATCTTCCTGCCTCAGTTTCCCAGCATGCTGGGTTTACAGCTGCGTTTCACGGCGGTATTCTTCATTCGAGCAACGTTATTATTTAAAAATTATGTAATTTTGCATTTCTGTATCTTCTCTCCAGCAGCCGCTTGGCTCCCTTTCACTCATTTACATAAAGGAAGAAGGTGTTCTTTTTGCAAATTCACCTGTGATTTATAAAAGGATATGTGGCAACAGTGGAATATCTGTAAAATGAAAGGCTCACCTTTAGATAAAATGAAAAACATTAGAAAGAGGAATAACGCTGTCTCAGGGCCTCTGTTTGGCATTTAGATTCACTGTGCTTGTGTTAACCCTTGAGAACAGTTAAAAGTTGTATTAGGAAGGGTATATGAAAAAAATAGAGCCAATTTGCAGGGTAAACGACTGTTATACCCTTAATGAAAGGGAGATAATTTTACTAAATCCAATGACACCTATCCTTTAACTTTAAGAAATCTGTGTCTTCATAGTTGGTACTCTTGAAATACGTCAAAGCAAAAATGGGCAAGCTGTATGACATTTATCTTTATATAATTCTTCTTCTTATTATTTTGGCTTTTTTGTTTTGTACCAGGGATCAAACTCAGGACCCCGCATTTACAAGGCAGACGGCTGTACCCCTGAGCTACATGCCTGGCCCTTATTTTGGCTTTTAGAGACAGGGTCTCACTATGTCGTTTGGGCTGGCCTTGAATTAACTCTGTAGCCCAGGCTGGTCTTTAGTGTGTGTGTGCTCCTGTCTCAGCCTCCCTAATACTGGGACAGCAGGTGAGCACCACCACCACACCTAGTGATATTTATCTTTAGACTCTGTTGCTACAGGTTAGTTCACTTGTAGAAAGAGTTTGATAGTACCACTCTCATTCTTAACTTTTGGAATTGCATCTTCATTTACTTATTTGTTGTTTACCAAGAATTTAAAATTCAATGGTTTATCTTTCAAATGTCACTTCATGGAAGATGGCCAGAATTTTAATTTTAATTAATTAATTAATTAATTATTTTGGTATCAGGGATCAAACTCAGGACCTCACACTTGCCAGGCAGGCACAGTGCCACTGACCTACATCCTTGGCCCTGGCCAGAATTTTTTTTTTTTTTGAGGAAGAGTCTCACTATATAGTTGAAACTCACTGTGTAGCCCAGGCTGGTCTTAAACTTACAGCAATCCTCCTGCCTCAGCCTCCGAAATTCTGGGATTACAGGCATTTGCCACCACGCCCAGCTCTGGCCAGAATTTTTAAAAAGACATATTAGAATCATCATGCGTCTCTATACTGAACTCAATTTATTGTGCCTCTTCTGTCCTCATATCTCCTAACAAGAGATTATGAAAGAATAGGATTTGTATACTTTATTTTGTCCGTATAGAATGAGTGCTACTTTCTTTATAGACTTCTACTCCATTAAAATCCAGTAGACAAACAGTTTACAAATGTAGATGTTTTTTCTTGTTTTGGTCTTTTTTGAAACAGGATATTGCTATGTAGTGCAAATTGATTTCAAACTTGCAATCCTCCTGCCTCAGACTCCTGAGTATTGGGATTACAGGCATGTACCACCATGCTTGGCTAATCTAGTTTTCTATAGAAAACTGCAAAATACAGATGGGCAAAACAAAAAAAATCATCCACTATTTCATTATTTGGAGGTAACCACAATTAAAATTTAATACATCTGTCTACCCACTTATTTTGATTTTGCATAAAACTTTGTATTTTTGTGAACATATATTCTTATCAATATAGTATACCATTATATGTAAGTATAATAACTTCCTTTTTTTTGGTATCTGGGATTGAACTCGAGATCTTGTGCTTGCCAGGTAAGCAGCGGCACCACTGAGCTAAATCTCTGGCCTGTGACCGTGGTTTTTTGAAAAAGAAATTCCTGGGCCGGGGATTGCATCAGAAAATGCCTACCAGGCAGAGACAGAAATCACACACACACTGCAACTACAGCCTGGCATGTACTAGAATTGCAGTCCTAAGAAAGCACTGGCTGGCTGGGCATGGTAGCATACACCTGTAATCCCAGCACTCGGGAGGCTGAGGCAGGAGAATCGCTGTGAGTTCGAGATCAGGCTGGGCTACATAGTGAGTTCCAGGTCAGTCTCAACTACATAGTGAGACGCTGTCTCAAAAAAACAAGCAAACAAAAAAAGAAGGCACTGGCTGGGGACAAAGGTTGCTTGGTATAGATTACAAAGTAATCTTCAGTAAATGCTTCACAGTAAAATTGTTATTGCATTGGACTGAAGATTTTTTTTTTTTTGTTTTGTTTTTTGGTACTGGGTATCGAACTCTGGTCCTTGCATTTGTGAGGCAGGAGGCAGAACCACTGAGCTAAATCCCCAGCCCACTTAGGATTTCTTTAACTCCAAGGCAAAGCCCCTTCTTGCTCAATGGCTGGATGTCACATTGTTAACCGGGAATGAACAACGCTGAAAAGCAGAAATAACTTGTGAAGGAGTGATCAAGTGCAGTAAAAATGAAGAATACTTCTTGGCTGTGGACACAGTAGAGAGTGATTTTTAAATTATTTCCAGTGACATTCCTCGGCATTAACATAGTTCTTAGAATGTTTTAATTTAATTAACAATTTAAATCATTTAAATACAGCACTGTGAGGAATAACTCAAATTTACATGAAGAGAAGTGCTTTTCAAATGCTGGTTCCCATGTGCAAAATCGTGCTGTGGACTTAAATCTTCCCCCAAAACTAGGTCTTGCTGTGTTGCCTGGGTTGTAAACTCCTGACCTCCAGAAATCCCCCTGCTTCGGCCTCCTGAGTGGCTGGGATACTACTGCACCACTGTGACCAGCTTCTGGTTGTTTTTTTCTGCATATTTTGGCATGAAACTGCCATACACATTTTAAAAGTTGGTGTTTTGAATGTTATAATGCGTCTTCTCAAATAGGCAGCCGAGTCATCTCAGTTGTATTGAGAAGTACCGGAGAGTTCATGGGTCCCTCAAATTGGTCACGTGTGTAGCCACGTGTCCATCTCTGAATAATGGATATGGAGGCTGAAATGGCAGGGGCCACAGTTCTCATGCATAATTACTAGTTCACCAAGAGTCTCACTAATTAGCTTTACAAGCAAAATAAACTGAAGTATAATCTTTGTGTGATATTTCCTAAATTGTTCCACTTTGCACATGTAGATTATCTCCTTTGTGTATGGCTGGTCCTTCCTTTGGATACTCATGCGGGGCAGTAAAAATAACAGTGCGAATGATCCTAATAATCAGTGGGAAAATATGATTGCTTTGTGGTCTTTAACAGATTTCATCAGAACTTCAAAAGCTGTCTCACTGTTGGTTATATACACATATACACACCTGTGCACACTCGTACGCATGGATCTGATGTATGGGGGTGTGGTTATGTGGGATAGAGAAACACATGTTATCTTCACATATTATAATGTGTTTTATTTGTTAAACCTAGGCTTCCTTCCTATGTCTTGACAACTTTTTATTTTCCTTTGTAAAGCTTGGGACACTTTCCTACATGTTACACCGTGGGTTTTTAGTATCACCAACTACTTGTGAGATTTTTTTCCCCCTCTTTCCTCTCTTTTTCCTTTTCTCCCTCTCACCTGCCCCCTCCCCATACAGAGGACTGAACCCTACCTCTCCAGCCTGTTTATTTATTTACATTTTGAGACAGGGTCTTGCTAAGTCAATAAGCTGGCCAGGATGGGTCCCAGCTCCTCCTGCCTCAGCTCTCTGTAGCGCCGGGATTCCAAGTGCGCACCACTGCGCCCAGGGAGAATTCTCCTGGTTTGAAGCTTTTTGCTAAGATTGCTTCCTTTGTGTCATTCACCTCTTCATCCTTCTCTCACTGCAACCCTTTTCTGCTTTCTCTTGCTGGATGCTCTTTGCTAATGAGTGCATGACCGACCGTTTCTTCTACATGTCCGTTTACGTTGGACGTTAACTCACTTCAAGCGTTATCATTTTTCTCAGTGGCGGTTTCACCTCTGTTGGCCAAGTCTCTCATCTGACTATCCATATTTGTGAAATAGCATCTCTGGGATACTATGATTCCCTTCCGGCTTCTGAGGTTGGAGTGAAGTGACCTAAGAGTTGTCACAAAACAAAGAAAATGCCTCAACGGTCTTCTTTGGTTTGCTTCTGGATGTCATTTTCTGACATATCTGAGTCAAAACTTCTTACGTGTTTTTTGTGAGCTATTTACAGTTTGGCTATTCTGCCTCACCATGACTATTTTGTAAAAATTAAGCATCAAGTACAGTAGGTAGTATTTATAAAGATTCAAACAATACTAACACATGTTATACTTTTACTATCGACATCTTTAAAGCAAGACGTAGTATTAAAAAAAACCTTTCATTTTGAAATAATTAAAGATTGCCGATCTATATGGAATTACAAGGTTGGAACAAAGAGGTCTTGTGTGTTTTCTCTCAGTTTTCCCTAAAGGTTACTCCTTATATAACTATAGAACAACATCAAAACTTAGATAATAGGGTATTGGGACTGTATGTATGTGTACAGGGCTTGTTTTTCTTTTGCATTACTGGGGGATTGAGTCCAGAACCTTCACAATGAGCAGTGGAAAACCAAGGGGTCCTCCTCATGGCTGTTTTTTAAAATTTGAGACACACTTGCTAAATAGCCCAAGAGGGACTTAAATTTACAACCCTTCTGTCTCAGCCTCCCAGAGTGCTGGGATCACAGGCATAGGCGACCACACCTGGCAGGTCTGTCGCTTTCATCACATTTGTGAATGGTGTAATGCTGCTGCAGTGGAGATGCAGAGCTTTTCTACCACCATAATGCTCTGCCTGTGTAGTTACACTCAATTTCTCTCATGCCCGGCTTCTGGTGATTGTTAATCTGTACTTTTGTCTTTTCAAAAATGACCAGCATTTTTTTTTTTTTACTACTGAATAGTGAGTATTCTGTGGTTAGTGTTACTTGTGCATTAAAAGTTTATATACATTATATCATATTATTTTACCCTTTTACAGCTATTAAGAAATTCAACGTTATGTTTTTGAGATGCAGTCATATGATGCTCCTACTTCAGCTTCCCAAAATGTGCTTATTTTAGTTTCATATTGTCTTATCTCAAAGCGCTGGTTTGATTTTCCCTGTTTGTTGTAGTGTCATTCATGTTGGAGTAGCTTTTCTTTTGAAGATAAGCTTTATTTTTTATTTTAAAAGTTAAGTTTCGCCAGGCGTAGTGGTGCACATCTGTAATCCCAGCACTTGGGAGGCTGAGGCAGGAGGATCGCTGTGAGTTTGAGACCAGCCTGGGCTATATAGTGAGTTCCAGGTCAGTCTCAACTACACAGTGAGACCCTGTCTTAAAAAAACAAAAACAATAAACAAAATAAAAGTTAAGTTTATTGGTACATTTTAGGTATACAGTACAGTTACATTCATCATTGGGATCTTGCACCTTTACATGACAGGTCTTGGTTCTCATTTTTTCCCCCATTGCCTGCCCTCCCTTCAACCTCTCCACCCTTCCCTATTTTCTTTTTATTGAGTTTATTGGTACAACCTAGGTATATAATACAGTTACATTCATTATTGGGATCCTGTACCTTTACATGATAGATCATGATTCTCATGTTTTCCCCTTGTCCCTGCCCACCCTTCATCCCCCTCCCCTCCCCATTTACAAACACTTTATTTCCATTTTTCCAGTTTCTCATATTTTTTTCCTCTCCCTTATTACCTTTCCCCCACCCTTCCCACTTTCCCTACACCTTTAGCCCTTTACTTTCTATTTCACATTATTAATTATCTCATTAGGATCCTGTGCACTATTATAGTTTTTCACACCAGAGAAACTATTCAGTATTTCAGTTAAAGAAATCTCTGTATGAACATTAAAAATAGGGAATCCTAAAATAAAACTAAAAAGGAAAGTAAAAGAAAAAAGGCAATGATATAAGATTAAAATAATCCTTAATTCTGAAGATGAAAATGGTCCCTCAACATATTTAAATTGGGTCTTGCTCTTGTAGTCTTATCTTATTCTTTTTTTCATTATTTAGAGAATACTTTATTAGTTTCTATTATCAAATCCACACAGATATGACATTACATATTTAATACAGTGCATTACCTCTGTACAAATGGAAAAAAACCCACCATTTTAAAAATTAGCATCTTAATCATCATCTGCAGAGAGAACATTCTAGAGTAATATCATTAAATATAGCTCTGATAAAGCACGGTCACTACTCTGTATCATAAAGCAGGTACAAGATATTTTACATTCACAGAGGTATGATACAGTACCATCCTACATCAATAATACTAGAATCAGTTTTGGTTTGAAATTTGCTTTGTCTGCAAATAAGATTGCTACTCCTGCTTTTTTCTGGGCTCCTGTCACATGAAGAATTGTTTTCTATCCTTTCACTTTCAGCCTATGGGCTTCTTTTTGCACTAGATGCATTTCTTGTATACAACATATTGTTGGATTTTCCTTCTTATTCCATTCTGCCAGTCTATTTCTCTTGATTGGTGAGTTGAGGCCATTGGCATTGATGGTTATAACTGATATGTACTGACTTATTATTGTCCTATTATGGCTTTTGGTTGACTCTTTTTACTTTTTCACTTTCTCCTTTAGGTTTCTTGCCTTGCCTATTTGAGTTGCTCTGTTGGGCCTCATGGTGTTGTTGCCTTCATTGTCTTTTTCTAGGATCTTGTTTAGAATTGCTTGTAAATGCTAGTTTGGTAGTCATGTAGTTTCTCAGGTGTTCTTTGTTGTGGAAGTGTCTTACTTCCCCATCCATTCTGAAAGAGAGTTTTGCAGGATACATCAGTCTAGGTTGGAGGTTGTTCTGTTTTAGTACTTGAAATATCTCATTCCAGGCCCTCCTTGCCCCAAGGGTTTGTGTTGAAAAGTCTGCTGTGATTCTGATGGGCTTTCCTTTGCATGTGATTTGTTTCTTTTCTCTTACTGCTTGTAGTAGTTTGTTCTTCTGTTGGGTTTCTGGGATCTTGATTATTATATGTCTAGGTGTAGATTTTTTCTTTTTTGATTGTGGCTATTTGGGGTCCTATAAGCCTCCATTATCTGAATGTCAAATTCTTCCCCTCTGTTTGGGAAGTTTTCTGTCATTAATTGTTTGAACAGCTTTTTAAAGTCATTTATATTTTCTCCTGCTACTTCGTGGATTCCTATCAGTCTTAGGTTATTCTTCTTTGCATCATCTAGGAGTTGTTGGATCAATTTCTCATGATCCCTTACTGTTTTTAAGAGACCTCTCTTTTTATAGTCACTGACTGCCATCTTATCTTGTATATGTGAGAGTCTATCTTCGCATTCTTTTATTCTGTTGCGTACACTTTCTATGGAGTGTTTAATCTCTTGGATCTGTGTTTGCATCTGTTTTATGGATTCCATTTCTTTCCTATGTTGGGCGTTGATTTTTTCCATTTCTTTCTTATGCTGGGCCTTCATGGCTTCTATCATGGTCCTGAGCTCATCTATTTTTTTGTCAGTTTCTGTTCTACAGTCTGAAATCACGACTTTCATTTTGCTCACTATCTCTATGGTTATCTGGGAAATTATTTCTGCTTTGAATTTTTCTAGAGCCTGATTGATCTGTTTTGTTACTTCCTGTGCTTTGAGTTCAGGGTGTCCTGGTGGTTCACTATTGGTCTTTTCATCCTCATTTGCCCTACTGTTTGCCATTGGTGAACTGGAAGTTTGTCTTTGTTTCTTGCTTAAGTGTTTTCTCATTTTTATTTTTGTTGTCAGGCTTTCCTTGGTTTAATCTCTGGGTTATCACCCAAATCTTCCTGATATAGTTGCGCCCTAGCTTCCGGGTCTCTAACGACCCACAGACATTCTCATCTTCATAACATCAGAGAAAACAGCTCATCAAATCAACCACAATCCTTTATCCTAACTGATACCATCAGCAACACAATATGATCAAGCACAACTTGGAAACTGACCACCTGTGGTAGTCAGTAGTCTATCACCCTTAAACCATTTGAATTAAACTGAAATCAAGAAGCAGTCCAGAATATGTCTGCAGTGAACAAACTTTTCAATATAGTGTATTTACCATTTAATGGCTCAGACAGAGCTAGGATGGAAGACTCCTGATCTCAGTTAGCTGATGGCTGAACCCCATGATGCAGACTGACTTCGGGCTGCAAGGCCCGGATTGAGTTCCCCAACCTTCTGAATGGTTGAACTCCACACTGTTCTACTATAGGTTTCCCATGCCCTTTCTTTAAAGATGTTCAAAGTTGGACTCAGAAAAATACCCTTTATGACCACCTTTGCTTCTGCAGAGTGGGTCCAAAGACTGGCACCGTCAGGAGGTCTGAGATTGCACACAGAGGAGGGGAATTTTGGGGGTTCAGGGGCGCCTGCATGGCTACCTTTCTGGTGCTGGAGTAATGGTGGCTCCAGGCAGAAGAGTGTGTGGCTCTCCTTCCTGTACATTGGGGCCCAGGCTACCTTCCATGGCGCTGGGGGATGGCCACCCTTCCCTATTTTCAAAGACTTTGTTTCCATTGTTTCATTTTTCATATTAATTCTATTCCCTTTTTCCTTTCCCCTACCACTCCCACTTCCCCTTTGCCCCTTTTCTTCCTATTTTACATTATCTATTATTATCTATACTTTCAGTTTTTCACACCAGAGAAACTATTCAGTATTTACACATGTGTGTCCTATTTATTTCACTTAGGAGTATGGCCTCAATGTGCATCCGTTTAGCTATAAATGTCTCTAATTTCTCATTCTTTATGGTTGAGTAGTACCCTGTTTCATATAAAAATAAATATTTTCTTCTTCCAGTCTGTAGTTGTTGGGCAGTTGGGCTGTTTCCAAGTTTTAG
Organism: Fukomys damarensis; assembly: GCF_012274545.1. Lineage (NCBI taxonomy): Eukaryota > Metazoa > Chordata > Mammalia > Rodentia > Bathyergidae > Fukomys > Fukomys damarensis. The sequence continues at coordinate 3,608,150 of NW_022900944.1, read as the reverse complement.
CTATTACAAACTGTGCCACTATGAACATGGTGAGCACATATCACTGTGATATGATTCTTTTAATTCTTTAGGAAGATATCCAGCAGGTGAATAGCTGGGTCAAATGGGAGCTCTAATCCAGTCCTCTGAAGTATCTCCATACTGATTTCCATAGTGGTTGCACCAGTCTGCACTCTCACCAGCAGTGGCACAGGGTTCCTTTTTCCCCACAACCCCGCCAGCATTTGTCATTGGTTGATTTCATGACAGCGGCCATTTTTTCTGGGGTAATGTGGAATCTCAGTGTTGTTTTCATTTCCATCTCTGGAATGAGCAGTGGTGTTGAACATTTTTCTTATATTTATTTGCTATTTCTACGTCTTTGCCTGAGAAATGTCTGTTCATTTCAGATGCTTATATTTAAATAGGATCTTTGTATTTGGGGGTTCTGATTTTTTTGAGTTCTTTGTATATTCTAGATAGTAGACCTTTGTCTGAGGAGCAGCTGGTAAAATTTTTTTCCCACATTGTAGGTTGTCTCTTACCTCTGTTGGTGGTTTCTGTTGCAGTGCAGAAGTTTTTTTTTTTTTTTTTTAATAAGAAGACATCCCACTTGTTGATTATTTGTGCTAATGAGGTTTTGTTCATAAAATCTTTTCCTACATCAATGTCTTCAAGAGTTCTGCCTAACCGTTCTTCCAAACAGTTTAATGTTTTAATATTTCTATTTTAATATTTCAATCTTTAATCCATTTTGATTTTAGTTTCGTACATGATGAGATAAATAGGTCTAGTTTTAATCTCTGTTAGGTTGAAACCTAGTTTTTCCAGTAACTTTTATTAAAGAGGCTATCTTTCTTCCAGTGAGGGTGTTTGGCTCCTTTGTTGAAGATGAGGTGGCTGAGTGTGTCTGGAGTTGCTTCTGCATCTTCTAATCTGTTCCACTCATCCTCAGGTCTGTTTCTTTGCCAGTACCATGCTGTTTTTATCACAGTAGCTTTGTAGGATAGTTTCAAGTTGGGGATTGTGATACCCCCTACCTGTGAAGGTAAGCTGTATTGATTGCATGTGTGTGTGTGTGTGTGAGTGTGTGTGTCAGGCTAGAGAATAATGTTGAAGAAAAGTAGCTGTTAACCTAATATTAGTGCAGAATAGTTTTGCACTTTTAAAAAAATTAGTAGCTGAGAATAAACTTTATGTTACTTTTTTAGGCCTACAGACATCTGTCACAAAATAATACTGGCTGAGTCTTGATTTCCTCGAATGGATTTTTATTTTGTAAACCTTGAAGAATTCTAGGAAGACAGTTTGCTTTTGTGTCTTTTGGCCTGTAGAACGAAGCCCTTATCTTTCCCTTAAGGGAGCAGCCTCTCAATGAGTTGCTAACTCTGACAAAATGGTGTCTTTCTACTCCTTTTCAGGGCTGGAGTTCAAGGCCATTTCTTCTCTGCATGGAGATGGAAACCATAGCCTCTGGCCTCTAGGTCATACATATGACTCACTCACAACTCTCTGAGTGGTTTTGCATTTGTTTTGTAAGCTGCCTGCTCTGGCCTCTTTAGCACTTTGATATTGCTTTTCATTCATTCAGCACCAGTTATATCTTTAAATCTTTAGCTGTTATATTTGTACTTAGCATTTTAAGACAATTTTAATTCAGTTTTATTTTTTGAAAAGTTTTGTCGTGTGTGTGTGTGTGTGTGTGTGTGCACGCAGGTCACCATGTTGCAAAAATGCCAAATCTCAGTTCTCTGAGTGTAGAAACTGTGTTGACTTTTTTTTTTATTGTGATGTTTGGCTTTTCAGAATAAAAAATTCCAGGGGAAACACAAAATTTTGTTTTATGACTAGTATACAGTGAGGAAGAAGGGAATATAAAAAATAGGGAGAATCAAGGGCCATTGATGTTAAGCTGACATATTGAGTTCACAGAACTACTATAGAAATGTAGTATTCTAACTCCGATATATTGGTAAGTGAATAAATTATATGCCCCTACTGGTGATCATTCTCAATTTTTCTAATCAAGGCTGGGCAGGGAGATGGAAATAAGATAATTCTGAGTAGTTTATCATCACTTTGAACTTTGGCTCCATTTCTTCCTTTGAGTAGGTGATGCTTTAATTTTGGTGGCAGCTTTGCCTGTGGTCTGGAGGAAAGAAATTGTTATTTTTCCCTTCCTCTAGAGGCACAGGTGCATGAAGAGGGGCAGTGAAAGGTGTGGCGAGAGTCTGCTTATCTGAGGAAAATTGAAATTAGACTACAAAAGTATTATTATATCTTATCATATAATAAATATTTTAGACTTTGTCACTACATAATAAGATGGTTCTACAAAAAATAAAATGAACCCAATCTCATAACAACCATGCTGAAGAAAACAATATGGAAATATTTACTATCAAGAAAAGTCTCCAAACTTCATTTGAGAGCAAGATACTGTAGTTAAAAATTTAAGAGCATCCTTTTTGTTTTTGTACTGGGGATGGAACTCTGGACCTTGTACTTGCGAGGCAGGTGGTGGCACCACTGAGCTAAATCCCCAGCCCTGTGTTTTGAAAATAATAATTATACAATTTGAATTTCTGCTCAGTTATGTATAAGCTCTCTTGCTTTTGAGCAAATTATTTAATTATCTGAATCTCAGTTTGCTTGTGTGTAAAATGGCAGTAATAATAGCAAATACTCCTGATTCTAGTGATATTAGAAAAAAACCCCAACAAAATATACTCTATAAAGCACTTATTGCAGTCCTTGCACATAATGATTATAAAACTATAGTAATGACACTTAGAAAACATGATGATTTCTAGAAACTCTGAAATAAAAAAAAAAAGTTCCAGAAGACTGGAAATGTCACAAACCAATCTTTCTGCTAACTACTTATAATTCTGTGATTTCTCAGATGAGAAAATGGGGGAAATAATATTATCCTCATAGCTTGGAAAAAAAGTGGTGAGGCTGCTTATATGATGTGGGGCTCTCTTTTTACAGAAAACCAGACATTGGTTGGGAACATTACTCTTTGTGAATTAGCCCCTGCAGTTGCTGTATGTGAAAGTGCTTGCTGTAGTAGAAATACTTTTACCTAGGAATGAACATATCCTAATACAAAAAGTTTTCAATCAGTGATAAACCTTTCTTACCTTCATGTCCAGATAATTTCTGTAATGATTAGAAAGTATATTTTCTATGAGTAAAATATTTTTAATTCCATGCTTTTAATTCATCTATTCATTTTTTTTCCTAAGCAACTTTGCATCTTCTATGCGAGGCTTGGGCAAAATGTATATTCTATTGTTTTGCAAAGTTGTTGGTTACACCAAGTCACCTGAGTTCCAGCTCTGGGCAACAATGACAAATGGTCACTGGCAGTGCAGATCAAGTGCTGAGAGTAGAGGTCAGCTTTTCTGCATGACACCTAATGGGGCAGTCATTTCTCAGGGTCTCCAGCCCAAGGCAGGGTGGTGACACAGTGTACCCATCACTAAGGTGTCATGTCTGGCATCCAAATGGAGCTCTGTAATTCCAGTGGAGCCCCGTTATTAGAGATCTAATTGCCATTGTCTAATAAATTCTTTTGAGATCTTTGTGTATTGGTTGACTTAAATATTCATATCTAGCTAGAAGCAGCTATGAAAACTAGAATTGTTTTGTAAATTTTAATTTTTCAATCCCCAAACTCTCTCATGAATTAATAAATGGCATTCAGATAAAAATAAGAATATTCATTAATAATGCAAGATCTTCTGTGTCTTTGGGGAGGGACCCAACTACATTGTTGATTTTCCTCAGAAACTCTAGGGAAATAATGTATCTTCTGTAATGCAGTTCTGTCTTAATATAGGATCATGCTGAAGAATTTTTACTTTGAGCAAAACTGTTTTTATTCATATGTTCTTTCCAATAGAGTTTTATTTGAACTCATCATCATCCTAAGTTTATTTCAAGTTATTACTTTTTGGCTTGTCTTTCCAGAGCCAGCTATGAATACACAGTGGACTTTAAAATGGCAAAGCTATTTTTATTTAAAATGAGCCATGATAGTTTTGTCCAAAACTAAATGAATATAACATAGCCTTTCTAAAGGATTTAAATGTTCCTCAAAAAACGGACCCCAAATCAACAAGCAGAAAAACATAGAAACTTTCCTCAAGGATTTAACTTCTCCTTAAGTGACCCGATTGACAGCTCTGAGCTTGCCCAGTGACATTGTCATCCGAGAGACCCTACACTTTTTCCCAGGTTTTCTGAAGTCTCTTTGGTGTCACAGGGGACAAACCCCCGTGATACTGCCAGGCCCCTCTCTGTCCAGAGGCTACGACCTGGACCAATTCATTGCAGTGCAGTTTAATTAAACTGCACTGGAGTTGTTTCCCTGGTAAAATAAGTGTGGGAAGAGAATGTGTGTCAAAAGGGACATGCCCCCAACTGTGTACGCTTCATTGTTACCCCACAGCTAATATATTGTGGGAATTCCATGGAGTCCATGATAAACTGTATTATCGAGCTCCAGAAAATGGGCATTCCACTAGTGCAGGTTACTGTAGCTCACAATTCTATTAATCCTTCTAATTTATTACATTATGGCTGTATGTGAGGTCTCATAAATTTGTTATAGTTCTTTCATCTAAAAAAAAAACTGCACTCTCGTTTCTCCTCTCAAATAAAACCTCTTATTATTTGCTGTGTCTGTCTCTAAAAATGTAATAGCCACTTGTAAGTAAATATAATTACTGGCTGAGAAATGTAAACTGCATCTGACATATCTTCTACTCTAAAATTTAAAAATTCAATTAAGCCTTGTTCTATGAGTATAAATCGTGGTGCATGAAGACCCATTAGATTTTTATTTCCAGTTTCTAGCAATAAGTTTATATAAATGACATTTTTAGAATTTTCATTCTTTTCAACAATTTGTGTGTGACAAAATAACTTATAAGTAAGTACCTTAAGTACTATAAGGAGTACTCTTTCCTCTTTATCATCTGAAAAGGAGGCCAATGGCAAGGCTTTAGTTGTATTTGTATTTCTGATGCCACGTACAATGCTGGACACATCCAAGGCTCAACAGATCTATGTTAAAAAATGGGAGAGTGAGTGCAATAAAAATTTTATTATTTCCTTATATAAATCTTCACACAATTTTTACTTGAATATTGATTAGCATGTTCACTAGGAATAGCTTTTTTAAAAGTAGTTACAATAGTACAAAGAATATCATCTAAAGATATGCAGAAATAAATTCTATCAAGTTATGAACTTTCCCTGCTTGTAGTTCACAGTTCACATGGCGTTAGAATCCACTGTACCTCCAGATACGTGAGACCTGGGGGTTTCAAGTCAGTTAAGGATTCTCTGGTAAGAAGCAGCTCTGAGGCAGACCCATTTTGGCTCAGCTGATACCTGCACTTGTACTCAATGAATTGAGAAGACCTTCACTGTATCTGAATATCAGTCGAGCACACTATTCCTGCCATCTTTAATTATAAAGGTAAATGCTGAGTGACACAGGAAGACCAGACACAAAACAGAAATCTACCACCTTTAAATTCATGTGTCGAGTTGCAGAGGACAGAGAAAATGGCCGGACATCTTTTTTAGCTTCTCTTGCTTCAAAGCACTCTGAATGCTCGAAACTATGGCGAATTTCAGCACTGGTGGCCAGGAATTACAGAATAAATGAAAACAACTGGCACTGTGGGCGCAGTATTAGAAATGAGCAAGCAGGTTAAGCTTGAAAATAGAATTGTGGTTTCCTCTTAGAATCATTTCTCTTGTCATAGTTGGGGTAACAGCAATGAGACAGGCTAATTGTCTGGCAGTAGCTAAGTTTCTCTTCTGTAAATGAAGACAAATTTTCCCTTTGATGCCACTCTTTTTCTTGAAGCAAAAAAATCCATTAAAGCAAATTTTGAAATGTCCTCAGAACTGACACCACTGATGGTCTCAGTGCCATCTTTTGTCTCATCTGGTCCTTGAAGCCAGGAAAGTTTCTTGTGGTGTGAAAGACCTGACTTGTTCACTTTCCACTGGGGAGATGTATGGCACAGTGGAAGGAATATGATTTTGGAATTCATCACACCTGGACTTGAATCCCACTTCTGTCTTTTAATAACTGCAAATGCAGGAAAATGACTTAATTTTTCACAGCCTATATCATAGGATTTTACCGAAGTATGCCATGTTCTTAGCATAGGGCCCAGCCCAGAGTAGCTTCTCAATAAATAGCTGCAATTATTTATCATGATCATCTTTTTAATTCAGGTATAATAATATGGCAAATCCTACATGTAAAGGGCAACTAGTTAAGCAACTTTCTTGTTGGATTCTTAGTTTTTATACTTAAATGTATATATAAAATCTGCAACGAACGTGGAATTAAATTGTAGATTCTAAGGAGAGCCATTCTCCTACTAATTTGCCCTGAGATTTTCAATTAGCTTTTCTGTTTCCTTTCTACAGTTTTGAAATGTGCCAATGGTACTCTTCAAAGTGACTGAGAAGAATGTGTTTAGGTTACTATTTTACTTTTAACCAGCCTGTATTTATACAGATAGACGCTGCACGAAGGGAAGCATGCTCTAGATAGAATTCACTTGCCCAGAGAGATACAGATGAGTAGCTTCTAGATCGTTAGAGCCAGAAGACTTTGGATTTCATTTCATATCTTTAGTTTGCTTAGCATCTCTCCTACTTGGACTACTTGTGATTTGTGCTAAGTGCTGTGCCACATCTGTGGTACATAGATTCCCCATTGAATCTTCACAATAAACCTGAGGAAGGAGAAATTATTATTTCCAGCTGATGGATGAGGACACTAAAGGTTAGTGAAGTTAGGTAACTTGCTCTAGATTGCCCAGGTAGCAGTTGGTTTAGAGTAGGAATGGAAGAGGTGGCAATCACTTCAGGTCTGTGCTTTGCAATTTTTGCAGCTGACTCTGCCCAACTATCTCTGTTTTTCTGGACCTTGCTAGTCTGTAGAAGCTACTGGTCAGTTCAGAGATATAAAGCTTGTTGGAGGTAGATTGGCTTTAGGCATAGTGGAGGGGATTCAACTTTTTTATACCACCGTCCAAATGGTGATGTGGAGGGGAAATGCTTCACACTTGAAAACACATGCACATATAAGTTCTTACTGTAATGTTATATCCTGTAAGTCACATATATTACACGAGTGATTTCTTGTATGCTTTAAAGTATCATTTAAGCCTGTTTTTAGAGAACAAAGTGAAATCTAACTATATAATTTAAGTAAACAACTAAATGACTTATAGGCCTAATTCATAAAAAAATGATAAATGATATTTAATTTCTCTCTGTCACTTGATAGTTCTGGGAATTGAACATAGGGTCTCGTGCATGCTAAGCACAAATCTGTCAGTGAACTCTACCCCTAGGTTGATATGCAGTTTCTTTATAATTTGAAAACACGGAAATGATTTCTGTATTGGGAAAACTAATATAATCTTTAAAAAATATCCAGCAGTTTCAGTTTTGTAATAAAAGTATGATAAAAGTGAAATGAAACGTTTTTGAAACATTTCATTTTGATGGTAGAAAAATAGAATCCATATAGGGATTCTAAATTAGCAAGCTAATTCACACTGGTTGTTTAGGAACACACACAATAAAGACTTGCTTTCTTCTAGACTGAGATAAAAGAGAAGTTTTTTTTTAACCTTCTAGATATGGTGTCCCTGAAAAGTGAACAAAGTATTTTTCATATTTCAGGAGCTACTATGTGAGATCATCAGGTACATGCGAAGTGTTATATGAAATAATCCAAGGCAATTTTTGTCATGTGCGTGAGTGGAATAGCTGCTACTAAAAACATAAAACACCTTATCAAAATAATTTTACAATGGGACATTTTCTAACTTTGAAGTGAAATGGGTTAATAGATGTAGCATTTATTAATAATAATGCTCTATAATATTTGTAAATAATGAAAAGTCATAAAGTTTGAAGTCAACAAGTTTTCATTCTATTTCCTCACTTGCCAAAATAATTATTTTACTTTCTATAGCTAAGGGGGATCAGTTTGAAAATACTTTGCTGCATCAAAGAGACCACCTTATGTGATATTTGTCATTCTATTATTTTATGTCTCAACTTGCTTCTGATAAGTGGTCCAGAGTGAGAGTGCACATCATGGCCTTTGACCTGCCTCTGACATACTGTACAAAGATTCTGGAAGGTGCTGTCCAGGATAATCCATCACCGAGGAGTTTGGTATAACCTGGATGACCTTGCTCCCGTGGTACCAGCACAGACCTGGTGCAGCCAGAGCTTTAAAACAGTGTGAAATACTGACAAAAACTTACACTCGAAAGAGCAAGGAAATGGGAAATAGTAGTTTGTCTCGTAATGAAGACAGGTATCTGGGAAAATGTTGCTTTGTTTCAAGGTTGTTTAGTGATAGCTGAAATCTTCAGACCCTGGGAAAACTTTTCCAAGTTAATCAAGCAGATCTTGTGAGAGAGGGTATGTGCCACATTCCTGGAGGTTGTCAGAACACCCATGCGCATCTCTGTGTCACTGCACAATATCCAAAAGCACTTGCTGCTTGGATTTGAAAGATATTTAGTGCAAACTAAAAATAAATCTATGGTAAATTAAGTAAAAGCAACAAAGGAGAACCAAGTCAAGGAATAAAATATGGAGTAAGTGAGCAGTAGAAAGAAGTATTAACAATTAAGATCCCCAAAAAAGGAAGAAAGAAAAAGAGGAGAGAGGGGGGAAGAGAAAAGAGAGAGGAGAGAGGAGAGGGGAGAGGTAGAGAGGCAAAGTTTTGATCATAGGATAAACTACATGTTCCCCTGATCTTTAGGAAATTGGTGGTTGAAAATATTTTAGCATCCTTTATTCTTTTTGGAAAGCATCCTTTCTGAGCGAGAGAGAGAGAGAGAGAGAGAGAGAGAGAGAGAGAGAGAGAGAGAAATGGTTGAAAAGTTTCTGACCTGGCTGCAGAGAAAAAGTAAAACTTCTCTATTGTGGGTGGGAGCATGGAAAGCAGTATGGAGAGTCCTCAAAAACTAAAAGTAGAAATTTCATTTAACCCAACTATTCCCTTTCTAAGTATCTTCCTGAGAGCATTAAAGACATCCTATTAAAGTGAAACATGCATACCCATGTTTATAGTAGCACAATTCGTAATAGCTACATCTTGGAGTAGCCTTTGAGTCCACCCACAGATGAATGGATAAAATAATGTGGTGTTTATATACAATGGAGCACTCCTTTGCATAAAGAAGGACAAACTTGAAGCATTTTTAGATAAATGGATACACCTCAAGACCTTAATCTTAAGCTTCCCTCTACCATGCCATTCTGCCACACTGTTCTTGCCTTGGAGCCAGCCAACCACCAGCTCAACCCACTGAAACTGTGAACCAAAATAAACCTCTCCTTGGTAGTAAGTTGGAAAGCTGACTAATACAACAACCAATACTCTGAAATGTACTGATTTTCTAAATTATGCTGTTCAGTAGGTTACACATATTAAATGCACTTTTGCTGTGAGATAATTGCAACTTTAGTGGGATGTAATTTCACCACCAGATGAGCATTTCTCTATGCAAGGGTTCATTTCTGCATCTCTATTGTATTCCAGTAGTCTAGATGCATGTTTTCATGCCAGTTCCATATTTTCTGATTACTGCAGCTTTATGATTTTTTTTGAAATCAAAGAATGTGAGACATCCACATTTGTACTCCTTTTCAAACATTTTTAAAGCTATTCAGTGTATTTTGATATTTCATATGGATTTTTGGATGACTTTTTTTCTGTTTACTCAAAGAATGCCATAAGGACTTCAGTATAGATTGTGTTAAATCTGTAGATTACTTTGGGTAGAGCTGACAGTTACCAGTCTCAAGCACTGGTAAGTCTATGGGATGTCCATTTATTTGTACCTTCTTTAGTTTCTTTCAGCAGTGCTTTATAATTTGCAGACATAAGACTTTTGCCTCCTTTATTAGGTTAATTCTCAAGTATTTTATTCTTTTCTGTGCTAAAGTAAATGGGATTTGTTTCCCCTTCAAATTCTGATTCATCATAGTTAGTGTATAGAAGAAACACAACCCATTATGTGTATTGATTCTGTGTCCTACAACTTTGCTGAATTTCTTTATTCATTCTAACAGTTTCTGTGTGTGGAATCTTTCTACAAATAAGAAAATTTCATCTGTGAACAGAGAAGAGACAATATTCCTTTTTCCTTTCCAGTCAGATGCCTTTTGCTAGGCTTTGGATAAGTAACTGCAGAGGCCCATGAATTAAAGCTTGGTTCCCAACTGGAGGCACTATTGAGAGGTGGAGAAAACTTTATCAGGTGTGGCCTCATGTGAGGTCTTTTAGTCATGGAGGATGTGTTATTGGAGGGGACTGTGGGACCCCAGCCCTTTCTTCTTTTCACTTGTTTATGCATGTCATAAGATGAATAGCTTTCCACTCTGATGAGCTGCCACAGGCCCAAAAGCAGCAGGCCAGTCCGTCATGACTGGAACCTCCAAAACTATGAGCTAAATAAAACTTTTCTACTTATAAGTTGATTATCTAAAATGTCTGTTACAGTAATGGAAAGTTGGCCAGCACACACTTTATTTCTTTTTCTAACCTAACTGCTCTGATTAAAATTTCTCATACTATATTGAGTAAAGAAGTAAGTCTGGTAGTTGGTGACCATTTTTTTTATTAGCATCTTAATCATCATCTACAGAGAGAAAATTCTAGAGTAACATCATTAAATATAGCTCTGATAAAGCACGGTCACTACTATGAATCATAAAGCAGGTACAAGATATTTTACATTCACAAAGGTGTGATTCAGTACTGTCCTACATCTATATTACTAGAACCAGTTTTGGTTTGAAATTTGCTTTGTCTGCAAATAAGATTGCTACTCCTGCTTTTTTCTGGGCTTCTGTCACATGGAGAATTGTTTTCCATCCTTTCACTTTCAGTCTATGGGATTCTTTTTGCACTAGGTATGTTTCTTGTATACAACATATTGTTGGATTTTGCTTCTTATTCCATTCTGCCAGTCTATTTCTCTTGATTGGTGAGTTGAGGCCATTGGCATTGATGGTTATAACTGATATGTACTGACTTATTATTGTCCTGTTATGGCCTTTTGTTGACTCTTTTTACTTTTTCTCCTTCTCCTTTTAATTCCTTGCCTTGCCTATTTGAGTTGCTCTGTTGGGCCTCATGGTGTTGTTGCCTTCATTGTCTTTTTCTAGGATCTTGTCTAGAATTGCTTATAGTGCTGGTTTCATATTCATGTAGTTTCTCAGGTGTTCTTTGTCTTGGAAGTATCTTATTTCCCCATCCATTTTGAAAGAGAGATTTGCAGGATACATCAGTCTAGGTTGGAGGTTGTTCTCTTTTAGTACTTGAAATATCTCATTCCAGGCTCTCCTTGCCCCAAGGGTTGTGTTGAAAAGTCTGCTGTGATTCTGATGGTCTTTCCTTTAATGTGATTTGTTTCTTTTCTCTTACTGCTTGTAGTAGTTTGTTCTTCTGTTGGGTTTCTGGGATGTTGATTATTATATGTCTAGGTGTAGATTTTTTTTTTTTGATTGTGGCTAGTTGGGGTCCTATATGCCTCAGTTATCTGAATGTCAAATTCCTCCCCTGTCTGGGAAGTTTTCTGTCATTAATTGTTTGAACAGCTTTTTAAAGTCATTTATATTTTCTCCTGCTATGTCATGTATTCTTCTTTGCATCATCTAGGAGTTGTTGGATCAATTTCTCATGATCCCCTACTGTTTTTAAGAGACCTCTCTTTTCATGGTCACTGACTGCCATCTTATCTTCTATATCTGAGAGTCTATCTTCACATTCTTTTATTCTGTTGCATACACTTTCAATGGAGTGTTTAATCTGAATATCTATTTGCATCTGTTTTATGGATTCCATTTCTTTCCTATGTTGGGCGTTTATTGTTTCCATTTGTTTCTTATGCTGGGCCTTCATGGCTTCTTTCGCGGTGCTGAGCTCATCTATTTTTTTTGTCAGTTTTTGTTCTAGAGTTTGAAATCATGACTTTCATTTTGCTCGCTATCTCTATGGTTATCTGGTAAATTATTTCTGCTTTGAATTTTTCTAGAGCCTGATTGATCTGTTTTGTTACTTCCTGTGCTTCAAGTTCAGGGTGTCCTTCCTGGTGGTTAACTATGGGCCTTTTCATCCTCATTTGCCCTACTGTTTGCCATTGGTGAACTGGAAGTTTGTCTTTGTTTCTTGCTTAAGTGTTTTCTCATTTTTATTTTTGTTGTTGGACTGTCCTTGGTTTAATCTCTGGGTTATCACCCAAATCGTCCTGATATAGTTGCACCCTAGCTTCTGTGTCTCTAATGACCCACAGACATTCTCATCTCCATAACATCAGAGAAAACAACTAATTGAATCAACCACAATCCTTTATCCCAGCCAGCGACACAATATGATCAAGCACAACTTGGAAACTGACCAACTGTGATAGTCACTAGTCTATCACCCTTAAATCATTTGAATTAAACTGAAATCAAGAAGCAGTCCAGAACATGTCTGCAGTGAACAAACTTTTCAATATAATATATTTACCATTTAGGATGGGGGCTCAGACAGTGCTAGGACTCAAACCCATGATCTCAGTTAGCTGATGGCTGAACCCCATGACTCAGACTGACCTCAGGCTGCAAGGCCCAGATTGAGTTTCCCAACCTTCTGAATGGTTGAACTCCACACCATTCTACTACAGTTTTTCCATGCCCTTTCTTTAAAGATATTCAATGTTGGGAACTCAGAAAAATACCCTCTATGACCACCTCTGCCTCTGCAGAGTGGGTCCAAAGACTGGCTCAATCAAGAGGTCTGAGAGTGTGCGTGGGGGTGGGGGTGGGGATGTGTGTTCAGGGGATCCCAAGCGGCTACCTTCCTGGTACCTGAGCAATGGTGGCTCCTGGTGGGGGAAGGCGTGGCTATCCTTCCTCGGGTGGATCAGGGCCCAGGCAGCCCTCCTGGTTCCGTAGTGATGGTGGCTCCTGGTGGGGGAAGTTTTTTTTGGTTTTTTGAGATAGGGTCTCACTATGTAGTGAGAGTGACCTAGAGCTCTCTATGTAGCTCAGGCTGGTTTCGAACTCACAGTGATCCTCCTGCCTCAGCCTCCTGAGTTCTGGGATTACAGGTGTGTGCCACCACGCCCGGTGTTTTTCTGTGTTATTTAAGAGTCCTTGATCTTTGTTTAACATTCAATTAAGTTATTAGGAAACTATTTAGTTGTTTATGTGACTTAATGTGAAGGTTTATTAGGTTGGACTAGAGCAGACTTTAAGAATAATTTTTTTCCCACCACAAATCCCTCATGTCTGGCCCTCTGACCTGTGAATTCTAGCCATTCTGATTTCTCTGCATTCTCAAATCACTCTCTTCATCTTTGGAAGACAAGTAGGCTTGTTTGGTTTTCTCTTCTTTATGCTGTGGCCAGAAAATTCTCTCTAGCCACTAAAGTGCTATAATTGTAGAGCTATCTTATTTGTTTTGCCTCTTTTAGGAATTGGTATCTCTTTTTCCACCTGTTGTTCAATATCTGATATATCATAGAATAACTGTTTCATATGAATTATATAGTTTTTTAGTTATTTCAGGTAGGATTTTTTTTTTTTTTTGTACTGGGGTTTGAAGTTGGGATCTTGCACTGGCAAAGCAGGTGGCAGAATCACTGAGCTAAATCCCTGCCCCATGCAGGTAGGATCTTAAAAGTTGTTTCTGTTATTCTATTGTGGTTGAAAACAGAAATTTTCCATTTCTCTGTATATTGTATTTCTTAGTAATTTTCTTTTCTTTCTCTCTCTCTCTCTCTCTCTTTTGTTTTTTTGAGACAGGATCTCACTATGTAGTTGAGACTGACCTGGAACTCACTATGTAGCCCAGGCTGGTTTTGAACTCACAGCGATCATCCTGCCTCAGCCTCCTGAGTGCTGGGATTATAGGCATGCACCACCATGCCCAGCTCTTAGTAATTTTCTTATGAAGTAAATGCTTATTGATTATTTTAAGAAAAATGGGATTTTTTTGATTCCTAAATTGTTATGAAAAACTACATCTGATTAACTTTAGATTGTATAAAAATGAAAATTCAAATTGGAAACTGATTTCCTAAGATTCAGTCAAGAGAGTATCTAAGACAATTTGGATATACAAAACCGATTACTCACTCTCTCACACACACACACACACACACACACACACAGACACACATACTCACATACACACATACTTCAAGGGCTGTCTAAGGAAAATGGAGCTGACGTTGTTCCTAATGTTGCTTTGAGAAGAACCAATAGCTAACATTAAAGAGAAGTACATTTGTGGTCAGTATATGGATAATTGCTGTTATTGTAAAATATACTAATGGGATGCCCTAATGTAATGAGAGGACTAAGAGAGTTCACTCACCCTGTCAGTGTTCAAGGGCGAGTTTAGCAGACACTTGTTGAAGTTGTTTAGGTTGTGTAGGTGACTCTAGATAAGAGATAGGGGAATGTAGATGGGGAGTTTGGGGAGACAAAGAACTGACCTTGCTTAGAAAAAATGGCCAACTATTCTTTCTGTCACTCTATTACTTGGAAGACTTTAGAAAGAATAGTTTGCATTAATAATATGCATTCTCAAGATCAATACACAAACCACAGATACTTTACAACAACAACAAATCGGAGTAACTGTGCTTATTTAAATCCTGTTTCCATATTCTTCCTAATGGAGATCTTCCCCTTTTATAGAAAGGAACTTATGATATAGAGTTAGATGTTCTGTGTTGTATTGAAAAACAGACAAAAATAACTATAGATAAAAGGCTCACAATATTTCAAGTAAGGAAATAAAGATTATACGGCTGGGGGTGTAGCTCAGTGGTAGAGCACTTGCCTAGCATGTGTGAGGAGCTGGGTTCAATCCCTAGCAACACACACACACACACACACACACACACACACACACGCACACACACACACACACATACCCAGGGCATACCTAAAGGCTCAAGTAATTATATCATTCCAGTTATATATAAAGATGTATGTATATGTGTATAATTTGATGGCTCTTTTAATCATCAACTTTTGTTTTTAGTTCCAGACTCATGTATTCTAGTGCCCACTGGATAGCTCTACAAGCATATTTTATGGATATCCCATATTCACTATTTAAAATACTTCATCTTCTCTCCCAAATTGGCCTTTTCAGTGTTTCACTTCTTAGCAAATGATACCATCATTCACTCAGTTGTCTAAGCCCAGAAAACTGATTTTCATCCTTAATTTTTCCTCCCTCACTCATAGATTAAGCCAGTCATGAAGTTCTCCAAAATTCTTTTGAAATTCATTTAGTTTTGTGTACTGTATTGATTTAATCTATTTCAAGTGCTACCTTATTGACTACACTGTACTTTTGTTGGTATATTGGACTCTAGTGCCACTCTCCTGCAATTAATTCTCTAGCCTGCAACATAATCCATCTTTTTCATCTTTTCCCATTATTTCCCTGAAATCAAACAAAAAACAGAAGTCTTCACTCTTTCACCACTAGCCCATCCGTGGAAGCCAACTTTTGTTTATGGTCTTGCTGCAGTTTTTACTTTGCTGCTTCGTGCTACAGCCATATTAAGACTTTGAATCTATACAGTTGCCACATTTTCTCTTTAACTTCTAAATCTTGCCTTAAGTCACAACCTGGACTTTTTACCTGATTTTATCTTTCCTATGTCAGCCTCATACTTTATCAGTCCAAGAGGCATCCTTCTTCCAGGCTGGGTTCCTTACTTGGTATTTACTTCTGAAGTGTCTTATGCAGATATCTTTTCCTTTACTTTAAGAAAAAGGGAATAGAAATCCTGAGAAGTTCATTTGCCCACTGTCTTAAAGCTACAAAGTATCTGAAACCTGATCCACTGTTGGTGGGAGTGCAGACTTATGCAACCACTGTGGAAATCAGTGTGGAGATACCTCAGAGAACTAGGATTAGAGGTCCCATTTGACCCAGCTATTGGCCTGCTGGGTATCTTCCTAAAGAATCATATCACAGTGATATATGCTCACCCATGTTCATAGCAGCACAATTCGTGATAGCTAAAACTTGGAAGCAGCCCAGGTGCCAATCAACAGGAGACTGGATAAAGAAAATGCTTAAAAAAAAAAAAAGATAAAATGGAGTACTACTCAGCCATAAAGAATGAGAAACTAGAAACATTTATAGCTAAATGGATGCTCATTGAGGCCATAATCTTAAGTGAAATAAATGGGACACACATGTGTAAATACCAAATAGTTTCTCTAGTGTGAGAAGCTGAAAGTGTAAATAAAGACTAAAAGGTATAATAGGTAATGTGAAATAGGAAGAAAAGGTGCAGAGCTGAAAGAGAAATCCAAGGGGTAGGGGAAAAGAAAGATGGGATTGGAATTAACAAGAGACAAAGAAAAAAATGGAAATAAAGTCTTTGTAGATAGGGAGGAGTGGAGGGCTTAAAGGGAGGGCAGGGGACTGGGGAAAAAGTAAGAACCAAGATGGGCTATGTAAAGGTGCAAATTTCCAAATGATAGTGTCACTACACTGTATACCTTCAATGTACCAATAAAATGAATTAATGAAAAAAAAAGCTATGAAATAGCTGAACCAGTTTCTAAATCCAGAACTCCTGGCTTCTACCAAGGGCATGCTTCACTACTGTACTGCAGCCTATCATTGTTTTCTGGAAGTTGGGGGTCAGCCGGGTGGGAGCTGCTTTGCCTGCGTGGTGGCCTTTCCTCTTGGGTCTCTGAATTAGGAAACAGAAGTTTTAAAGCATGTTATTGAGCAATAAGGAAGGTAGCTTTTTTGGGGAATGGTACACGTAAGAGTGCCAAGCAGGTGGAGTCTATAGGAAATGTCTGCCCTGAGGTCCAGGGTGGGTTTTCCCTTTGAGTTCTTAGAATTTAGAAAGGGGTTGGGGAGTGGTGGCTACTAATGAGATTTCTTTCCAAACAACCGTGAGTATCCATTTTCAAGACTCTAAGACAGGAGTTTTTTTCTTTTTTTTTTTTTTAACATATATGCAACTAGTTTCAGCCAGCATGGTGACAAAACCCCCCCGGGAGGACAAGGTGGAAGTTCAGATGCCTGCACGTGAGGGTTAATTGGAGGACAGGTCACCATACATCTACCAGGGGTGTCTTAAGTATTTTTCTTGTTACTGAGACAAAATACCCAACAACCAAAGCTGAAGGAGGAAAGGTTTGTTTAGCTCACAGATTATAGAGGCTCCAAGGCAGGATGCCATAGCAGACAGGCATCACAGAGGAGAAACAGTTCATGGTGAGCTGAGCATGGCAAAGCAACAAGGGACAGCCATGGCTCTTTCTATCTCTTATATCTTATCCAGGCTATTTAGGGCATGTAGCACTCACATCCTGAGTCTTAGTGCCTTTGATAATTCCAGCATAACACACTCTAGACCCAGCCACCTTGGAAAAAGCCCCACCTATGACTGTATGAAGCTTTGGAGGGGGGCATCTAGACACAGCCATGGGGCTTGTGGCTCAAAATGTGACTGTGTGAAGTGGCGAGGTGTAAGACTAGAGAGGTGAGGGTGAATTTCCAAAGGGGAACAGTGTTCTCTTCTTAGGAAGCTGGGGGATGGCAAGATCAGAAAACCTAGACCATGGCTTTTCTTACAATTTTTCTCTTAGAACCTTGTTGCTAATTTCCTTCTTTCTCCTAGGACCTTGTTACCAGTTTCCCAGATCCAGTTCATTTCTGGCTAAATACCTACACTAATGAATAGTATTAATTTTGTCTGAACAAATATGCATGTAGGAAAAATTTTGTTTTTTTCCCCTTTCTCTGAAATTTCCATTGTGGGCTCATTCCCTTTTCTTTGTGCATATTTCCTGTTTCTACATAAATCTTTGCTTTCATGCTGTACCTTTTTAGGACTGTTGAATAATGAGAACCATTCTTTGGTTTACTCTTCCTCTTGCTCTTGCCATGGTATTTAGTCTTCCCCATGATTGTGAGGTTAACACTCTGAAAATGTCCTAGAATTTGTTCATCTTGTTAAGCAGTGAGCTTCTTGAGGGCAGAAATTTATCTCAATTCTGTTCTGTACCCTTGGCACTCAGTGCAGTGACCAACTCATGGTAGGTTCAGGATAGTTTAAACCAATTCATGAAAGCACACATTAATAACCCATGCACATTCATTTTTTATGTTTTTCCCTCTGTGACAGGATGCAAGTTGCCCCGCTTATCATTATATATGGTGTAACCTCCCTTTGCCCAGTAAAGGACTCTGTAGAACTTCCCACACCTTCTACTCCCAAGACCTTATTACTGGAGCTAGGTTCTTGCACATCTAATTGCTGCATGGTGATTTGATTTTGGATTTCTCTCTCTTCTTATACCCGCACTATGAGAATGCAAGGATTCATTGAAAAACATTTTTTTTCTTTTTATTGAGTTTATTGGTACAATCTAGGTATACAATACAATTACATTCATCATTGGGATTTTGTACCTTTACAT
This sequence comes from Fukomys damarensis, assembly GCF_012274545.1. NCBI lineage: Eukaryota > Metazoa > Chordata > Mammalia > Rodentia > Bathyergidae > Fukomys > Fukomys damarensis. The sequence goes on along the minus strand of NW_022900944.1, from coordinate 3,589,625 downwards.
AATAGGTCTTGATTCTCATTTTTTCCCCTTGTCCCTGCCCTCCCTTCACCCCCTCCTCCCCTCCCCATTTACAAACACTTTATTTCCATTTTTTCAGTTTCTCATATTTTTTTCTTCTCCCTTATTACCTTTCCCCCACCCTTCCCACTTTCCCTACACCTATAGCCCTTTACTTCCTATTTCACATTATTAATTATCTCATTAGGATCCTGTGTACTATTATATTTTTTCACACCAAAGAAACTATTCTGTATTTCAGCTAATGAAATCTTTGTATGAACATTAAAAATAGGGAATCCTAAAATAAAACTAAAAAGGAAAGTAAAAGAGAAAAGGCAATGATGTAACATTAAAGTAATCCTTAATTCTGGAGATGAAAATGGTCCCCGAACATATTCAAATTGCTTCTTGCTCTTATAGTCTTATCTTATTCTTTTTTTTCATTATTTAGAGAATACTTTATTAGTTCCTGTAATCAAACCCATGTAGATATAACCTTACATATTTAGTATGATGTGCTACCCCTGTATACATGGAAAAAAAATAAATTAACATTTCTAGACCAATATG
>NW_022900944.1:3574326-3589031 GCF_012274545.1 Fukomys damarensis | reverse complement strand
TATATATATTTATATTTATATAAAAAGATGAATAATAGCAGTATGTTATGCATCAATAGTAGCAACAGCTTTTCCAGGTTCTGTAGTCATCTGAACAAAATTATAGACATTCAGCACATTCCATTAAACAAAACAAAACAAAACAAAACAAAACAAAAAAACAAAGAAAAGAATAATATCCAGAAAACAGCAAAGTTTTTCTAGGATCTTGTTTAGAATTACTTGTAAGTTCTAGTTTGGCAGTCATGTAGTTTCTCAGGTGTTCTTTGTTGTGGAAGTGTCTTACTTCCCCATCCATTCTAAAAGAGAGTTTTGCAGGATACATCAGTCTAGGTTGGAGGTTGTTCTGTTTTAGTACTTGAAATATCTCATTCCAGGCTCTCCTTGCCCTAAGGGTTTGTGTTGAAAAGTCTGCTGTGATTCTGATGGGCTTTCCTTTGCATGTGATTTGTTTCTTTTCTCTTACTGCTTGTAGTAGTTTGTTCTTCTGTTGGGTTTCTGGGATGTTGATTATTATATGTCTAGGTGTAGATTTTTTGTTTTTGATTGTGGCTAGTTGGGGTCCTATAAGCCTCCGTTATCTGAATGTCAAATTCTTCCCCTCTGTTTGGGAAATTTTCTGTCATTAATTGTTTGAACAGCTTTTTAAAGTCATTTGTATTTTCTCTTGCTACTTCATGAATTCTTATCAGTCTTAGGTTATTCTTCTTTGCATCATCTAGGAGTTGTTGGATCAATTTCTCATGATCCCTTACTGTTTTTAAGAGACCTCTCTTTTTATAGTCACTGACTGCCATCTTATCTTGTATATGTGAGAGTCTATCTTCGCATTCTTTTATTCTGTTGTGTACACTTTCTATGGAGTGTTTAATCTCTTGGATATCTGTTTGCATCTGTTTTATGGATTCCATTTCTTTCCTATGTTGGGCGTTGATTTTTTCCATTTCTTTCTTATGCTGGGCCTTCATGGCTTCTATCATGGTCCTGAGCTCATCTATTTTTTTGTCAGTTTCTGTTCTACAGTCTGAAATCACGACTTTCATTTTGCTCACTATCTCTATGGTTATCTGGGAAATTATTACTGTTTTGAATTTTTCTAGAGCCTGATTGATCTGTTTTGTTACTTCCTGTGCTTTGAGTTCAGGGTGTCCTGGTGGTTCACTATCGACCTTTTCATCCTCATTTGCCCTACTGTTTGCCATTGGTGAAGTGGAAGTCTGTCCTTGTGTCTTGCTTAAGTGTTTTCTCATTTTTATTTTTGTTGTTGGACTGTCCTTGGTTTAATCTCTGGGTTATCACCCAAATCTTCCTGATATAGTTGCGCCCTAGCTTCTGTGTCCCTAATGACCCACAGACATTCTCATCTTCATAACATCAGATAAAAAAGCTCATCAAATCAACCGCAATGTTTTATCCCAACTGATACAATCAGCAACACATTAAGATGAAGCACAACTTGGACACTGACCACCTGTGGTAGTCACTAGTCTATCACCCTTAAATCATTTGAATTAAATTGAAATCAAGAAGCAGTCCAGAACATGTTTGCAGTGAACAAAATTTCAATATATTGTATTTACCATTTAATGGCTCAGATAGAGCAAGGATGCAAGTCCCCTGGTCTCAGTTAGCTGATGGCTGAACCCCACGATGCTGACTGACCTCAGGCTCCAAGGCCCAGTTTGAGTTCCCCAACCTTCTGAATGGTTGAACTCCACAAGGTTCTATTACAGGTTTCCCATGCCCTTTCTTTAAAGATGTTCAAAGTTGGGAACTCAGAAAAATACCCTTGATGACCACCTCTGCCTCTGCAGAGTAGGTTCAAAGACTGGCACAGTCAGGAGGTCTGAAAGTGTGTGTGGGGGCACCTATGGGGGTTCAGGGGCCCCCACGTGGCTACCTTTCTGGTGCTTGAGCAATGGTGGCTGGGTCAGGAGCAGGTGTGGCTCCCCTTCCTGTGGTGGATCGGGGCCCAGGCTACCTCCTGGCACTTGAGTGTGCAAGGATTCATATAAGCCTCTCATGTCTCTGTCAAACACACACACACACATACACACTCCTCCTCTCTTCCATTTCTCCCCCAAGCTGGGGAAGTGAGAGCTGCATAATTAGGGGGGAAGGTGGAGACTGAGGAGAATATTTTTAGCTTATTTAAAGAGTGGATCAAGTTAATCAGAAGTAACCAAGACTTTGTGTTGCATGACATGGCACTAGAACTTCCCCTTTTGTCATGTGGAGGGAATGTCTTTTGTAGGTTAGGCGATGGGGTCAGAGGCTGCTGTGCTGAAGGTGGAGTGTATTTTCCCTCTGTTCTGTCTTGACACAGACACACAGTTCCCTGACCCTTCCCGGTTTGCAATGTGCTAAAGTAACTTAGATTTTTCACTGGTGCAAAATCAAGTGGTCACTGTGTATGGTAGTATGAAAACCCTATGGCTTCTAATCTCAAAATAATCATGAAACTCTACTGGCCTGTTCTTTCAACTCTCCGTCTCCCTTTTCTTTTCCCATTCCATATTTGATCTCTGTGTGTGTGTGTGTGTGTGTGTGTGTGTGTGTGTTTTTGAGACAGGGTCTCACTATGTAGTTGAGACTGACCTGGAACTCACTATGTAGCCCAGGCTGGTCTCGAACTCACAGCGATCCTCCTGCCTCAGCCTTCCAAGTGCTTCCAAGTGCATGTGCCACCACGCCCAGCCATAAAAATCAAATATGTTTCATTTATGGTATTGTTAATGTTGTTAATATATTAACTCTTCCAGGATTTTGACACCCTCCTATTATTGGGCCATGGATAGAGCTCAATTTTTGTTTTGTTTTGTTGTTTTGTTTTGTTTTTAGTACCAGGGATCAAACTCTGGTCCTTGTGCTTGTGAAGTAGACAGTGGAACCACTGAGCCAAATCTCTCCCCTCTCTTTGGAGTTGGTGAAAATAACATGAATTAGAAGCCAAGGGATCTTGAGTGAGAATCCTTCTTTCACCATTTATTAGTGATGAAAGCTTGGAAAAATTGCACAATTATTCTGAAGCAGTTTTCTCAGCCATAATATGAATTTAAAATCATATACATCACAGTGGTTGAAAGGGCCACAGGGAAAGAAAAAGACAGCACTGGTTCCTGCTAGGTTTATCCCAGAACCTGATAGTGTTCTACTCCCTGCCTTTCTCCTCTCTCCCCTACCTATTGGTTCAATTGTTAATCGGCTGTGATTCCCAAATTATTGGGAATATAGGAAAGGTAAAATGTAAGGTATTCAGGATCTAGACCCGTCACTGGGAGTAGGAATCATGAAGTCAAAGTGGTAGGGGTGTGTCTTAGTGCTCTCTCTGAAACTTGCCATTAAATCTCTTAAGAGAACTTTTTGGGGGATACCTTTTTTTTCTTTTTTATTGAGTTTCTTGGTACTTTTTAAGTATACAGTACAGTTACATTCATCATTGGGATCTTGTGCCTTTCCATGACAGGTCTTGGTTCTCATTTTTTGGGGGGGGATACCTTTTACAGTTTCATTCTTTCAGTTCATTCTCTGTCCTTTGAAATCACTAGCTCCAAGAAAGATATCTACGTTCTTCTCTAGACTCTAAATCAGTTTCTTAACTGTGGCTGCTCATTTGAGTTATGTAAGGCCATTTACAACTATTATTTTTATTTTCAATTTTGGAGCAGACATTTTTTATTAACTCACCAGAGTATAAAAATACCATGGTAGATAATCAGTTCATCCTTCTAATAAGCCTATTGACATGGTCTTCCCTATTTTCAGCATCTTCACTTACCACAAAATACGCAGGTCTTTTTCTCTATTCCACCTTGTGGACAAGTTACTCTAATTTGAAGGGCCACAGGAAATTAACTCTTTAACGCATTTTCCAAAGGTATAGATCTCAAGAATCAGATCTCCCATGTAGAGGGTGCCATATTTACCCAGAGACTGAGCAATTGCATCAGGCAACTCACTTTGATTTTGCCATAACCACACTTACAGATTATTTCATTTACCAACTTTAGGTTTGTGTTATCCCATGCAGCATACAGTTCCACAATCCTCAGCCTGTTAACTGAAGCCTTATTAAGCTTAACAAGGGTACCCCTGAAGGAGGTACAGGTGAAGAAGCTGTATCAGCTTGTAGACCTTTGGGCTCACACCACTGCTATCCCAGTCCTGAAGACAGATGGCAATTTGGGTTCTGTGGGTACATATAAGTTTCCAGCTTTTCTTGTCATCTTAGCCACTCAATGCTCAGTTCTGCACATCTGTCTGTATTCCCTGCGCTAGTGCCTGTCTTTTTCTTTGATGAGCTTCCTCCTTGCCTTTCAAAGCATCTTTTGGGCAAACTTCTTTCTCAGGTGCTTTACCTTTGGCTCTGTGGAATATCTTCACTTTTTCTGAAGGGTTTCTGGCACAGCAGGAACCTTTTTCTCTTTGGCACCCTTGTGGCTCCAGCTGGAAAAGAGAACAATTCTTTTTAAAGGTCCTAAAAACACACAGACACAGGGACTCTTACCTAGACTTACTGAATAAAGATTGAGGGATAGGGCCTTTATGTTAGTATGGAAACAAAACTCTGAGTTATTGTAGTGATGACTGTAAACCCTAGTCTAAATCATAATGTCACTATGATTGAAGTTCATAGATTGTTTGATTGGCATATAAAAACTAACATAAACCAGGGGAAAATTAAATTGATGAAATGTAGAAAGGATATATAGTATTTAAAACAATATCCGCAAGCTTTACGACAAGATCCCCAAGGCAAAACAAACAACAAAAATCTCTGAATGTGAAAAATCCCAAAATGTAGAGTGAACCACACTTTGAAAAGAGCCCAGAATGGGTAGCATTGGAGAGGTTAACTGGATACAATAAAGGGCTGAAAATCTGCATGTTCTTTTCTAATTCAAAATATCTACTTAGAGTTCCCATTTCTGAATGAGAAACTAGCAATAATACAGCTATGGATGCTAAATTCAAGGAAGCAGCTAAAGAAGTATATTTATTTATTGGTGTAACTTGAAATATTAACTCCTTGGAAACTCCAGGTATCTATTGAGTCAGAAATGGAAAAGTGCTCTCAGATAACAGCCTACCCTCCTGGGAGCCTCGGGATCATGTCTGGTCCCCAGATCAAGGATAAGGCCCTGCTCCGGGCCCAAGGGCCAGCCTCTTAAGTACTCACTTGGCAGACATCCTGCAGAAAGTGTTAGGGCTAAGTTACCCATCTCAGAGCTCTCTATTGGACATGTTAAAAAAGGAGAAAAAGAAAGAATAACTCAAAGCACAGATTGTATACAATCCAATGTACATTTGAAAAGATGTACCAGTGAGTATTCACGTACTGGGTCAGAGTTTCATTCTGTGAGATTCAAAAGAAGAAAGAGTTGAGAATCCAGCTATTGTTTTTAGTGATAGCCTATAGAGAAAGGCGGTTGGTTCACTGGGCATTCCTTCTGAAGATTGTGATTTTATGAGAATTGAAAGTTTCAGATGTCAGTAACTCATGTCACACTGGGTTAAGACAATTGTCAACAGTCATTTCAAAGTCCTTTCGTGCTGTTATTTGTAGAGAATAAACCTGATATAGGCTGCTGCTCAGACAGACTCCCCTTTTCTTAATCACAGCGGTAAAATCTATTGTCAATACACCGATGATAAAAGGAGAAACCTGAAAAGAACGCAGTCTTTCTCTCAAACCGGCTGACTGATTTGTATCTATCTTCCGACTAAGATTGCCCAAATAAATATGATTATTAGCTTAAAGTATTATTGCACTTTCTCAGAGAACAATTCTAAATTGTTCATTTCAACAGTAAAGGCCTTCCTAGATCACATATCTTGACCAATTTAGTTTTTATTTTTTGGTTCTTTTTAAATTTTTATTTATCTCTTTCATTTTTTTAAGCATAGAAACACCATCATAATTACCAGTTAAGAAAAAAAATTATTCACAAGCTTATCATTTTTGTTTCAAATTAGTACTGTCAAGAAAGAGTACACTTCATATAGTGTAGAAAATAAAATATGTCTTTTCGAAGATTGTTTCTGAAACAAAGTTTACATACTTTTTAGGAAAGATACTGATACTCTGTCATAAGTTTTCATTTTGAGAAATATGAATTTATAAGTCTCCCAGGAGATATTTTATGTGCCCCAACGTTTTGATAAGTTTTAATATTTTTTTCCTCTGTAATTTCTGCTCAATATATCCCTTAAATTGCTGGCTAAAGGCTATTGTTAGGTCAAAAGGGCGTGACTGACCTGTCAGGAGGGATCTCTGGGTCTCTGTGGGCGGTGACTCAGAGCAGGGGTCTGGGGTCCTCCCTGCCAGGGGCGGGGAGGAGGCGGAGGGCTCCGCCCTGGAGAGCAGGGCCGGAGGGTCGGTCCTGGCAGACTGGAGAGACAGGGAGGCTTTAGTTTAGGGTTAGACTGGCGATGAGAACGGAACTTCACACTCAGTCCTGGCCTTTGGTTTGGGCAAAAGTTGTCACTAAAGATCAAAGATCTGGAGAGGTTAAAATATTTCAATTTAGAAAACTCAGACATAAATTTCTGCCAAAAACATGAAGCAATTTTAGTAGACCATCCTGTCTTATATTTCCATTTGAGAAATGAAATAAGATGTGCTATGTGTATCAACTCCTCATAAGGAATGTAGACATTATGTACTAATAAAAAAGAGAAGTGGCTGGGCGTGGTGGCTCACACCTGTAATCCCAGCACTAGGGAGGCTGAGGCAGGAGGAACTGTGAGTTCGTAGTGGCTGGGCGTGGTGGCTCACACCTGTAATCCCAGCACTAGGGAGGCTGAGGCAGGAGGATCACTGTGAGTTCGAGACCAGCCTGGGCTACATAGTGAGTTCCAGGTCAGTCTCAACTACATAGTGAGACCCTGTCTCAAAAAACCAAAACAACAACAACAACAACAACAAAAAAACCCAAAAAACCAAAAAACAACCTCCCCCAAAACCAAAAAGAAAAAAACACAAAACAAAACAAAACAACAGAAACAAAAACACCAAAAAACAAAAAGAAGTGATTATTTCAAAATGCGCTTAATTAAGTGATTCATGTCATAGTTCACTTCAGGAAGAGTGGATGAGGAAAAGAATATACGATGTTATATAGGATAATAATATCTATATAACTTCAAGGAAATGTTTTATATTCAACTCTAAATGCAATTAGGAAATCATGATGTATTACCATAAGTGAGAAACGACTTGGAGCTATTTTGTTATAATTTTGCAATTTTAAAAATTAAACATTATTAGCTGGGTGTGGTGGCGCACACCTGTAATCCCAGCACTCGGGAAGCTGAGGTAGGAGGATCGCTGTGAGTTCGAGACCAGCCTGGGCCACATAGTGAGTTCCAGATCAGTCTCAACTACGTAGTGAGACCCTGTCTCAAAACAACAACAACAAAAGTTAAACATTATTATTATGTATAAATAATAGTATATACAATTGGGGGATCTTTAGTTTCTTGTTTTTTCAGGACATGGACAAAATGAAGTTTATCAGAATATTAAAAATCAATTTACTTAATTTCACTTTTTGTAAAAAATGTTTGCTGACATGAGTCCATCCTGTAATATGAATACTTTCAATATTCCTATGAATTTTCCACATTAAAATAGAAATGTGAAATTACCATATATCCTGTTTTATACTTCATATCAATTATTATATGCATTCATACATTTTAATTTAAAAAGTTCTGTTCAGTTTAAATAAAGAGAAAATATTACATCACTGTCAGCAAGTATCTTTGGGAGGGGACCCCTTTTCTGATTGGAAAAACAAAAGTGAAAAATAAAATTAGAATAAAAACGTAATTTATAAAAATAAACAATTGTCTTCACTAATGCCAGAAAATGAGAGTACTCCGCATGCAGACAATTTTAACAAGAAAGCAGGTGAGTGAGAGTTAAAGTTTGCCAGTTAGAACGCTTAGTTCTTTCCACTCTTAAATTATGTCATTGCATACTTTCTTCTACTAAATAAAACACTATTTAGTAGGGCTAGTTACAGCAAAGTAAGGAAAATATACAAAAATTGAATTCTATCAGGTAGTTATTACTACTGAGTATAAGAATAACAGTAAATTCTTAGGCACAGATTTATGACTACACATGCATGACTGTGAAATAAAAAACATGTAAATACTGCATTGGATAACTTCCTGCAGAGGGGGGAGGATTTGCAGGAACTGCTGATGATCCATACCTGTGATATCCATTTCTATCACAATAGTCCTTCTAGGAGAAAGTACTGTTTCCAGCCTCAAAGGAGGCCGTGCAAACTTTATGAACCTTGTTGGAGGAAAAAAGCGAGAAGCCTACATGGAATAAACAATTTGGTAAGAATATAAAACACAACACCGAGCAGCTGTGTTACCACAGCAGCCCTCAGGATTAGCCCTGGCTCTGAGATCTCAAGCTCGGTGGGTAGAAAAAGGATTTGTCTTAAATGATCATCTTCATCTTCAGCTATCTTATTTTAATAGTGTGTACATAGACACATATCCCATGCCATTCAGAGAAGCAGCAAGAACTATCCCTCACGTCATCCCGCAATGGGGAAATTTTGAGTTCTGTTTCACAGGAGGCTCTGATTGAATATTCTGTGTTTTCTCCCCCACCCCTCTGTTTTTAAACTAGCCCTCACCAGGCACAGGCATAATGTCAAAGCCATTTCTCTTTGAAATGCTGAATGCAGGATAGAAGCAGTTGGATTAAAAAATCAAGCAACAAAACAGATCTTCCCAGGAAGATCTGTCTTATGATTGAGAGGAAAATGAATTCATTTATTTCTTGTAAGCAAATATCTTTCAAATGTCTAATCAGTGCTGTCTTCAGGAGGTAAGTTGAGAAAATAAGGATTTTATTATAAGGAACAAAGATATCACTAGCTATGTATTTTAGGAACAATAGGCATTTGGAAAGATGGGCTCTGAACATTATTACACTATGCCATAAACATTGTATGGGGTAGGAGGAACGTGATTAATTTAAAGCAGAGATGGGAAACAGCAAGATGAATTCAGCATAAGCAGATAAAAATATCTACAATACTGGTATTTTATAGACTATCTTGACAATCTAAATGTCAAGACTAACAAAAAATTTACTTCATGTTGCAGAATGCTGACTCTACTTTCTAAGCAAAATCAAGAAAATATTTGTAGAAACATGAAAAGGAAGAAAACATGAAAAACAACTGGTATATTAGAAGCGTTCTCATGTTGTAAAGTGTCTTCAGACATAACGTGGTTTCAGGTTGATTAGGTGAGCAGAAATCTGCTATTAGTTTATTCTCTGAGATGATAAATACAGATAAAGATGGTGGCAGAGGGATAAAGTCCCCCTAGAGGGAGAAATTCTTTTAAAAATTATCTTAGCTGTTTTGGTGTTTTGTTTGTTTTTGGTACCAGGGCTGGAACTCGGGTCCTTGCAATTGCGAGGCAGGTGGTGATGGCACCAGTGAGATAAATCCTCAGCCACTTTGGTGCCTTGTTTTTCTAAACAATACATTGATCCCCTGGGAGAAAATAGTCATTGAGGAACACAAGGGTAATAACAGTCAGTACTGGTTGTCTTGTACAATAATAAATACAGACATTGTGGAGGAGGCTTTTGTCTGCAATTTGAGCTTCCTCGTTATTTTTAATAATCCACGTGTCTCCACAGTGTCTATAAATTAAAGAATAATGTATTCAACAATGTTCCCATTCTCATTAATTAGAAGAATTTTGCGTTCTTATGGTAATTGTAAAGGTCTAAGTGCATAAAAGACAGTCTTGTGTCCTTTAGGAAGCAGCAGGAAGTGGCTAGCACGGTCATTTCCTTTTTAGAGAATGAAGTAAAGGGTATTGATAGTTTCAATAATTTACTCCGTCTTACCGCTAGTAGCCGAGGGTGCAGCAGCCATGCTTAACCGCTAGGGGACAATTAAACGCACAGTTTATTCTAACGGTAGAAAAAGCACTGGATCGGTGCTTCATCATCCAAACATATCTTCAAAGGTGTTGATTTTGTTTACTGTTGCGTGATGGGCGAGAACTTACCATTGAAAACTGAAGAAAAGTTCCTATTGTGTATTTGTGAACTTGGGGAAAAAAGGAGAAGTAAAGGAGGCTGGACTTTGGGAATGCTTTGGAATTCTGCATTTGCAACAGAAAGGCTGTAGCTTGCTTCTAGGAGCACCAGTGATGACAGGAGCCAAAAACGGTGCAGGATGCAGATACCCTGGTGGTGTCTCTGCCAGCTGCGGTCTGGGTCTGATGAGTGCAGATGGTGGTCAGCAGTTCTCAAGGGGAAATTCACCCAGGGAAGCGGCCGGCAGGGTGCTCTTCCTACCTTAAGCCTGTGGGGCAGGCAGGGTTTGAAGGAATGGCTGAGGCGGTCGGTGTGGTTGGTGGGCCATCCGGAGAGCCGAGTCATTCTTAACTGCAGACCTTCCTCCACTGTGGCGTGCCTGGAAATGAGAAATGGGGTCGTCTATTTAATTGCTAGGGTGTCAGGGATGAAGGGAGCAAAAGCATCTAGCAGTAGTTCAGTTAAAGCGAAGGAGCCTGGCAAAGTGCCAGGAAAAATGAATATTTCACTTGACTCTAACACATTTAATTTGTCTTTCAACTACTACACAAGGATAATCATTTCAGACAATAGAACATTCAGTTTCAGTCTCTGATTAGGCCTTACCACTGGATCCCGCCCCCCACCTCCTAGGGTTAACAAGAATCAGTCATAGCAGTAATTTCCTATGAAAAAGAAATCCTAGCAGGCTCACGTCTGGGTCGGTGGAGCTGATGGATAGCTTCTTTTTGTATGGAGCCAAATCATTTTTTGTAGGAATCAGCTTTCAAGTGTATAAATTACAGTTTGGAAATTATTTCTCCCAATATTGCTTTCAGTCAGTCTTTTTAAAAACATTAATTAGCTGAATAAATGCTTCAAGGAACAAAAAGTGTTTCTGCAAAATAATACCATAATTTGTATCGAAACTGTGATTGAATGCTGGGAAGAAATAAAAGAAACAAAAAGATCACAAAGTTATAGCTATTCAAATTAAGGGATAAAAATATACTTTCTTCTGTTTGATCTACTATATCTAATTTTCCATCCCACGTTCCCTTTCTATTCCTCTACCTTTTCTCAATGGAGACAGTGTCTCCTCTGTTTATTTGTCACAAAGATTTCAGTTGTCTTGCAGTTTAGATTCCATGCTGACAGCCTAAGAAAAAACCTTCAGTTGCTGAGAAAAATGTCAACATTGACAAAAAGTAGGCCTTTCCCCATGATCCTGGTTTTGATCAACATTAAGGTTACAGTTAAGCCTCTTCATTATAGGCCAACAGATTTTTATTTCTGGGATATTTATACTTTGACTATTTTTACTTTTATCATGTATTTGTAAGAGCAAAAATTCTGTTGGGTGGATGCAAGGGGAATGTCAAGATGCAGGGAAATATGTAAATATGCTTAAGTAGGCTAAGAAAAGTGCTCTTTGCTTCACAATGAAGGAAAATTTACTAATATTTTGTATCATGAATGCACTTTAATGTTAACAGACATATTCTTGTGTTGTTTTGCTATGGCAACAGAGTCACAATATATGCAAATACATCAGTTAACAGGTGCTATGAGGAAATACTAGGCTTGGAATTCCATGCTTTTGGTCTGGATTCGGGTTGGTCACTTACTACTGGTTAGGTATTGTTGGAGGGAGCTGCCGGCTCCATTTTGGCGGGTACTGTAGTTTATAACTTAGAAGATTGTGTGAGCATGTGTGTATATTAAATATCATCACGAGTTTTAAACATGTGATAGTTGAATCCATGCTCAGGCATCTATACACTTAAAAACAAAGCAAAACACATTTCCCAAGTCAAATAAGAACACATGAAGAATATGTGTGACTTTCAGTGTGGAAATGATTTCTTTTTTTGGTTTTTTGAGACAGAGTCTCGCAAGACTGACCTGGAACTCACTATGTAGCCTAGGCTGATCTCGAACTCACAGCGATCCTCCTGCCTCAGGCTCCCGAGTGCTGGGATTACAGGTGTGCACCACCACACCTGGCTGAAAAGGTAAAGTTTTAAAATGCAGCTCTTGGAGATTTTCTTGCAAGTTCAGTGGCAATGATGTATGTAAGAGTAATACAGGAGTGCTGAAAATTATTAAGAACTGATATTATTCCCACTTAAAATCACTGTCTGTGCCTACAAGAAGGAAAGAAAACGGTTTTCCTCAAACGTCTATGATAACACTATTCAGGAACATCTGACCTGAACTGACCTTTTCTTGGTTTCCTCTTGTAGGAAATTATACTTAAGATTCTTTACAGAAGGAAATCCCAATTTTAAGTCTTGCTTAAAAAATTTATCAAAAATTTTGATAAAACTATCACTTCTTCTTTTAGTATTTATTACGTTGTTTTATATAAATTATATTCATATGCCTGGCGATTATATCAGACTCTGGATTGTATTCTCTATAGACTTGAATGGAAGGAAGGAAGGAAACAGAGAAAGAAGGAACAAAGGGAGGGAGGAAGGAAGGTGCCTCTGCCGTATTAATTCACTAAACATTCAGGGACTATCTCTTCTGTGTCAGCTTTTGGGTAGGTAAAAGTTACAAGAGAAAATTACTTTGATTTCAGAGAATCTAGCAGAATATACATACAGGTAACTGAAGTAGGAGGCAGGTAGTTTAAGTACTGGCAAAGAAAATATAGAGTATGTTTAGAGGTGATATTAGAGACAATTATGTTTCAAGTTTACTTGGCCATCTTTTCCTTAAAATCCCTTTATGTTTGTTTTCTTGATTACTGGCACTGTCACATGCTTGATCAAGCAAAAATCTTGGTAATTAAGCTGTGCTGTTTCTAACTCACTCAACATCTGATAAGTCTGAAAGCCATTTATATATATAAAGCATCTGCTATATATCTCCTGGATGTCCCGTGAATATCTCAAGCTCAAGTTGGATATGTGAGTCTGCAGCTGTGCTGTTAACAGAAACCCAACATAAACCCTGTGAATAATTTCAAAATTTCTACTGGGAACATTTATGTGCAGGTTTTGGTGTGGAATTGCTTCTATTTCTCTGGAATAAATACTCAGGAGTACAACTGTTGGGCCACATGGCAACTGTATACTTGGTTGTTAAAGAAACTGCTACATATTTTCAATCACTAGGCCATTTTGTCTCGCCAGCAGCAACGTGTGAGAGTTTCAGCAGGTTGATGCCTTGGTATGGGCTGTCCTTCTGAGGAGGCTGTGTGAGTGTACTTAGTGACATCTCATCGTAGATTTAAGTGCATGTTCTTATTGGCTCATGATATCAAGAGTCATTTGTGTATTTCCTGGCCATCACACATCTACTGTGATTTGATTGTGTGTTAAACTTTTAGCCCACTTTTGAGTGAGATTGTGTTTTTCAGTTTTGAGAGTTCTTTAAAAGTTCTGCATAAAGTCCTTTGTGGGATAGGAGCTTTTCAAATAATGTCACCCAGTCTGTAACTTGTCTTTCCATTCTTCTTATAGTGTATTTCACAGAGCCCCAGATTTACATCTTGATGAGGTTTTTTAATTTGTTCTTTAATAGGTTGTACTTTTGATACAATGTCTAATACTGTAACTTGTTACCTACTCTCAGGTCAGGAATATTTCTCTCCGGTTTCTTCTAAAATGTGTAGCTTTATGTATTTACACTTACATTTTGGATCCACTGTGAGTTAATTTTTGTATTAGGTATGAAGTTTAAATTGTAATTAATTTTTCTGCATAAGGGTGATTAACAGCTTCAAAAACACTTAAAATACCATATTGAATTGCCTTTGTGCTAGAAGGGAGGGAAGAGGCATAAGAAAAAAAATAACAACCAAGATATAGCATGTACAGGTACAAATTCCCTATGATGAGTGGGATCATAATGTATACCTAAATTGTGCCAAGAAATTCAATAAAAAAAAACCAGTTGGCAATATTTTATATGAATCTCTTTCTGGACTCTATTTTTGTATTAGTTTATGTGTCAAGTCCTTAACTAATAACACATTGTCTTGGACAAATGTAGTTGTATCTTAAGTCTTAAAATATGATAGTATGAATATTTCAACTGTACTCTTTATTTTTCAGAATTGTTCGGACTCCTCTTACTTTCCTTTGAAGATAAACTTTAGAATTATTTTATGTACAATATTTATAAAATTTCTGATAGGAGTTTTACTGGAATTCTGTTAACCACATAAATCAATTTAGAGAGCAACTAGAGTATATTTTGACTCTTTTATAGGCAATATATGCCATTGTACTTGTTTAGGCTTTTCATGTTTTTTCAGCAGCATTTTATAGCTGGCAGCACATAGATTCTATATATACTTTTTTTGCGGGGGGAGTGGATAACACAGGGTATTACTATGGAGTCCACCCTGGCACTGAATTCACTGTGTAACTCAGGCTGGTTTTGAACTGATGATCCTCCTGACTCAGCCTCCCAAATGTAAATTTCAGCCTTATGCTACCATACCTGACCCTGTACATGCTTTTTATATTTGAGATTTTTTTTCCCATTGAAACTACTAGGAATGGCTTCTTTACAAATTTTGTTTTAATTACCATTTGTAGAAATGAGGCTAACTTTCATTTTGATATACTTGTTTTTTTATGTCATCATTCACAAGTAATTGTAAGAAATCCAA
>NW_022900944.1:3524203-3574131 GCF_012274545.1 Fukomys damarensis | reverse complement strand
AAATCCAAAAAAAAAAAAAAAAAGAAAAAAACAAAAAGACTCGGTGTGTTGGGACCCAGGTGTCCTATTTATTATCTTTAAGTCCTATTTGTGACCACTTTGGTTCCACTTGTCAGCTGGTGAACACTTGGCTACTTCCACTTGTTTCTGCTTTGATAATGCGGCTATGAACAGTTGTGTACAGTTTTTGTGGGACATGCATTTTTATTTCTCTGAGGAATATATATGGGGTTGAAATGGCTGTGTCACATGTCAGTATTATCTTTACCTTTTTTTTTTTTGTACCAGGGATGGAAGTTGCAACCGTATGCTTGTGCAGGCACTGCGCCACTGAGTGAAATCCCCGGCCCTGTCCTCACCTTTTTGAAGAGTTACTGAACATTTTTCCACAGTGGCTAAAATATTTTACATTCCTACCTGTGAAGTATGAAGGGCTCATATTTCCTCATCTATGCAATGGCAGTTAATATTTTCTGCCTCTTGGGTTCCAGTCATCTTAGGGTCTGAAGTTGTATCTCATTATGGCTTTGATTTACATTTCCCTAATGACCAATGGCATGTTTGTTTATAGCATGTTTGTTTTTGAGATTGGGTCCTGTTATGTAACGCAGGCTAACTTGGAGTCATGATCCTCATGCCTCAGCCTCCCATGTGCTGGCTGAAATGAGGAGCCAGCACCACAACCCTGGTTTGATGTATAATCCTTTTATTAAACTGCAAGATTTAGCTTGCTAGAATTTTGTTGTGGTTTTGTGGATCTGTATTCAGAAGTGATAAGTGATTTCTTGTGATGTCTTTATTTGGCTTTGGTATTGGTATTGAGGGTACTGTTAGTCTCATCTTATGAGTTAGAAAATATTTTCTCTTCTACTTTTTTGCCAAAGGATTGATGTGATTTGATGTTATGTCTTTTTAAAGTGTTTGGTGGAATTTGCCAGTAAAGCATTTGTTTGTTGTCTTTTCTCTGTTGGAAATATTTTCAACATTTAATGTCTTGTTATAAGGCCTATTCATATTGTCTATTTTTTTTGAGTTAGTATTGGTAGTTTGTAATTTTTTAAAGGATTTATTAATGGAATCTGTGTTGTCTAACTTATTGGCATGCAGATTTCTCATAGTATTTCCTTTCAATCTTTTTCATTTTTATATGGTCAGTAGTAATAGTTCGATGTTCATTTCTAATTTTAACTCTTCTTCTTTCCTTTTTTTTTTTTAATCAGTCCAGCTGAAAGTTTGTCAGTTTCTTGAGTCAGCCAAAGGGTTAACTTTTGTTTCACTTATTTTCTATACTGCTTTTCTATTTCTTCATCAGGGAGGTTGTTCCAGTCTTTTCTTATGATGTCTTCGTTTGGTTCTGATGTCAGGGACTTTCCTGACTCACTAAATCAGTTGGGAAATGTCCCATCCCTTCCTGTTTTCAGAAGAGTTCTAATGTGGGCAGTTTCCCTACTGCGACTCATTCTCAAAGCCTTTAGTCTTCTGCTCATGATCAGGTCCATACATGTGTGACTCAGGTCCAACACAGAGCACACACACATCTATTGAATTACTTCCTTGCACTCCTTCCTCTTCCATCTTGCCAATGTATCTGTTCTTGTTGTTCCCCATTCTTAGTCCTTGTATTAGTCATTTTTCTGTCAGTATAATGAATAGATGAGGTAGTAAACTTTTAAAAAGGAAAGGTTTATATTTGCTCAAAATTTTGGAGGTGTGGTGGGTGTGTGTGGCAGAGAAAGACTGCTCACTTTATCAGCCAGAAAGAAAAAAGAAAGGAAGAAAGAAAAATGGATGAGTAGTCTCCCCTAGTTCCCTTGGAGGGCATGCCCCGGAGCCCGAGGACTTCCCAGGGGTCCTCTCCTCTCAGATATCCCACTGTCTCCCAGGCTCCCCCCGAGGAGCTGAGCATTGAGTGTATGGGTCTTGAGTGGACACATCCAGGCCACAATAGTCATCTTGCTAGGATGCTGGATTTCAGTGATGTTCTCTGCTGTACATTTTCTGGGGGTACCGGGGATCAAACTTGGGTCCTTGCACTTGTGAGGTAGGCGGAGGTAACACTAAGCTAAATCCCCAGCCCTATGCTGTACATTTTTTATAACCATGTCTTCCCACAAAGCCAAAGTAGAAAATGGGATAAAAATACCAGGAGAGGTGGCCTTTAATTTCCTTGGATTGGAAATCCAAGAGCTTTATTTAGAACTCTTTCTGTTGCCTACACTGTGCACTTCTGGGATTCTGGCTATAAACCAAGGATGAGAGATACCAATGGAAGAAATGATAGCTGGGCCTGCTGTTGCCAACCTGTAATCCCAGAACTCTGGGAGGCTGAGGTATGAGGATCATAAATTCAAGCCCAGCTTAGACAATTGAGCAGCTTAGCAAGACCCTGTCTCAAAAAAACAAAAAAACCCCCCAAAAAACCCCACAATAAACAAAAACGAAAAAACAACAAAAAACCCTCAAATGTGACTCAGTGGACTAGTGGTCTTGGATTTCTGGATTCTTTAGCTATTCTGTGCATCTGTTCAGAGTTTTTAGTTGCTTTCACTGGGTGGAGTTATTCCCACTTAAAGGAAACCAGATATCTCCCTTTTGCTTATGGTGATTATTTTGTCCTTGAGATTTCTTTGGATGAATGTAGGACTAAGGACAAATAGATGTTCGGAAGGAAAATAGAGAAATTTATTTCCCACTGGGGATTTAGCTCAGTGGTACCAGCACCTGCCTTGCAAGCGCAAGGTCCTGAGTTCAATCCCCAGTACAAAAAAAAAAAAGAAAAAAAAAAAAGAAAAAAAAAAAAGAAAAAAGAAATTTATTTCCCATTTCCCCCAATCCAGATATAATTGGTTTTTATTCTGATTTTAAGAGAAACACTTGTAAAGTAAGTATGGATATAAAACAACCTAATTTATGTTTTAGAAATAGATTTTACATTATTGTATTGAGAATGTGTTGGTAGAGGGAGTGAAATATAAGAGTAAAAGTGGGTGAGACCTTTTTTGAGAAACAAATTATGTTTGAGTATTGTACTATTTGATCTCTTCATGTTGCCTCTACCTTTCTGATCTTAAAAACTTTTGCCTTTGGGCTGGATTGCATTTCAGTGGTAGAACACCTCCTTAGATTAGCATGCACAAGGTCCTGGGTTCAATCAGTGCATGGAGGAAAGGATGTTTGACTTTGTTTAATCACTAACCAGGACATCAACATATTTGTAATGCAAGTAATTTTTGAAACAAACAAGTAGACCAAATTGATTCTTTAATTATTTTTTTACAGAGAAGTTAAATTATGTCATTGTGTTTCTACATTATACTGAAATAATTTTCATAAATGAAAATATTTTTTTCATATAAATTTTATGGGCAAAGTTTGTTTCCTCTGGGGTCTTGATATCAATTTTTTAAATTAATCTTGATTTTATTTTAATTATCTTGGAACAGAAGACTAGTTTAAGTATTTCAGGTCTAAACTGAAATCATTTCTTTATGATTTAAAAGACTATATGATCTATACTATTTACTTTGTATTTCATAATGGAGTACTTTTTAATAAATGTGAAATTCATACACATTTTGCAATTTTAATCATATCAAGGACGAAATTTGGTGATATTTAGCACATTCTCAGATTGTGAAACTTTATAATGGATATCAATTTTAACATTAAGCTTTGTCTTTAGTCAATAACTTTTTATGAATTAGCATTTTAAAGTAAGATTTACAGATCAAAATTTTATTATATATTGCTTTAGACTAATGTTTGTTTATAGTTTTTGTGGCTGTCCGGCCATCACAACACTAACGTACCTGAGTTGGGGAGTGAGGATTGAGAAAGGACAGCACACTCAATAGTGTGGAGACAAGAGGTCCCATTTATTACACAGAAATAGCTCCTTTTAAAGGCAGGCCAACAGGAAGCATCAAGCAATATTAGGGAGGAGATCAGATCTTTGGCTTTCTGAATTCCTCCCATCACAAGGTCAAATTTAACAAAGTCCTTGAGCCGGGCGTGGTGGTGCACGCCCGTAATCCCATAAAACCAGTCTGGATTACAGTGAGCTCCAGGTCAACACTGGTAATCCCATAAACCCAGCCTGGATAATCCCATAAACCCAGCCTGGATTACACAGTGAGCTCCATGTCAATCTCATCTGCATAGCTGAGACCCTCATCTCAGAAAAGCCAAATAGAGTCATAGATTGTGTCAATGCCTCAATGGTAGAAGAAGTTACTTTTCCAATGTCAAATGCCAGCGGGCTCCCACAAGTTTTCTAGAGTATAATATTTAAAAATGAATAAAAGATCATCTGTACTTACTTCTTAGCTAATCCATTACTCACTGTGAGCAATTCTTTTCTTTTTCTATTGCAAGTATTTGGAATATTACAATGTCACACTATTTCACTATTCTTCCAGTTAATGACTGCAGACAAATTTTTGTTTGTGTGTTTTTTTTTTTTTTTTTTTTTTTTTTGTACCCGGGATCGAACTCTGGACCTTGTGCTTGCCAGGCAGGCGGTGGAACCACTGAGCTAGATCCCTGGGGACTGCAGTCAAGGTTGGTCATTAGTGCTATTAGTAAAACATACGACAAATACTGAGATAGAAATAATAAAGTCAAAATATCTTTGAAGTCAACTTGAAACAGGTTAAAACTCTAAGGTGAAATGGTAACCTCACATTTTTCTTTCATTTCATTTCTGTTTTGGCATGAGTCTTTGAGTCTTGGCCATTATTTCCTGTGAAAACTTGGGCATTTTATAGTTTTAGAGTATATCTGCAAACTGCTGTAGTTCTGGAAAAGTTGTAATAGTTCATATAGAGATAACAGGAAGATTATCAAGTGCTGAGGCTTAATGATTAGCTTTTATTATTTTGTAGATTATTTGAAGCTATAATTTTTATTTTTATTTAATGTAAAGTAGTTCATATAATTGTTTCAATGGAAAACCAATTTACAGCAGTATATATTTTTATTGCAGTGAAACCACTTACAAATCTTGACATATAGAGACTTATTTGTAACCCATACACTGAATTTCAAATATTAATCCCAAGCAGAGTAAGCAACACAACCTACTCTTGATATTTCATATTATATCATATACAACATTCATTTATTGATTCAACAGATAGTTCTATCACCTGTTATTTGGTAAGAACTTCTTTAAATAATTTTAACACAAGAGTGTAGGAGACAATATTTCTTTTTTTCTTTTTGAGGCAGGGTCTCACTATGTAGTTCGTGCTGGCCTTGAACGTACAAGTAGTTCAGGCTGGCCTCAAACTCATGGTTTCCTCCTGCTTCATCCTCCTGAGTGCTGGGATTTCCATGCCCTGCATAAAACAACATTTATGTCACAAAGGTTTTACTGTAGGAGAAGGAGGATGGACAATAAATTCAAGCTTTAAGGTAATTTCAGATAGTAAGAAATGCTATGAGAAAAAGCAAACACAGTCAGTAGACAATAGTGACTTGAGGGAAAGGTCATATTGGGTGCTTATGGATGACATTGCTTGGTATTGAAGTGAGACCCGATAACCTTCAGCCAGTGTGTGGAGAGCATGTGGAGAGGGATGCTAGGCTGAAGGAAAAGCAATGTCAGGAACTTTGAGTTGAGAAGGCCTTTGGTGGACTTGAAGGATACAAAGCAGTCCAGCCAGGATGATTGGTCACGGTGAGGTAGTGGGGAAGTGGGAGACATTGAGATTAGAAAGCTCATAAAAGGCCATTTAGGCAAGAAAACGGATGCTGCGAACAAAAAAGAAGAGGATCTTACATTGTAGAAGTTCACTTGATTGCTGCATGGAGAACAGATCTTGGTATTTTGGAAGGAATGGTGGGCAACTGACAAGCACAGAGAAGCACACAATGGAAGTAAAATAAAAAGTTTATTTTGTCAGGCAAGGGTCGATCACACTCAAACAGGCAGTGCTGGTGCTTGACCCCCTGTTGGCTTGCGGCTTCCTCTTTTATAGGTCTTACTGCTATGATCTCATTCAGGTGGTTACATTTCATTTCCTCAGTTCACATTACCCATGTACAAATTACAGTAACAAGACAGTTCACTTTAACCCAGACGTATAATTCCTTGCAGTTGGGGAGTTTACCTTAAGATTCCTCTAGCTATCTATTCTAGTGCACAGGAAGCAGGTATTCAAGGTCAGGGATGAGGCCGGATGTCCCATTTCACGGTCAATGCCTCCAGGGTCTGTTAATTTTGAACTAAACAAGCAGATTTTCTTCCTTTTTTTGGTACCAGGGATCGAACTCGGGTCCTTGTGCATGCGAGGCAGGCACCAGAACCACCGAGCGAAATCCCCAGCCCTTAATCTTTTCTTTTCTTTTTTTTTAAAAGCAGATTTCTAGTAGAGACAGCAGAAGTCATTTTACATTTTCCTAACATTTTGTAGGTTTTTAGATTATTTACAAAAGTTCTCTATATCACTGGGGCTCCAGAAAGGAAGCAAGAAGACTGAAAAAGATGTTGGTGGTGTGGACAACATGATAGCACAGCCAGGGAGACGTCAACAGGTGAAGGGTACGTTGCCGGTAGGAGCTGGCCAGACTCACGGTTGAGTAGGAAGTGTGTGCAGTTCGTACAGGAGGTACACGGCAGAGGGCTAACTTGAGGACGACTTCAAGGAATTTTGCCTCAACATTGGCTCCAATGTGGTGGTTTTTATTCTTGATGGAAGATAAGGAGTTAAATAAGCCTAGAAGCACAGGAGGGAGGTCAGGATTAGAGATCCAAAACAGAGCACCAAGGGCACATGGTAGTCATGGGAATGGATAAGACCAAAGTTCTAGAAAAATAAAGATGTGAAGCAGGCCCAGTACTGAGCCAGCAGAAAAGGCTGAGGAGAGTGCCATTTTGGTGTGAGGAAAACAAGGACAATGTTTTTTTTGCTTTCTTTTTTTTTGGTATTGAGCCTTGAACTCAGGACCTTGCACTTGTGAGGCATACAGCAAACCACTGTGCTACATCCCCAGCCCAACGCGGATAGTGTGTGACACAGAATTAAAGAGAATGATGTTCTGGGTGTGGTGGCGCATGCCTGTCATCCCAGCACTCGGGAGGTTGAGGCAGGAGGATCGCGGTGAGTTCAAGACCAGCCTGGGCTACATAGTGAGTTCCAGGCCGGTCTCAACTACGTAGTGAGACCCTGTCTCCAAAAAAAAAAAAAAAAGGAAAGAGAATGACGTGTTTCCAGAAGGAGGGAAAGTATGGTGTGGTCAAGTCAGAGGAGAACAGAGAAGCAGCCATTGCTTTAGCATCATAGATTTCACCATGACCATGGATTTCATTATGACTAATTTCACTGGATTGTAGGAAGAAAAACTTGAGTGAGGTCAAGGTAAGGCAGTAAAAAGAAGTAAAAAGAAGTGTGTGGCTGAACTTTTGCTATGAAGCAGTTAACGAATGAGGAAATGCAGGGATTCGTGAACTCAATTATTTCCATGATTCTGGTAGCAAACCGAAATGGCCATGAATTGAATCACAGCCAGTGGGTAAGTTCAAAGTTGAACATCCAGCGTCCAGTGCTGTGCAGTGGTTAGGTTGACTGGAAGGTCACCCGAGGTCAAAGCTATTTTTTAATGTGTAGCTTGCATGTTATTGGAATAATGCAGTAGAGAGTTTAATGATACAAATAGAATCACAGGGTGACTGCCGACTTGAATTTCTTCAACATGGGAAGGAGCCATAAAATCCAGAAAATAAGGTGGGGGTGGCATTTTTAGGGGCAGGGAAAATTTCTTTTTCTTTTTTCTTTTCTTTTTCATTGCAATAAGAGGAAGGCAGACAATGTGAGTAGAGATGCAGATAAGTTAATAAAGTTGGTGGTGGGAAGTTGAGGGAGCTCCCATCTGATTGCTACTCTTTTCTCAGAGAAGAATAGGGTGAGTTCATGGGCTGGGGAAGGGAGGGGTTTTGGAGGTTTGAAGAGAAAGGAGATCTGAAGCCGGTCTCAGAGAGCGGGAAAGGTAGCAGAATTCCGGGCAGTGAAGAGGCCTCAGCTAAGATTCATGATCATGAATGTAGAGAAAGATCAATCCACGTGGTTGTTGATTCTCTCCAGGAATATCTGACTTCTGGATGGGCACATGAGGTTAACCAGGGTTGTGTCTTAGCTAAATAGGTTTAATGTAGGGAAAGAGGGAGGGACAGAGGAGGTGCTGGGGCTACGAAGTCCAGGCCAAGAGCCTGGACTGGGTGAAGGGAGGTGCGTGCAGAGGTGCTGAAATCTGTTCTCCACTTCCCTGAGTGCAGGGCAAAAAGAAGACTGCAGGGAAGGATGCCGCTCAAAGGGCAAGAGCTTGGGGGAGATTTGTTCACACAGTGGCTTCCTAGCATGGCTACAGTGCCCAGGGCTTGGGTGTGTGTGAGTGAGGTGGGATGGTGGGAAAGGTTGGGCAGAGATCCAGCAACCGAGAGGAAAAGCAGTGCTTTCTTTTAAGGTCGTCCCTGGCCAACACAAAAACTTGAGCAACTCTGTCTGAAAACTGACATCCCTCCACCCAGTGGTCAGGCTTCAGCTGTACCTCGGGCGGTGGTCTTTGATGCATAGTAGGCCCAGAGAACGTTACTAAGAACACCAGAAGTTTACCAGCAGCTCTAAACACAAAATAGGTCATTTGGTCTGTATTTTTTACATTTTCATTTATGTTTTAATCATATAAAAATGTATGTATGTATGTACTTTTGAGAGAGTCTCTCTATGGAGCGCAGGCTAACCTCAGATTTTGCCATCCTCCTGCTTAATCCTAGATGCTAGTATTACCATTGTGCACCACCATGCCTAGCCTAAAATAGATCATTTTAAAATTTCAAATATTTTTTCTTTTTGTTTGCTTGTTTTTCAGACAGGGTCTCACTATGTAGTTGAGACTGACCTGGAACTCACTAAGTAGCCCAGGCTGGTCTCAAACTCACAGCGAGCGATCCTCCTACCTCAGCCTCCTGAGTGCTGGGATTACAGTTATGCACCACCATGCCTGGCAAAATTTCAAATCTTAAAGGTCACAGGAAATGGTGTATAAAAATAAGGAATTGGGAGCTAATCTTAAACTCTTCTCTAAAAAAATTATTTAACTCAGTATGTCCTTATTTTGAGTGACATGCTGTTACCATGTAGCAAGCGGTATTTATTAGATTAGGCTTTGAATTAATAACAGGTACACATGTTTGGTCTGAATTACAGGACTGCACATGAAGAGCAGTAAAGTTATCTGACATTCTTGAAAGCTCCAGGGATTGATTTTTTTTCTGCCTTCCAATAGAATTTAGAGCAGTTAAATAAGTATTTGAACTTGGGGAATGAGAGTAGCATGGATTTTATAAGCGGTTGTTGCAATAGCAGCTATAAATTAGATGGGCTTGTGTACCTGAAAGGGGTTCAGACATCTTCTACATCTCTGTGCCCTTCCAGGCACATCTCAGGCACTGATGAAACTGCTGGATACTTTCATTCACTCCTCAAGAGCTTGCTGCTGCTTACTTACCGGTAAACAAGGATAAAGCTCATGTTCTTGCCATTAGGTAGGGCCATACATTCTTTCGGGAGAAGAAGACTATAAGAATAAATAAATAAACCCACATGCATTTATATATTAGAGCTGATAATTGCTCTGGAGAAAACGAAAGCAGTGTAGGGGGAAGGGTGTGAGGCAGGAGCACGGTGTGCATTTTCTTGAGTGGTCTGGACAAGCCTTGCCAAGGTGACATTTGAGAGGAACCCTGAACACAAACTCTAAGTGGGATAGAAGCATTTAACACGTCTGTGTCCAAGTCTACCAGCTCCAGCTGATCTTGCTTTTCTAAGCCATATGCTTCTGTACCACCTGACGTTTTCAGCTCGGTACCCTATGGTGGGCCCTGGCTGTCACGGCTCCTCTCTGACAACAAGCCAGGTAGGGAATCGTTCTTGACTCTTCCACTTTAACATAGAAGGGAATTCTCTCTATCTTCCTTTTCTTTTTCACTCTTACAATCTTCTATTACAACACCTAGAAAATGTTTCTCCTTTTTCTGGTTCACACATCTTTCTCCTAACTCTAGACAGTAAGATCCTTGAGTGTAGGAACTGTGTCCTGATAATCTTTGTCTCCTCAGTACTCATCATAGGCCTGACATTTGTTGAAAAAAGTGTTTTGTTGGAAAAAAATTACATCAACAAAAAATGAGCTATCAAGCCATGTGAATGCATGGAACAACACTAAATGTCCTTTTTTTTTTGGTACCGGGGATTGAACTCGGGTCCTTACACTTGCAAGGCAGGTGGCGGAACCACTGAGCTAAATCCCCGGCCCCTTAAATGCCTATTGCTAAGTGCAAGAAGCCAATCTGAAAAGGCTATGACTAAGAGATATTTTGAAAATGACAAAATGATAGAGCCAGTGAAAAGATCAGCGGTTGCCCGGAGATTAGGGGGAGGATGATGAGGAGAGTGGAGAGGCGGCCCTGGGAGTTTCAGGGTGGTGAAACTATTCTGTGTGGCCCAACTGTCGACACCTGTCGCCATGCACTTGTCACACTCTGACATGTGCCACACAATGGGTAAGCCCAGGAACAGCGATGAATTGCATTGGTTCATTGGCTCTAACAAACCAACTGACTGGTGCAAGACGGTAATAGTGACAGGGTCCAGACTGCTGTGTGCTATTTGCTCTGTTATTCTGTGAATCTATCACTGTTCTGAAAGTCTATATATTATTTTTTAAAGATAAAATTGGGGTAAAGAGTGGATTCATAAGGCAACAGGGTTCCTTTTAGGAAAATCTGCATACACACACATCGATAATAAAGGCAGGGAACATCAGCGCAATCCACGAGCAGCCAGCACTCGTCTTGATCCCTTTCCTACAGCGGGTGACTTGTAAGGATCTGGCTGTACAGACTCGCGGGGGACCCTGTAAGACGTTATAGTCAGACCCTCCCGGGTTCGAATTCTATCCCGCTGGGAGTCTTTGTTGAGCCTGGGGCCCTGGTTTACATGAAAATCCTAGCGGTGCCAGGAGGCTGTGGTGAGGAGTCAGTGAGCCCTGTTGTTTAAATGTCAACACAGGGTCTGGTGCGAAGACTGTGCTGAACACATGCTGGGTTTTTTCTATACTCCTTTTTGAGAAAATACAGAAATGGAATACAGGACTGAATAATAGTTCGGAGAAATTAGGAAAAAGACAGGGGGCTGTCTGCTTCTTGTTATAGCATCAAATTCAAGCCTTGCTTTGGCCTTGAAGTGTAGGACTAGCTCTTTATTCCATTAGGTTCTGTTAGGATTTGATGGAAAAAGTACTTACACCATTTTTCTGATGCATCTTAAAATCTTCTTTTCTTAACTTCTCTGTGACAGGTGAATTGACCTTTTTTGATTTTGAGTTTTTAAAGGAGAGATGATGTCATGTGTCTTGAAATGTGGAGACAGGAAATGAGTCAAGTGAAGTGAGTCAAGAAATGCCTGTCTAGGAAATGTGGCCTGGATAATAATATTTCATGCCTTATAATGGTGTGGCCATATGTCTCAGTTGTCATACCATGTATAGTCATCTTTGCTTCTGTCTTTCCCACCAGGAAGCAGTGTAATACGGAGTATCAACTGTAAACAGTTACTTTTTTGTGTGGTACCGGGGATTGAACTCAGGATCTTGCACTTGTGAGGCAGGTGGCAGAACCACTGAGCTAAATCCCTGACCCCAACAGTTACTTATTAAATTAAGAGTTTATACAACTCTTGATAAAAAATATTTTTATTAAGAAGGGGGGAACTTATTAGACTCTCAGTTATACACATAGCAAAGACTGGGGCAATACAGCCTAGCTAACCTATGTACACACATACATGTATAAAAATACAACATTGATCTGGGGACATATTTTTCTGTGCAGCTTTTTCTCAGCTGTTTTAATATGGACTGTTCTGCCAAAGGTCAGTAGGTTTAAAAGCAGTTCAA
This sequence comes from Fukomys damarensis, assembly GCF_012274545.1. NCBI lineage: Eukaryota > Metazoa > Chordata > Mammalia > Rodentia > Bathyergidae > Fukomys > Fukomys damarensis. Next base: position 3,562,176 of record NW_022900944.1, on the reverse strand, counting down.
AGTGGGGTGCAAAGAAAAGAAATCCACTTAAAATATCTCAGCTTGATTCCCATCATGCTGTACAAGGTTCAGATGTGATTTGGACACTAACCCACCATGCCAAGCTTTGTGTGAGGAAGTAAATGTTAGACTGAAACAGGAAACTGCAGCGGGTCATTTTCCTTTTGTTGGGCTTCTCCTTCTTGTCAAACCGTGGGGCTGCACGTTGTTGTTCTTGTTTGTCACTGATAGCCTATCACAAAGCCCCTTCTGTTACCACGCCATACCTGAAACTCCCAGCAGCCAGCGGAGCAGAGACACCACCGTGGAGCCATCGTCCAGGACCCTGGCACACAATAGCCACTGCTGTCACGGCTGGACAATCGAGTGCCTCTTCTGGTGGTATATTTTTTCCCATCATATGCATGACAGAAAGTCTAATGGACCTCGTTCGTTTCTTGAGTTGCTTTTAAGACCCTATAAAATGGCCTGTTATCAGTTTCATCAGTGTTCCCAAGATGTCTCCCTGGATGTCAGAGAGCCCCAGTGGTAGCTGTGGTTTTAGGCCTCAGGTCAGCAAGGGGCAGAGAGTAATTAGCTGAAAAATTAGAGAGGAAAAATTATTTACACCACGGGAAGGAAAGGTACAGGCTAAAGGCAATTTTCTGATGAGTGAGTATTCCTCATTTCTTCATCTTCTTTATTAAGCTTTATTTGATAAACTTTGAAAGATTAAATGGGCCATATTTTACTGTGTATGTGCTTCAAGAAAGAATCTGGTTCATAGCCCTCAATAATAAAAATGTCACTGGGAGGAAGAGGAGGAGAATGGGACAAAATAAAAAAATATTAAACACTTGAAACGATTTATACCTAAATTTAGGATGTACCATTCTTTTATTATACTATGGTGTTTCCTTGGGAAGAAATATAATAAAGTGGAAGCAAATAGTAAATCAACATCAGATAGAAACTTTTCTTAAAATCACCACTCTAAAGTATATATATGTCTCTGAAATTTTCTAAGACAAACACTGCATAAAGTAAAAAAAGTTTTTTTTTTGACATGAAGAAAGAAACTACACCTGACCTAGATAATATAACCATGTACAAAGTATCCATTAAGAATCTAAACTATTTTTCATGTGCTGATTCCTACTACTATTTCCTAGAGTTCCTAAAAGCTTTGCTTTACCTCCTGAGATGATAAATACCATCTGTGACTCTTTACTAAGTGTGTTTGCCAGCTTTCCACTGCTGTGACCAGTACCTAAGAGGAAAGAACCAGAGAGAAAGAGTCCAGTTCCCAAAGCTAGCCCTCTCCCACACTCTCTGGAACTTGGCCCCACTTCCAAATAACCCATTGAGCCATGAATTCACCAGTGGATTAATCCATCACTGTGTTTAGAATCTTCATGATCCCATCTCTTCCCAAGAGTCCATCTCCTAGCCTTTGGGGATGCTTGAGGTCTAAACCATGACACTTAAGTATGCAGGTGTAAGGCTGTCTTCTGGGTTGTTGTTGAACTTGTTATCCCTGTCCAAGGTTTCAATTTGGCAAGTATTTCTGTGGGCATTTCTCAGCCAGTGCAAACATAAGGTCCCTGTTGTCTTGTGGGAGGTGTGTGTCAGTTAGAAAGGGTCACATTATCCAAGGCATTGAAATGGGTGCATTTAATCAAGGCCTTGTTTGTGGCCTGATGGCATCTTGCATTCACCCTGACAGGTCACTGACCACTCCCTCGTCACACCAGTCTCCTGTTATATCCTCCTCACTTTCCACTGTGCTTTATTGTGTGCAAATCTTTTTTGTGTAGAAATTTCAGAGGTTTCTCTTGACCTTTCTTCTTCAGTGTAGGATATGGTATTTTCTTTCCAGCTTCAGGAGATTTACCCAGAACATAGCACCTGATGTTTCTCTCTGTTAACTCCCAGGTCTCTGCTCTCATAACCTTCTCTTAAGGTTTCATCCACCCATATTGACAGAATCTTACATCTTGGGACTGAGCCTGCTCTAATTTCACCATGATTTCCCCCTTGAATTATCTCAAGGGACTGAGCTTCAGGAAACTAAAGGAATAAGATTAAACATTTCCTTCTTCTCATAACTCTGCTGGGAAATAAGATGAGAGCAGATCTGAGTGCCTGGATGAGGAAAAGGGAAACAAAGTAAGGGAGGGGAGACAAATAATTTATATTATTCCACTCCTAGTGGCACATTGTTTTTTATTCAGAACAATGCTCATCCATAACTGAGAGTGGTCATGAACAGTTTTATTTTGTTTTCTCAAATAAAATCCAGGAATTCAGACACATGAACTCGTAGTTTCCCGGCAGACCTAATCCTTCACGATGTCTAGGAGGGTTTGTCTCCATTCTTCTGTGAGGAATGCCTGTGCTGCACAGCAAGAGATGCCTCTGCAATGCCATTTCTTCAGTTTACAAATCAAAGTCACAATCATGTTTCTGTGATGCGAGGCTGCAAGAGCAGGCACAGAACAACCGAATGCCATGTGATCCTAGCTAGCGATCGAGAAACCATGACGGCACATTGTAGAATTGAGTTTTGGAGTAGGAGAGTGTTTCTTAGTGACTTCAGGCTGGAACTGTAAACTCCCCAGATACACTGAATAAAACATCGTGGGCAGGCTTAAATATCTTTATATCCTCTAATGAGCATCCTTTGTGATCCCGACACATGTTAACATTTGAGAATACCTAGACAGAGAACTTGGCTCATAGATCGAGGCATAAGGTAGGTACAAGCATATACCAGGCTTTCTCTTTGCTTCGTGGTGATGGCAGCTATCCTGGGTTTACCTCTTTTCTGAGGAGGACAGGAACATGTCCAACTGCTTATACATGAGGCATATTTCCTGAGAGGCAGTGGAGCAAGATGGATAAGGATGTAGGTTCCCTGGATACAAAGCCTGATGTCACAGCCCTCACTTACTACGTGACCTTCAGTTTTCTCATTGAGCAGTGAAGGTCCTGCAGTAGTGACGCACACCTCACAGGAGGAGAGGGGCATGACTCTCACAGGAGAGCAGGGCTACATAGGCTGGATGCTCACAGCGGGGCTTAGCATCTGTTAGTCCCTAAAAAACACTGACAAGAAGTATGGTTCTATGGTCAAAGCTCAGACAGACATCCTCTCTGCCTTGCTCGAGTTCGCTATCTGAGTGAGAAGAACCAGGTATGTAGATTGTTCACTCTCATAGATGGCAGAGACTCTCCAGTAGCATTTAGGGGGAAAACAAGGACACAATAATGGAAAAAGTCTTGAAAGCATGGTTCAAGGGGAGTGAGCAGAGCTATTACCACGACTGACGAAAGCTCAGCACAGCCTCTGTAATATAAGCATCATGAAAACACCACTAACTGGTTCAGTCAGTAGTTACTATTTTCCAGGCTGTGTATGTGACCTCAGAATTTGTCTTCTCAGGAAACCTATGAAGCAGGTATTTACCACATCTCCACAGTATGAACTAGGAAGCCAGGACTTGCTGTGCTCAAGGAAACCTGAGTACAAATGTAGGCATTTGGCTCAGAAGTCTGCATGCCGTGGTGTGATGGTTAAGCTCAACTGTCCACTTGATTGGCTTGGGAGTACTGAGGACAGTAGCAGCGAACCTATGGCACACAGGCGGCTATTTGTTATTACTGAAAACTGAAAAAGGTTCGCCATCACTTATCTACGGGAGTAGTGGAGTAGGGAAGGCACACTTCTGTTTGTGTCTGGGTAGGTCATGCAGGTGTGGCCTTGGGGTGTATATGCATAAGCCCCTGGCCCTTTTTCCTCTGCTCTGCTTCCTGGCCACCAAGAAGTGAGGTTGCTCCTCCCCACCCTTCCACCAAGATGTTCCTGCCCCGGAGCTGAGCCGAGTACACCGAGGCTGTGAGCCAAATGTGACCTCTGTTCCTCTCAATTGCAGGTATTAGTACAATTGGTCATGCTCATTACTTAAATGAAACTCATGTACAAAGTTTAAATCTCTTCTTTAACAAGTTAGTTCGTTCTATTTCAGAAGTGTTAAAATATGAGAAAAAGGTCCTAAATACGAAGTGACTTGATATAGGAAGAAAATATTATTAAAACATATTAACTACATTAAGAGAGAGGAGATGGTAACTTAAAGCAGACTTTCCTGCCATCTCCTTTCCATTGACTTAGCCAAAGTACTATCGTTTCACACCTTAAAACAGAAACAAAAGCAGCTGGAAGAGAAGGTGAAGAAGAAATAATCGTAATATTTTGAACAAAGAATTTCACAATAAAGGAGAACAGGTCAGAATTTGTTCTGAGGGTCCCAAAGATTGTGTGGCTGTGCTGAGCCCTTTAATCTAAGAAAGCTGGCCAATTCCCTGCTGTGAGTGTTGTTATTCTTCCTCTCTTCTCTCCTTTGACAACTACAACTCTGTTATTTAAAACTTCTCCTTGTTACCTTCACCTGATTCTGAATACCTTCTTGACCTCATCCAAAGTTTCTCCATTGAGGTAAAAGAATACATTATTCATCCTAGTGCAATAATCAACTTATGAATAATTTCAGCCAAACAGTTTCACTGCTATATTGGGAAATATCACTGAGAAATATTATTTAAAAAAGAAAGAAAGAAGAAAGGAAAAAAGAACAAAGAGAAGAATTACCTTGTCAGGTAGCAAAAAGCATGGTTTATTTAGCATGATTTTTTTTTTAAGAGGAAATAAATATCTTTCTAGCCTTCCATAAAAAGCCCGTATCTGAGATCATATAAGGCAAAAGAATCAGTGAGAGGTTATAGCTTCTGATCAGGTGTCCTGGAACTTATTATTAGAAGGTAGGAACTAGCTTTGAAAAGGAAGACTTACTCAGACTGGCCCCATTGTGCTGCTAGGTGAGAAATATGTAAACATTTTGTATAGTTCCCCTTGGTTTTGAGACTGACACAATACGTAGGTCAATCCAGTGAACAACAATGAAATTGTTAAAGGATATTTTGGAGTCTTCTGGGAATGGTAAAACAGGATACAGTCTTTTATTCTCATTTCCCTTCATGAAATGTACTCTCCTCTTTTTGGAACACACGATAGTCGCTGTGCATGTAGATAGGTCGGAACAATGGTGCTGTGACATTCAAGCATCCCGCCTTCTATGCAGCACAGCCTGTTTGTCCTTTAAACTTGGCTACTGGGCCAAATGCAAAGGAACCACTGTGTGACTTTCTGCTTATCTTCTGTACCCAAGCTACAAAGTTAGTGCTTGAGTGTGTCAGGTATCACCTGGGGACTTAAGAACGAGGCTTTTTTTTTTACAGCGAACCCAATCCCATGACCTGTACTACATTGCCTTTGATTTGCAGGCAGTTTAGTCAATGACCAAGACTGCCCACGACATTAATTGGAATCAAATTCACCTGAGATGTGGGCACACAATAATTCCCAGTTCACTGCATAATAGCTGTAGGCGGACTCTGTTTCATGCCGGCCTGAGTCTGCTGGTGGGGAACGGTAGTGTGTTTCTTTCTACGTGTGCTGCTCCACCAGGTCTGCTTCTCTACAGTTTGGAAATAATTTCAAAGATTCACAGACGTTGCAGAGTTTAAATAACATCTTTATACTCTTTATCCAGGTTGGCTTAAATTATTTTACCTCGTTCATCACTGGCTCCTTTTCTGTCTCTGCCTTCTTTCCGCATACCCAGAAGCACATATTTTGAACCATTTTAGGGCGTGGTACGTATATCACATTCCTTCACCTCTTAATACAATTTACAAATTTAATTTGTCCTACTATTTTGGAAAAGATGACCACGGTTGTGTTTGTGTGGGAAAAATAGCTGCAGTAGTGTTTGTCGTAGGACGCAGAATTTGTGAACAGAAACAAAATTTTGCCAAATGCTTCTTCTTACCAATCAAATTGTTTGCAAACAAAAACGTTCATGAACCAAACCACTGTACCACTGTACTTTAGTGAGGGCGTATTTCTCTTCTCTCCTTCTGTCTCTTTGTCTCCATCTCTTTCCTCCTTTCTCTCTTTCTCCCTCACCTCTCCTGTCCCCTCCCCTTCCTCCCTCCCTCCCTCCTTCCTTCCTTCCTTTCTCTTTTGTCTTGCTAAATTCCCTAGGCGGGCCTCAAACTCACAACCCTTCCTCAGCCTGCTGAATGCTGGGATTACAAGCGTGTGCCACCGTGGATGGTTATGGATATTTCTTAAGATTAAGATTGAATACTATAATATTAATGCTGATAGAACACCTTTATCAAATCCACCATCCATATAATTTCAATGTTTGCCACTTAACCAAAACCAAAAATTCAGATTTTAAAATATTAAAGCAAAAATAAATGTCTAGTTAATTTAGGATTGTCTCTTTCCATGTGAGATCCCAGTCTAGGGGGTGTAGCGTTGCATTTAGTTATGTCTATAGTCTTTAAAAATCCAGAACATATCTATAACCTGTCTTTTATGTCATAATCATTGTTGAAGAATAGAGTATACCATTTCCTTTGCTAAGATGTTTGTTCCTTATTTGCATCTTTCTGCTGTTAATTTACTATTAGATTCTCAGTATGAGATTTTGCTCAGCACACTGCACAGGTGCTGTGACTTCTCGGGTATGCCAATGAAGATACTCAGTGTCCCAAAGTCCTCATCACTGGTGTGAAGCTTGCTCACCCTGTTACTACTCTGTGTTGTCAGACACCACCACTGCAGAATTACCATTTCCCTCTTGCAACTACTAAACAATGCATTGAGAGACAAATCAAGGCCATTCACACAGTCTGCTCTTCATCAGAATTTCTTCATAAATATATTATCCATTGGTGTTTTTTCCAATTTACTCTTTACAATGATGATTATAGAATAATGATTTCCCTATCCTGGTACTTCTTCCTCACTTGCAGTTGGCATTTAACATTGTAATGTAACCTACTTTTTATTTTTTATTTGTTTGGTACCAGGGATTGAGCTCAGGAACTTGCACTTGCGAAGCAGGCAGTGGAACCTCTGAGCTAAATCCCTGGCCCCTGCAGTGTAATCTAGAGCAGTCCCTTCTCTCTCTGATTCAGTTACTTATCTACTTACTATTGATAGGATCCATGAACTTTAGACTTTTAAGGATTGATTAGTGTAGACGATTTTTTGTGCTCAAAATTGTCCCTGACTTGACCAGTCAATCAAGTGGTGTGTTTGCAGTCTGTTTCATGATGGTGATGGTGATGATGATGAATTCAGAGCACCTCCTTATATTGTGGCTCAACAAGATGTTCTAGCCAGTGATGGCAAGCCTTTTAGAGCTTTCAGTGATAATAGACAGCTGTCTTTGGCACACGTGCCATAGATTTGCCAGCTGTTCTAGGCTCATCTTGCATGGCCCTTGTTCTAGTCCGGAACTTAGCAGAGACCAAGATTTAGGCACTAGATTTGCCAGTGGGGCCATTTTTAATAGACGAATTGGAAGGAAGATATTCAGAGAATTCACTGGTTGAGCTAAAATATCATGAAATCATTTCAACTTGTTTATTCTGAATGTTTAGAAAAATTTTAGTCATCTTAGAACTCAGATTTTAAAATATCAAAGCAAAATAAATATCTAGCTAATTTAGGATCCTTTTTGCAGAGTTCAGCTCTAGCAGCCTTGGCTGACCTTATAGTTGTGGTTTAGCCACCACCAGGAGACTTGATTTTGCAGTAGTAACATGAAATGATGGTTTTGGTTTACAGCACCTCCCACTAATGTGAGCACACAGAGAACACAAGTACATTTATAGACACTGACACTCACCATGGGGTCAGAGCTTCTTTCCTAGGTCACAGCAGCAGCACCTCTGCAGGTGGACTCTGGTGGCCCATCCCACGATGGTGTGGATGTACAGAGGGGCGTAGGGTGCCTGGTTCAGTGTTATGTCGCCACCTCCTGAGATTCGCTTAGATATTCAAATACACATATCCTTTTTTCTGTCCAAAGCCCTAAATCTGATTCGTAAAAATGTGTGTCATATAGTTGCCTTTCTCTTCTGTACACACACTTCAAAAGCTTCTTAAGGAAATAAGGCTTATTTTTAATTTGAATGTTTCATGTAGGACCTGTAGTACATTGCCTTTGATTTGCAGGCAGTTTAGGCCTCCATAAAAAGCCTGTATCTGAGATCATATAAGGCAAAAGAATCAGTGAGAGGTTATAGCTCCTGATCAGATAGATGCCCTGGCACTTATTATTAGAAGGTAGGAACTGCCTTTGAAAAGGAAGACTTACTCAGACTGGACCCATTGTGGCGCTAGGTGAGAGATATGTAAACATTTTGTATAGTTCCCCTTGGTTTTGAGACTGACACAATACATAGATCAATCCTGCCAACAACACTGAAATTGTTAAAGGATTTTTTTGGAGTCTTCTGGGAATGGTAAAACAGGATACAGTCTTTTATTGTCATTTCATGAAGGGAATTATAAATGGACCTTTCAATCTCAAGCAATAAAGCAGAATTCTTATGTCTTCATTAGGGCATTTCCTTTTCATGTATTAATGTAATAAGCTATTAAAGTAGCGGCGGGCTTCTAGTGTTAAAACAAACTCACTCCAATTAAGATCACAATGAAATTGTAAATGTCACCTTGGATTATCATAAGTAAGTAGGTACTGATTTTAAAGAATCAATATTTAAGGACTAAAAAAGAATCAGTATTTAAGGGTTATAGCATGGTTAGAGTGCAAAGTGTCACGATTTCCTGCACAATCATGAGTTAAAGTAAAACACCACAAGTATGAATATATTCACAAAATCACAACTGGCTACATGTAACCCTCGTTTCCCAGTATGCACAACTATTTAGCCTTTGAATGTGTGGATGGTTTTCCTTTAACTGTTGAATTCCTGCGTGAACTCATGGAGGAAAAAATTCATAATATAATCATGATGTAATACATCACATATGAAACGAGCTGAGAAAATAATATATATTCACACTTGATTAGTTGTGATTCATTTCTCAAATTAGTAAAAGAATCAGGAAAAATCCCAAGAGCAGTTGTAGTAAACGTAATGAGAAGTGCATATCTGAGAAATAAAAATGAGGTTAAGATTTTCCTTTGAAATTATGTTACTGTGGGATGCATTATGGCTCGAGTGTGTCCCTAAGGGTTTGTGTGTTGGGGTCTTGGTCCCCAGTGTGGCAAGACTGAAATGACGGGACCTTTAGGTGAGGTCTTCAGGACTTTGGGGCATTGCCATCAGAAGAAACTGCCGTTCCTGCGTGACCTTGGTCAGTCCTGAGGAGTGGATTGTCATACGAAGAGCAACTCTACCACTTCTCTTCTTCATCTTGTGGACTGTGATCACTGAGGTGATGGAGGGATCAGGAGGTGGGATCTTCGGGGGTGATTAGGTCACAAACAGTCTGTCCTTGGGAATGAGACTGATGTCCTTTTAAAAGTGCTGGAGGGTGCGAGCCAGGCTCTGCTATTTTTCCATCTCTTCTGCCATGTGACATCCAGTATTGTTCCCTCTGGAGGGTAGAGAATGGATCAACAAGTCACAGTCTTGGGAGCAACAAGTAAGCCTTCCTCAGACACTTGGTCTGCCAGTGCCTTGACCTGGATTTTCCATCCCCCCGAAATGTGAGAAGTCAACTTTATTATGTACAAATTACCTAGTCTCTGGTATTTTCGTATAGCAGTAGGAGCATAATAAGACAGATGACAATGACACCCACCACTGGGTGTTGCTTCCACCACTCCCCTCTGAACTACCTGCCACTCTCATTCCGAGGGTGTGTATTTGTCTGTATTTTCCTTAAAGGCAGAAGTCTCCATGGCTGTCTTGAGAATTTGGAGATAGTGGAAAGGATGCCCTGCCATTCCTGTTGTAGCCTATAAATGGCCTGGGAATTTCTACCTGTTAGAAACTAGGCACAAAATAAGAAGTGTGACTACTCTAAGACTACCACATTGTGGTGGTCAAAATTATATAGAAAGGCCCTGGAAAACACACACACACACACACACACACACACACACACACACACACACGGGGGTGGAGATCCCATTTTTGAAGCGGATCCTCCATCTGAAATCATTTTGTAAAGAGATAAGCTACCCTTCTTAGTCCTTTCAAAATTTCTGACCAAGAAATTAGTGCGATGTTGAAAGATGTTCAGAGTTTTAGATGTGATTGTTTGCCCAAATGGGCTAATCCTCTAGTATATCTAGGATCCCAGATATCTTTCAGAGCCAAGAAGTGTAAGGATGGATGCAGCTGATTCTTTGAAGCCATTGGCCACATTTTTTAAAGCTTTAAATCCTTCAACCTGTTCTGTGATCAACGTAATCCCTAGGTTGGGAATAAATGGGAAATTTACCCTGATTATCAACTACCATTGCAATATAAAGACAGATAATACTTTGTTTTAAATTTAGAGGGCCGCATCTCTTAATATTCTTAGTGATTAAAATTTTCTATTTTGTATTAATTGCCTATAACTTATTGACAGACCCTGGAACTTTATCATTCATTAATTATCTGATTTACTTATTCATATTAGCTGTGCAATATCTGAAAACGTTCCAGAATAGAACCAATTCTTTAAAGGTTTAATCCCTATTAAAGTTTGAAAATCATAAAAGGTAGAAAAATCAAATTACTCAGATGATTGCATCTATCCTGTAATGGATTTTGAGGAAGTCAATCATTCATTACTCACCAATGTGTAAGTGGTTTTGATGAGCACTATGCAAAGTACTGAAGAAATAAGGGGGAAAAGCAGAAACTTTGGATTCTGTTTATAGGATACTTGAAGTAAAATGGTAGAGCAGGCTAGATAAATACATGTGATCACAAATCAAATAATGACATATATCTTAAATAAACTAAGAATGCGCCGAGATATTGTTAACTTTCAGCTATTTCTCTGCCAGGCCTAGAGTTAGCATTGTTCTAGAAAGGCAGCTTTTCTGCTGAGTTAGTGATGGCAGCCCATGAGAGCACAGTGAAAGGACTGCCTCCCTCTGCCCAGCATACAGGACATGGTTAAGGATGGGAAGGGACTTACCGGGAGCAACAGCATTCCCAAATGGAACCCAAGAACAAGTTGCACAATTAACACTAAATGTGGCACGAAAATTGATCAAACTAGTTGTTGCTTGCATTTATTTCACATTTTCAGAGAAATTTGATTTATTTATCTTTAAAAGATTCTTGTTAAGCCCTTTTTGCCACATATTTTCTCTCTCTCAATAAGATACTCTCTTCTACATGAATATCACTAAATAATAGTGTTTGTTACAGGCCAAGATTTACATAATCAAAGTTGGTGGTGTTTGACTTCAGTGATGGTTAAGTTTATGGGTCGACTCGACAAGGTCATGGCAAGCTCTGATATCCACCAGGCCTCCTCTCTGGGCATGTCTGTGAGAATATTTCTGGTAGAGGTTAGCCTTTGGGTTGGTGAACTGAGCAAAGCTGATGGCCCTCCGCAGTGTAGGGGTCATGGCATAACCCGCTGAGGGCTTGAATGGAACAAAAATAGGGAAGAAGGCTGAATTCCCTCTGTGCCCGACAGCTTGTGCTTGGAATACTCACTGTCTCTTGGCACTCAAGTGTTTGAATGACATCCCCAGCTTTCCTGGGTCTGCAGCTTGAACAGGGCAGATTAGGAGGCTTCTCAGCTTCCATAACTGTGTGAGTCAATTTCTTACAATAAATCTCACCCACCTCTTTCTCTCTCTCCTATTAGTTTTGTTTTTTTAGAGAGTAAGGACAAATATAACTTCTAATACTGGAATGCTTCTATGCATCACACTAAAATATCCTTGAAACACAATAAATACATGATGTCCCATCATATCAGATAATCATTAACATTAAATTTTATATAACTCTCTGAATGGCTATTATAGTGAGCAGGTGACTTGCTTCAGGACTAGCCAATTGCCTACGATGGCGATAGCTCTTTAGGGTGGTTACTCATTCAATGATATTTGGTCTGCGTCCCACTACTGTTAGGAAGCAGGTGGTAGTTCTCTAATCTCTGCACAAGAGTCAACATTATTATTTGGTTTTATCACAGCCAGTGGGTTCTACAGTTGGATAAAATTTAATAATGCTTGAGACACTCATTGGAAGGCATTAGAGCATTTCTGAACTATTTTTCCAATAAGAATAGCTAACATCTTCACGCTACCTGCTATAGTGTTAGACATTTTATAAGTAGTATCTAATTTAACCTTTTCAGAAATCCTATAACTATCATAGCCATTTCTGTTCAGAAGGAAAAAAGTGAGGAATAGTCATAGCACTACTACCTAGTTCGTCAAAGGTCAAATCAGAAATTGATTCCAGGGCCAGGGATTTAGCTCAGTGGTTTCACTGCCTGCCTCTCAAGCACAAGGACCTGAGTTTGATCCCTGGTACCAAAAACAAAACAAAACAAAAACTAGAAATTTATTCCTGAGTATTTCTTCTTTTAACCACCATGCTGATATCAGGCAGAGATCACCAGGCTCTTTTTATAAGATTGGAACTGTGTATATGAAACATGATAGAAATAACAGGGTGAATTGTTACTGTTAGAATTCCCAGTTTTGAATGGAGTGTGACAATTAGAAACAAGCAAACCTCAACAAACCCGTAAATTTATGTTGCAGACACCTACCGTAGTCACATCAGTATGAAACATAAAAATTCTGTCCCATTCACAGTAACTGTTTCAAATAATAGAACTCTAGAGAAACTCACCAAAGTGTGTAATACCTGATGAATTCACTTCTATGCTCAGACAAGAACATACAGCACACAGACCAGAACACTACTTTAAATTCACAATGTTAGTATGAAGAAGTTGGATGACTTAGTTAAAAGAGCATACAGAAAAAGGAAAAGCAGCAGTATAATTCAAACAATGGAAAAAAATGTCTGGTAATAGGTAATTTCAAATGAAGTGGTTTTGACATGAAGGTCAATTGTAAAGAGATTTAGGAAGCTGGTTATAAAATTAAAAGCATTATAAACATGAATGAAATATTTTGTAACACCAGATACAGAAGTATAAATCCATATACAATTGGATTTATTATAAAGTCTTTGAGTATGACACCAATAAAACCATTCTATATAAAAAAAGAGATGAACCCCAGGACTTTTCCCGTATGCCATGTGGGGCAGGGTGTTTCATGCACCTGCTGTGGGTGTGTTTTCTTCACTGAAGCAGAAAAATCTATGTATAGGAAACCCAACTTAGATATAATCTATCTGGAACTTAAAACTTTTTGAGTACTTATTTTCAGTATTAATCAGGGTAGTTAAGCCAAAACCAAAATGCTATACAAGAGACACAGAGAGGTATAAGTTTTGAAAGAAGTGGAGGAACTGTTCTTTGTGAATTGTATTAAACCCAAGAACTGTGCTGAGCTACATGCCCAGCCCTACTGAGCTGTCTAAGTGGGACTCAAATTTGCAATCCTCCTGACTCAGCCTCCTTCAGTGCTGAGATCACAGTTGTGCACCACTGTGCCTGGTTAATATTAGACATGAGTAGATGATGAAAGTTGGGGTCGGACTTGGTCGTTCCATTTATGTGTGTGAGAAACACAATTGAATGAAATGAGATGGAAATTTATGACCACAAAGTCCTTGCTATGTAAGTAGAAAAATAATGACTTTTCATGTGCAGAAAATGATCTCTCAAAACTTCATTAAACATACTGTTGTAAAATTAAAAATATGGAGAAATAGCAAAATGCCAAGAAAATGGTTTATAATTGCCAACAATGAAGAGTACTATTGCAAAAAAAAGGTCTTGCTATTGTTTCTGAAATGTCCTGGATGAAAAACTCAGCCTCTTCGAGGTTCATGTGAGATGTAAAAGGGCAAAATGTACTAGGAGCATTTCTTACCATTTTTCTAAAATGCTACGACGAGTATTTCCATCTTAACAGGATTTTAATATTGATTGGTTTTATATTGTTACTGTTTGTCCTCTCAGCTCGTGGTTGAAGAATCTTAATGAAACGAGGACAGGAGAGTCCTTCCATTCATGGATGAATTATGTGAAGGGCTCGCCCCGGAAGAATACAACAGTTTTCATTCTTTTTCCTAGTCTCTTGCTCTTTGGGGGCTATTTCTTTTTTAATTTGTTGCTCCGTGTTCCAAAAAGTGGGGAGAGGTTAGGAACTATGTTTAAAAAGTGTATCAAATATACCTTATGGTAAATTAGTAATAGCTCCTGAAAAACACGGCTCGAGCTCGCCCGCTGTGCTTCCTCTGGGGGACGGTAACCTGATTGTGTTGATTTAAAGGTTCTGTCTAGTTCTTTTAAGCATTCTTGTGATGTTGTGTTGCTGCGTGTGTCATAGACTGTTATTGCCCTATATTGAGTTTGGAGAGCGAGGGTAAATCTTTCGTGATGTGATTGTGCCCCTAGCAAACCCAATATTGCTCCCCAGCCCTTTATAACTCTCAGCTCCTTCAGCGCAGACCAACACACATTTTCATTTTTACCTTTTTAAGAGTTTCATGCTTTGCTCTGAAGCTGACAGCGTGTGCTGGCGAACACGCTCTAGTGCTTGTTCTCTGAAGCATTGACTTGAGAGCAGAAGGAATTGTCAAGTGGGGAATTTTCTTTTCTGAAATCGACTTCACTGTTGATCTTTTTCCTTACGTTTCATGAGCTACGACCGTCACTGAACAAGGCTCCACTGCTGGAAAAACCTCAACTTAAATGACTGTCCAGGTTCTAGTGTGAAACGTTTTCTAAGAGTACAAAAGAACGCTCTCAGAGGACTTTCTCAGGAGAACTTCGCCACCTTGAAACTCAGATAAATGGATTCCCTCTTGGTGCAGACAACATCCACAAGATCATGTGATCAGAAGTAGTAACATAGGTGACTCAAAAGTGATTAGAAGTGTAAACCTTATGCAATAGCTTATTATTTACCTCTCTTGTTAAGTTGTTTGAAAAAAATTTGATATTTTTTAACGAACAGCATTTAACTCATAATTTAAAACTGCTTATTAAACCACATTTTAGGCTTTCATTTTACTTCTTGCTTTATTATTTTGTTTTCCACAATTTTGGAGATATTATTAGTTGATAAGAATTTTTGAGGTAGCACAGAGTATCTGTAAACTTTAAGGAGATATTTTATACATCATACTAGGTTGAATTTTAAATAACTACATGTATTGGGTGTATTATTTACCTAAGGTAGGAGTACTCACCACTCAGTCCTCTTCTACCCCAGATTTTCACTGCTCTTTCCCCAACCTGTAAAAACATAAAATCAGCAGTCTTTAGTCCTCAGTGACTGATAAATGTCAGTTAAACTGGTGAGTGTCTGATATCTGCATTTTTTTTTTTTTTTTTTTTGTATGGGGGATTGAACTCGCGTCCTTGTGCTTGCAAGGCAGGTGGTGGAACCACTGGGCTAAATCCCCGGCCCCTGATATCTGCATTTCTGATGATCTTTCTGTTTCCCACTTTTTGTCATTCCTCCTCTTTACCCTAGGCCTCTTGCAAATGATTCACGAAGGAGAGCAAAGGCCCCATAATTTGTAAAAAGGAAATTTCTGTGGTGTTGTAGTTTGAATGTCCCCACCAAAACTTAGGTCAGAATTTAATTTACACTGTGAGGAAGTGAGAATTAGGAAAAGGTGGGACTTCTAAGAGGTGATCGGAATGATTCAGGGGTTGGGGGGTTGCTTGGGTTAGCAGTGACTTAAGAATGGGTCTGTGTGGAGAGCCAGTTTGCCTGTCTCTTGCATGTGCCCCTGTGCCACGTGTATCCTGCACTGCCCAGGGATTGTGTGGAGTCCGGTCAGCAAGAAGACTTCCAGACACAGCCCCTCGACCTTGGACCTCCCAGCCTCCAAAACCGTGAGCCAAATAAGTCTTTATGCTAAATAAATTATTATGCTCTGTGTTGTATTCAGCTGCGGGAGGGGAAAAGAAACCAAGACATGAGGTGTTTGTTGCTTAATATGCATACATTTAAAAGACGAATGTCTGTTACTGAATGAGAATAGGTCGGATGGAAATTCAAATGGCATCTAACCCAAGACAGCAGTGCATGACCTTTGGGGTTATACCAATGGACTATAGATGTCTCTTATCTGACCTATGCAAGGCTTCATTTTTATTATTTATTTATTTACTTTTTTGGTGCTGGGGATTGAACTCGGGTCCTTGCACTTGTGAGGCAGGCGCCTGAACCACTGAGCTAAATCCGCAGCCCTAAAGCTTCATTTTTAAAAAGGTAGGTACTAACATTTAAAAGTTAGAATTTTACCACAGAACATGGGTTTTCACTTCTTGGACAGTTGAAATCTTTGGGATATCTGCTTAGATGGCCTCTGAAGACTTTGTTTTGTTTTTGAGACAACGTCTCACCGAGCATCCCCTCTGGCTTTGAAGTTGTGGCCCTTCTGCCCCAGCCTCCTGAGTAGCTGAGACAACAGGTATGGGCTACCCTGCCTGGTGCAGCTCCAGCGGTCTTTTGTGGCCCAGCCCCCACATCATCTGTTCTGCTTAGATGGCCTCTGAAGACTTTGTTTTGTTTTTGAGACAACGTCTCACCGAGCATCCCCCGCTGGCTTTGAAGTTGTGACCCTTCTGCCCCAGCCTCCTGAGTAGCTGAGACAACAGGTGTGGGCTACCCTGCCTGGTGCAGCTCCAGCGGTCTTTTGTGGCCCAGCCCCCACATCATCTACTAGACCCCCTCCTTTTCCATCTGTCCAAGTCCTTGTGGCCCAAACAGCATTTCCTCCCCAGCTTCCCCTGCCACTGACCAGTTTATGGGACTACCTGCTGCCGTCATCCTCTTCTGCCTCTTCTTAGCTGACTGTCCCTGTGTTGTGCTGATTTGTGTGTTCACCTTGCTTCCCAGGAGCTGGGACACTTGGGCGCAGGAACTATCCCCTCCTTTTCCATCTGTCCAAGTCCTTGTGGCCCAAACAGCATTTCCTCCCCAGCTTCCCCTGCCACTGACCAGTTTATGGGACTACCTGCTGCCGTCATCCTCTTCTGCCTCTTCTTAGCTGACTGTCCCTGTGTTGTGCTGATTTGTGTGTTCACCTTGCTTCCCAGGAGCTGGGACACTTGGGCGCAGGAACTATCTTTGCATCCCTCACAGTGACTTCCAGCACAGCACCATGACCTGGTGATTCTTCAGATGTGTTTAGATTTGATCATAGCAACTGGGCCTTCATCACTTGGGAAGACTGAGGGAAAGAATCTTGGATGTTCTTGACCACTGGACTGTTTTTCCCTTTTCAAGGAAGCTCTTTGCTCTCATTCAATGTTATTTCAAACACTTTAGTCCTTTCCTTGCCCTTTCTTATCTCATCCTTCTTCTTTCTTTCTTTTTTTTTTTTAAATGTTATTGAGTTTATTGGTACATTTTAGGGATACAGCACAGTTACATTCATTGTTGGGATCTTGTACCTCTACATGACAGGTCTTGATTCTCATTTTTTCCCCTTACCTCTGCCCTCCCCTCACCCCCTCCTCCCCTCCCCATCTACAAACACTTTATTTTCATCTTTTCATTCTCTCACATTTTTTCTTTTCCCTTTTTGTTCTTCCCCTACCCATCACACCTTCCCTGCACCTTTAGCTCCTTTCTTCCCATTTCTAAATCTTTTTCTTTTTTTAAAGACAGGAATCTTGATATATTGTCCAGGTTGGCCTCTAAGAACTTTCTATTCTTCTGACTCAGCCTCCTGAGTAGTTGGCAAGTAAACCACACCCAACTTCATTATATTCTTTATTGATGAGAGAGAGAGAGAGAGAGAGAGAGAGAGAATGCACCTGCCTTTGTCCTTGGCGTCCTGAAGTCCTTGTTAATATATTTAAAATGTATCCTGTGTTCATATGGCAACTTTTCTCCTTAGGTGATCAGAAGCTCAAAGTTATATTACTTAGGATATTTTCCTGAGTTTAGATTTCTGATATAATTACTTGTTGTATTTTAAATTTTTATATTTTTTAAAAGTAGTTTTTGGTTTTAGTTACCTAAGAAACAAAACCCAAAGGAGCCTTGCGAATACTGAATGAAATACAAATGAAGCTACCAATATGGTACTGATTCACAGTATCTGGTAGGCAGAGTTTTATTACATTTTATTCTGTGTATTTTATTTTAAACCTTACTTTACCCCTTCTTTTTGGAAACAGGATAAATATACGTGATGGGAATGTTATGGCTTATATCTAGATATCCCTCAAAAATCTCATGCACATGTAGGTACACTTGTAAGGGGTTTTGGGAGGTGACTGGATCATAGGTGTGTGATACTGAATCAGTCCACTGGGTTAGTATAGTTGTAGGTGTGGATTATGGATTTACTGAAGAAGGAAGACCCACCCTGGGTGTGGGTGGCTCCAACCAATAGGCTTGTAGCTTGGATGAATAAAAAGGGAAGGAAGAAGGAAGTCATGCCTTGCTTCCTCCCTGCCATGCTATGAGCAGAACTCATTTGCCATGTTCCTCTGCCATACTGCCCTGCCTTGGGGCCATCTGACTATGGACTGAAACCTCTGTAAACCATAAGTCAAAATAAACCTTTCTTCCTTTATCTTGTGGGTGTTGAGTATTTTGTCCCAGCCACAAAAAAGCAAATAAGACAAAGAAGAATATCATAAAAGAAAAGTTTTGGAAGGGTGGAGGTGGTGAAGGGAGGGCAGGGGTACAGGGAAAATGAGAACCAAGATCTGTCATGTAAAGGTACAAGATCCCAATGATGAATGTAATTATACTGTATACCTAAAATGTGCCAATAAACTCAATAAGATAAAAAACAAAAAATTTACTAGCTATTACTAATATGAAGATTGAGACAAATCTTTAGTAATGAAATTCACTCTGTGTGTGTGCATGTGTGTGTAATGTGGTAATCCCCAACCCTTTTGGCACCAGGAACCAGTTTCATGAAAGACAGTTCTTCCACAGATGGATGGTGGGAGGTGGGAGATGAGAATGGTTTTAGGATGACTCAAAGGGGCCAGAAATCTAGATCCTTTGCATTCACACATCCTGCTTTTTATCCCAGCGCCAGTACTTGTCCATAGCTCAGGTAAACGGGGACCTCTGGTTTAATGCATATAGTGTAATTTAATTTATGTTTTTATCTGTTATATAATTGAAGTTGAAACTTTCTGTCAAGTGGTCAAAAAGATGTGGAAGTGGGAGAATCAAAGAACAAAATCTTTTAAATGACTGAGAATGGATGATGATATAACTATCATTCATCTTGGTAATTTTTTTTTAGTACTGGGAATTGAACTCAAGACTTTGTGCCTGCTAGGCAGGAATGGTGCCATTTCACCTCCATAATTTTAAAACAAGGTGTTAAAGCACAGCTTTAAATTCTTTGGAAAATATGACTTGAAAAGAATCTGCTTCAGTACTCTCTCCCATCTGTGTATCTCATCTGTGGGCCATTTAGCATAATTCCTCCCTTCCGGTCTTCTCCTTTGTGTGGTGTAGCAGAATGCTTGGAAACTGCACTTCCAGGACCCCTATCAGCCGTGTTTAGGGTTGGATTCTACTGGGAGGTTCATTTACATAAAAATCTTCCAAATGCAAGGGAGGTGGAAATGATCGTTTTCTACCTGCTGCAGCAACAGGCACATGTGGGAAGATGTAAGACTTTGTGGTAGCTTCTGAGACGTTTTTCTAAGAATCACTTGACCTTTTGATTGAAGTGTCTGGAGCAGTTTCTTTGTTCCTTGATACTTTCCTCATGGAGCCATTGTCATCTCACTTTGAGAGGGACATAAATAGCAGCGTACCATTATTAAGTTTATTTGTGACTCTGCTATGGTCACCTATTCAAAATTAGAAATTTATCTACTAGACAAAGGCATGAATGAATAGCTTTAGAACACAAAAAGTATATTTTCTCCCAAAAGGGAAAAAATATTATTATCCTTTAGGGGCAAGGTAATAAGGTAATTAGATCACTTACATAAAGAATATATTTTCTTTTTTTTTGTATGATGCATTCGTCTGTTTTGTGTTGCTATAACATATTGCCTAAGACTGGATACTTTTCAAAGAGAAGAGTTTTATTGGGTTCACAGTTTTGGAGGCTGAAAGTTGAAAATTGGGCAGCCTCATCTTTTCAGCCCCTGACCATGTCACCACATGGTGGAAGGGATATGATGCAAGTGTGCAAAGAGATCTCATAGTGAGGTGATAAACCAAAGTGACCCATGAGCCAGGCTTGCTCCTTTATAAAAGTCCACTCTCACAGGAACTAAGGAGACTTCACAAGAACTACATTAATCTTCTCTGAGGATGTTCCCTCTGCTGACCTAATTACATCTACTAGGCCAACCTCTTAAAGTCTCCCTCTCTCCCAGCATTGCTCACCAGGGGACCTGTCTTCTAGCACATGAAGCTTTGGGGGTCACAGCCCAACCAGATGCAAACCAAAACACACGATAGGTCAGGCCTTGGAGAATTACTGATGCTATGTTAAACCAACCCAAAAACACATGACAAAAGTATTTGAAAGAGGCAATGGAAACTATAAATGTTTCCTAACTTTAATTTAATTCAAGTTATGGAAATGCTCTGCTCATTAGAGATATTCAGTAAATATTTACTTAAATGTAAAGAAAAAATGCCTTGCTACTTTTCAGTGAAATCTGATATAGGCGAACAGACTTCCTCATGTGAAGTAGTTTAGAAGATGTTTATTTCTGGCTTTGTGGAACACAATCAATGTATGGAGCACCATGATACATCAAGAGTTGGTCTTGAGGGCTGTGGATTTAGCTCAGTGGTTCCACTGCCTGCTTCACAAGTGCAAGATCCCAAGTTTGATACCTGGTACCACAAAAAAAAAAAAAAAGTTGGTCTTGGTTCCTGTTCAGTACATAAGGAAATTAGTGTAGTAGTTCTTCCTTTTGGCTCCAGGTAAGCTTGAATTTCAATAAAATTGCTACTGCAAACTTATTTAAATCAGTCCAAAACTCAATAAGTAAATTTACTCTGGCTTAGTCAGAGCTACGTGGTGTGGAAGTTTCCATGTCAAGTTAGAGGATCAATAGTGCTCCCATGAACCCACCCTTCAAAATATTCACCATTCTACAAACCACAGCTATTTTGAGTGGAACTTAAAGTAATTCTTCAGTGGAAAGACATTTAGTTATAGCCCATTGTATGCTTTCTCTCTACTATATTTCTAACTGTGCTGGCTTCTTGTTGCCCCGCTAGATTGCTGGCATCAGACACTTGGACTCTTTCTCTTAGCCTGCAAATAGATACCAAGTTAACTTTGTATAGGTTAAAGGTCTTCTGTGAGATGCTCCTCTGTCTTGGTTAACATGAGATGCCAGTCTTTTCTTCTTACTTTTTGCACAATTTTTAAAAGATAAATAAAAAATGTTCAGAATGCAGTGTCACATAGGATAATAAATACAAAAAAGAATTGACATTGCACAATAAACCCATTTGGATATATGGGGAACGTTTTTGGCAACTTGAGACACTTTATGAGTACTTGTGGCAATCAAACATCAGGATCACATCTTCCTCTTCTGCACTGGCTCTCTCCTTGCCAAGGGGCGTAGGTCGGATACTGAGTCTTCCCTCTGAGGGTGGCTTATTTAGTCCTTTGCTTCCATAGTTTTGAAAGTCACAATATAAAACATTTTCATTTTGAGGAATATCATCAGGATTTGTGGGAGACTCATGACATCATAACTAGCAGTTGCACCTGTTTCACTGGGACTAAGATTATTCTCCTCGAATTGTCCATTCTCTCTGTGTGGAGGACTGTTTTTAGTGGGACTAGCTCTGGCGGGGGTGAAGTTCTCAGGGTATGCAATGTCCTTGAGGTTCTGATAGACATTACCTGAGCTGAGGCTCAGTCTAGAACAGACGGCGGCTCCGCTTCTCCCGAGACTGGCAGGCTCCCAAGACCTGTGTCCAAGACATTCCTGGTACTATCATTACACCACTCTTTTGAGGCACTGCTGTCTCCCACCATATCTGCTTCCTCCTCAGAATTTCTAAAAGATGACTGGAGGCTGGCTCAATAGTCAGCTGGTTAACACACTCCACAGATGGGCTGGCAGTTCCTAATTTGTGGTCCTCCAACTTGACCTGCACTTCTGACTTTGGGCAAGGCATGTTATGGTCTGTATAACTGTTGTCCTTCCTATTACTACGGAACATGGGAGCCTGGGTTTCCAAAGCACCATTTTCAGCTATTGATTTCCCCTGCAATGCATAAGAACCAACACTGTTCTGCTTAGTGCTCCAATGAGGCTGAGTCATCACAGTTTATACCAGCCGAGTCACTGTCATCAACACCGCTGACAGCCAGATAGCCTGTGCTTTCTCCAGGTACTGCAGAATTAAGTGGCCCTTCCTCACTGAGATTCACCTTTCTAACTTCCCTTTTCTCACAGTCCTCCAGTATAAGACATGGACAAGCGCATTTAGTCCCTTGAATATCTGCATCCTGTCTACTCCTGTCCTCCTCTGTTCTACTGACTCCTCTGATTTGACAGGTGAATCTTCCCTGCTGTTTCAGTGCCTTGTAGGAGGGCCTTCTTCTGAACTGGTGCTTCAGATCTAAGACAGCATTTAATTCTTTTTAAAAGTGGTGATACAGATTCTGATTGTCTTCTACAACTTTCTACTGCTTGCCTTTCTATGTTATTCTTTTTGGAAGAAGAAAGTCCGCTTTTCCTAGGGCTTACCCATGATTCTTGCATCCTATGCTGCTTTAAATCAGTGACTTTTCCATTATTTTTTCTGAATTTGCATGGACTCTGGTCTCTTCTTTGGGGATCTTGATTACTCTTGAGAATGAGAAGAGAGTTCTTCAGGGTAGCAGTGCTACAACTCCTTAAAGTTCTACCGCAAAAAGATTCATCAAAGCCATTTGACCCCACTGTTGATCTTGCAGCATGAGTAGATTGGGAAGCAGCCATACTATGGTGAGTCCTTATAGCACAGTCATCATGATCCATTCATTAGGCAACAGCTGAGTTCTACCAGTATCAAGACAGACAAGCTCCTGCAGAAGTGTTTCTTAAAGCTGTTTAGGAAGTGTTTTGCCTAGTGTTTGATTCCCAAGCATCTGTATTTATTTGTCATCACGTTAATGTCCACATTACATTGAGATTTCAGGTGTTAATTATTTATATGTTTGTACCAGCACAACTTGGTATCTTCTATGCTCTGCCCTGGTCATGGCACTTGGTCCAATGGCCACTGCCACAGGAAGCTTGCCAGATTTTTAAAAACAAATTGGCACTAGGCATAACATCTTTTCCGCTTTCTTTTCAACCCATACTGATGAATCCTGAAAGCAACCTATAGAACTAAAAGCAGCAAAAGAAAGTCTTCATTTTCTTAATCCAACTAATAAACAATCTGGTAAATGCGATTGGTTAGAAAACCTTAGAAAATCATAAGTTATTGCAAATGTGTTAGTTAGCTCTTCATTATCATAACAAAATACCCAAGAAGCTCTTAATGAAGAAGAGAAGTTTATTTAGCTCACAGTTTTAGAAGTTTGAAGCCCAAGATGAGAGGCCCCACTTTTTAGATCTCTGCTGAGGCCCCATGGCAGATGGTATCATATCGTGGCAGAGATACAGTTGCAGGTGAGGGATTCCAGCTCAAATTGGAAGTCAATTTGAGAAGAAGGGGCTAAGTTTGCTCCTTTGATAACAGCCCCTGTGAACTATCCTATTTTTTTCTGTAGGTCCCCAGGGACCTCCTACAAGCTCTTAAAGACTCTACTAGTTCTCATATTGCCAACCTGAGGAATAGGCAGCCAATGCAGAAAGCCTTGGGGACACACACATACACACACACACCCAAACCACATCTTTTCTCGTAGACTTGAGTTCTCACTCTAGTGCTACTGTGAAATTTCATTAAGTAAGGTTACGTCTCTTGCTCTCTCTTGCCATGTGATCTTTCTTTCTTATGCACCAATTTCCTCTTCCACTTTTCTATCATTTGTGGAGCAGCATGTGAACCTCATTAGAAGCTCAGCAGATGCTGGCCCCACAGTCCAGGATAGTAAATGTCTTTCTTTATAAATTAATAAGGCTCAAGTATTTCATTATAGCATCAGAAAATGGACAAATATTCCATTCTCAGAGAACATTATATTTGAGTAGATATTTGACTGAAGTCGTGGATGATGCAGAAGATGAAGAACCAAGGCATTGCATTTATTGTATATATTGAAAGGATTAGAGTGAGGAAGACTATGGCTGATAGCAATGTCTTCAGTGAATGAGGAAGAGCACTCAGAAGGTAGACACGTAAATGGAGTGAGTCTAAAAACTCTTGGGTTATGTTTGGTTTGATTAGTTCATGGGTTTTATATTGTACTTTGAGAGGAAGTAGAGGAGTAATTGTTGAAAAGTGGAGCAAGGAAGTGAAGGACATTAGTCCCAATCCTGAGCTACGAGTAACACGACAGATTGCAAAGCTCTAGTCCTAGTTGTGGTGGTCAGGTGAATGTGGCTTGTAGATCTCCACTTATAGATAGACTAATCAGGGACCATATGTGCTGGGCTCAGACCCAAGGCCATGGTTCCCACAGGCTGCCCCAGCCATGACCAAGGGTGCGGGAGGGCTAAGACAAGACAACTCTAGAAATACATGGTTCTACTGTGAGGGCTGTTTTGTGCACAAGGACTCCCATGTGGCCTTGCTGACCCCTCCTGCCTTTGACAACCTAGTACGCTCCATCTACACATGCCTTTCTTTCTACTTTATTGCACGTTAGACTTCCTACAGTCTCCTGGCTTTCTCAGCCTTGTCTGACTCCTCTCTTCATTTTTCTCTTGCACAGACATTGTCCATAAAAATATCCATATCTTTTAATCTCTTCTCAAGGGCTGTTTCTCGGGAGAAAATAATCTAACCCAAGAATAGACTTCGAAGCAAAATGCTTCAGTCCAAGGAAGAAAATAGAGAAAAATGCATGGATGTGACGGCCATTGGGACTGTACTTATTATGGCTTAACAATCTCAAGAGCAGAGGGGGAAGTTGAGGAGGACATATTTCTTTTTCTTTCTTTTTTTTCTCATTGAGTTTATTGGTACTTTTTAAGTATACAGTACAGTTACATTTATCATTCAGATCTTGTACCTTTACATCACAAACCTTGGTTCTCATTTTCTCCCCATAGCCCTACCCTCCCTTTAACCCCGCCACCTTCCCACTATTTACAAAGTTTCCATTTTTTCCTCTTTTCACAGTTTTCTTTTCACTTTTAGGAAAGACAGTGAGAGAGTATGTTGGGGAGTGAGGAGAAAATTAACAAAGGTAATAAGAGTGAAAAAAAATGGTGAAAGTCTAAAACTAAATGAGTATTTAAAAATAGGATTGGAAATTTCTATTCCATCTTCAGATTGGTAGGCAGCATTTGGAATCAGTCACAAGAACTGTAACAAATCAGACTAAGAATCATTTCATGCATTTTATTATCCAGCTCCAGGATAACTGGGCTTATAAGATCTTCCTATGTGTCTTAATCAGCGTAAGCAGCTATAACAAATTCCAGACTCAGGGTAGTTTAGACAATAAACATTTATTTTTCACATTTATGGAGGCTGATAAGTCCAAGATCAGGAGGTGGGCCAAGATGTAATCTGGTGAGGGTTTTTCCACACTTTATAAACTGCTACCTGCTTGTTTTGTCTTCATACACTGGAGAGAGGGGTCATCTTTTTATAAGGGACCTCATTCCCTTTAAGATGGCTCTACTCTCATGATCTGGTTACCCCTCAAAGATCCTACTTTCAAATACAATCACACACTGGGGAATGGGGCTTTAATGTATGAATTTTGGGAGGATACAAAAGGTCTGTCCATAGCACTAGATGTGTGCATTTCCGAGATGAGTAAATGAAACTTTTAAGAATTTGGAGAGGGTACTATTGACATGGGTTTCCTAGGTACTTTTGATTAAATGAGAATATGTTCAATAATAAGCTCTCATTTATTACCACAATCATTAAACTCTCCAAGAGTCTGAATAGCAAAACTCCAGAAGAAGTTAGAGTCTTCCTCAGGACAGAAGGGTTAGCAACTTTATAGCTACCTTTTCTGTTATCTCACACAACCCCTCACCCATTGATATGTCTTTAATATTATTTTCTTCATTTTGATATTAGTGGGCTAAATATTTGCCACAGACTGACTACAGTTCATAGATAAACATTTGAGAAACACAGATTGTTCAATGTTCTACCTTATGAAAAAGGCAAGAAGAGAAGATATTATAGAAGGATATATGCCTATTTTACTCCCGAAAATCTTTATAGATTGTTTTCTTTTTTTCTTTTTGTGGTACTGCAATTGAATTCAGGGGCCTACCCATGAGCCAATGAGCTACATCCTTAAGCTTAGATGGGTATTTAAAAAAAATAGAATGCTGTTCTGACTTCAGAGGTTGAAAAAAATACATTCCAAATATTCTTTGTTCTAATACATATTAATTTATTTTACTTTTATAATCTATGATAGGAGACTAAAACTTTTGCAAGGTTTTATTGACAGAGGCCAAACAACTTATATTCTATGTTCTTGAATAGTTACCTTATTGATAAAATTTGCATATTTTGGTGATCTTGAGTCCTTAGAAGATCAATGACCCATCTAGTGCAACATTAGACAGGAGGTTTCCATGACCATTTTTGTAGAATTCACATGTTAATAACATGACCCATGGGGTAAACTGTAAAAATAAAGCACACGGAAACATCAACAGCCATCATTCAAATTGAGTCATTTATAGTTCTCTTGCACAACACACCTGCTACTCTAGGAGAAATTCTGCTGCTCTGCAAGATGCCTGATTTGCATGGACTTTCAGTGACCTATCTGTAAGCACGCAGCAAGCACACACCTGCCTGAAAGGGTGGGCTCTTTCTTTGTGTGCTATTGATTACTGCAGGAAAATATAATAAAGTAAGACAGTGCAGAGGGAAAATAAGAAGGAAAAGACATTCAGAAACTTAGAAGGAAACAGGAATAGCAAATGATCAAACTAGTAATCAGAGGAGTGTGATTATGAAAGAATAAAACAGAACCAAAGGTCAGAGAAGTTGATTTACATCCAGGAAATTCCCCATGAGCCCTAAAAATTTCTTTTATGGAGTTGAAAAGCCACAACAAAGAAAAACTATTTCTTTTATAGGTCTTTAAAAATAGAAAAATGAGCTTGTGGGAGAAAACTTGAGTTTGAGAGACTGTTTAATGCAGAAATATTTTATCACAGATTCTTGGCTCATATCCACAGGGAGAACAGGATAGTTCAAGGGCTTCTAGCCTGTCCACGAGGATACCCCCTCCTACCTAGACTGTGTCTTCAAACCTTGGTCAAGAAATACTAAGGTACCTGTTACAACTTTTCAGTAAACTTCTGTGTACTGAATTTTAAAAAGACAAAAAGAAATGTATTATTGCCTTGAGATATAATCAATACTGTTATGTAACAGTAACATAAGTGGGAAATATATCACCAAAAGGTGGGAAAACCAGATGTGGAGTTGGGAAAGCTGATGTATTAACTTTTTCGTTGTTGTGACACAATACCCAACATCCATAATGTAAGTGGGTAGAATTTACTTTGGTTCATGGTTTCGGACGATTCAGTACATGGTTGGCAAGCTCAGTGAAGGGACATCATGGCGGAAGATATGGCAGAGTAAAGATGTTTAAGTTCATGGAGGCCTGGAAGAAGAGCAAGGGAGAAGCACCAGAGAGGCAAGAACCAGAGACAAGATATAGTACCCAAGGTGCCCAGCAAGATGCACTCAGAAGTGGGCCTCACCAGTCCCCTTTGCAGCTCCTACTGGGCTCTGGTGTTACTTTGCTAAAAGCTGGTGATGTGCTACTAAGGGAAAATTACTACCATCTCTAGGTTTTTGTTATCCTTTTATAAAATAATGGTTTTAGGTTTGATCTTTAAGACCTCAGCTCTAATGGATTATGATGCATGTGCGTTCATTGGAGGAAGCTTTTCTCACAATAATTAAATTCATTGCACTGTGTTGTTCCCCACTAAGAGATTTCCCAACTAAAATGAATATGTAACACTGCCAAGTGTTGAAAATTTTCAAGGAAAAGATAAAAGTGATTTTAAAGAAAATTCATACTACCTAACATAAACCTAACAAAATGCACCGTCCCATATAGAGATGCCAAAATAAGAATAAACATCAGTGCGGCTAGCTAGGAAAAAACAAATTATAACTGTTATGGATAAAATCTTAAAGCCATAAAGAAAATCTTCCCATGTATCCTTTTTTTTAAAAAAAATTCCTTTTCTAAAATATTTTTCCTAATGGTGAATTAAATCAAATGTGTAATCCATCATAGTGAAGAGATGGTTTTAGGCCACAGTCAGGAATCATTTTAGCCAAATGAAACTGATTACTCATGTACTGAAGTTTGTAATCCAGGCTTTCTTTATTTTATTTTTTTTGCCTCCCCCTCCCCCCTTAAAAAGCTCTAATCTCTGCTCTGGAACCAGGGAGGAGACAATGCTGGTTCCTGAAGACAGCAACACTAAGTGCATTTGTCCTCTGCGTTCAATCGTTTGGTTACAAGGCGTCATGGAAGGGTTTTATCAGATAAATGAAAGAGGTCAGGGTATTTGTCTGCTGTGCCCTCTGGCTTTGGCTTTCTGGCTGTGTCCTGTTCCATGCAGAACTCTCACTTTATTTGGAAACAGCTTCTTCCACTTGCCCAAAGGCCTTGGGGTGGTAACATGTTCCTGCTTTTGCTGATCCCTGGCGGGCTCATCTCTCACTGGTTCCTTTAATCTTGCTCACACTTTGGAAAATGGGACCCTCATTCCTTTCTCTTCAGAATTCCAGAGTGAGGCAGCTGAGAAGGGAGACCCTGACTAATACCCTTCAAAACTTTCTGAAGCCTTCCTTTCAGAGCTTTAACATAAGTTCGATATTTGTCCCCTAAATGGCACCTTGATTTTAAAGTCAGGCTTACTTTCTAATCATTTCTCTGAAATTTACAATATGAAAATAGTACAGAAAACAAAACAAATTTTTTTTCTGTAGGGGTAGTAGGCTTTGTATTTATGTTATCAATGAATACATTTTATTTGCCACTGTTCGCAGTCAATATTAAAGAGCTGAACATGGAAAAAATCTTCATTATGTCATTTCCTTCTCCCTCTCATCCTTCTGAAAAATAACCCAATCCTTTCTGTGATCCTCCCCCGAAAGGAAAAAGAAACCTACCCAAATCTTTTTGGATACACTAATTCTTATCACTGCCACTTTATACCTGAGAAAGTAACATCTCTATTTTGTGTCTTTTTTTTCAGACGCCTTAACATTTATGTGGCAATTGATAGTATAAGTTAACTTCCCAGTGTCACTACACAACACATCATGAAGCATCCACAAAGGACTAAAGATACTGCAATAAGCCAACTGATAACCGAGCTTTGATATACTGAGCTGCTCCCCTCTCTCTTTCACCTCACAAATTCTTTGAAAGGAAGTTGGAAATAAAAGGCAAGGAGCAAAATGCCCGCTTGCCCAACAGAGACTTCTTTGGACTAAAGATCACCTAACACGTTTGTTTCTCCATCCCCCCACCCTTTTTTTCTTGTTAACTGTGTCTGATCCTGTGGACAGGGGCTGGCTCGTGCCTTTCCCCTCCTTTTTCTTCCAGACTTAATTCTTCCAGATTACGACTGTTTTTGAGAAGATTTTTATGGAATAACTGCACCCTTAGGCTATGTTTTAGAATCTCTGATCAGAAAATAGAACTAGAGCACAACTGAATAAAAAAAAAGATGAGATTTTATAAATTCTTTCTGAAAGTGGCAATTAGTATATGCACTACTGTTTGCTTGTAGCAGGGAAGGAGTTCTACTTTGGAAGAGCAGATTTTGGTCATGTATGCATACTGAGCAGCCCGGAACTTGCTACACCAGTAACAGCAAAATCTCAAAAAGCACTGAAATGAACGCCTGTGGTATGCTATCTGAGCTTTCTTCCTCTCCTCCTCTGTCCTGCCCCTTTTTCTCTCTTCTTTTTTAAAGGGTTAAAGTAGGTGGTTTTCAGAGTTTTACAAGAGAACTATTAGTGAAAAACAATCTGATACATTCAACTTACTAAGGCCCTACTCTTTCCCTCTAATCTTTCAGCAGGGCCCAAGGGAGGCTAAAGTTTAGATCAGTCTATTCTCCCCAAGAACTTTGATTCACTATTAAATTCCGTCTAATGAAGATGACTTTGCCATCCCACGGCCATCAGCCGGCTACGTGTGGGACAGTGCAAAACCCACCTTGTATAGAGTGACATTGTTCTTTCTTCTTCGTTACCCAGGTTGAATAGAATTGCATGGAAATTCACATGCGTGGGAGACCTGTGGAATCAGTTACAATGTTAATTTCCAGGGTACTATAGTGAGTCAAGTTAAGGAAATAATTATTTTGCTTAAGTACACATTTGCTCGGTCTTATAGTGTGTCACGTTTATGATAAGGGCAAACAAGGAAAGAGGGGGCAGAGAGAGACAGGGGAGAAGAAAGCAAGGACTTTTTAATGGTGAAAGTAGAATTATAACATATAACTAGTTGCAGAATTACTAACTAGATTGAGAATGCTCTTAAGTACACATTTGCTCGGTCTTATAGTGTGTCACGTTTATGATAAGGGCAAACAAGGAAAGGGGGCAGAGAGAGACAGGGGAGAAGAAAGCAAGGACTTTTTAATGGTGAAAGTATAATTATAACATATAACTAGTTGCAGAATTACTAACTAGATTGAGAATGTACTAACTAGATTGTCTTGCAGATAACAATTAAAAAGGAGAATATACAAGTCTGAGATCTCTGGAGCTTGCTTAATGTATAAGAATTCCTGATATATTAATCAAACATACTTAAAACCCCAAATTATGAAATAAAATTTAATTTGAAACTAAGCCATTATATTTAATAAAATCCTATATTTACAATGTTTGTTTACTGTTATGTATTTATTATTTACTTTATATAGCATGTTAAAAATTAGGCAAAATTAGAAAAGTGCACCCTCCATAATAATTGTTCTGTGGTCAAAAATGATCCAAGATAGTACCAGAGACAGAGAGCTGCGTTTTTAGGATAGAGTACAAGGCAATGGTTATAAACAGAGGCCATTTCATTCCACTATATACTACCTGTGCAGCTGTAGCAAAGTAATAATTTTAAAATTTAACTCAATTTGTATATATTATGTAATGTAAAATAGATTAGCTATTCTATTATTATTTTGTTATTTAATTGATTAAAAAATAAATGATCCCACACTGTGACGAAATGGTTTCTATTAGACCAACCTTCCCAGTGAAAGTAACTGTAAATTATAGGGAAGAAAAAGCCCTAAAATGACAACTACCAGGGACTTGTAGACAAAATGTGCAGGAAGTTGATTATTGAAAGATGGAAACAGTTTTTATGAGTTTGTACAGATTTTTTCTGCGTGATGTAAGGAGCAACCAAAACTTGGACAGAAATCTGTGGTCTGAATGACTTAAAGACTCAGAGGCCAAAGTATGTGGCTGCCACAGAAACTGGGAAGTAAAGGATTGTATAGGATTAATAGGATTAATCCTAACAACTCACGTCTACTCGAATTCTGTGTGTGTGATCTTATTTGGACACAGGGTCTTTGCCAATGTAATAAAATTACAACAAAGTCATATACTAGATCAGGATGGTGCTGATCTAAGGACTGATTTCCTTAGAAGAAGATCGGACTGTGGACACAGACACACAGGAAAGCCAGCGATGAGGCCAGAGATTGCAATGTGCAACAGCAAGCCAAGGCTGCCGATCAGACTGCCAAACCCCAGCCACCAGGAGAGAGGACACCAGCAATCCAACCTAGCAATTCCTTCATTTTGGACTTCTAGCTTCCATGGAAGGTAGGAGAAGATACATTTTTTGTTTTAAGTCATCCATTTTGTGATACTTTGTTAGGACTGCTGTAGGAAACTAGTAATATAGGAAGGAAATACAGAAAAGAAAAAAAAATCAACAAAGGGCCACCCAAAAACCTGAGATTAGAATCTGCTGCTGTTTCAGGCTGACTCAGGAGTTCATGCATGGTGTAGGTAGGATTAATATAACTGAAAATAATTTTAGCTGCCTCACTGCAATGGATAGAGTTTGGCGTTTGAGTTCAGTCAAATTAACTGCCAGCAAAAATAACAATAAAAAATGAATACCACAATATTTTTTGGAGTAATATAAGAATATAATATAAGAATATAAGAATCACTCAAATGTATCACTCAAAGGTATGGAGTCATTTACACATATTTATAATATATTAGCCACAGGATGTAATTATGAATTATTAGATGTACATAGGAAAACACAATTCTTATTTAATAGAAAAGTTGAGTTTAATTCTTTGGTCACCCAGGTGCTGGAATCATCAGACAAAGATAACTTAAAGAGGTAAAGGAAAGTATGCCTAAAATATGCTAACAAGAAATTTCAGCCAAGGAATATAAACAATGAAAAAGAACCAGTTAGAAATTATAGAGCCAGATGTGGTAGTGCACGCCTGTAATCCCAGCACTCAGGAGGCTGAGGCAGGAGGATCACTGTGAGTTTAAGACCAGCCTGGGCTACATAGTAAGTTTCAGGTCAGTCTCAACTACATAGTGAGACCCTGTCTCAAAAAACAAAACAAAACAAAACAAAAAAACACAACAAAAAAGAAATTATAGAGCTGGAATTTTTAAGACTACTGTAGCAGGAGTTTAACAGAAGATTAGATAGAGTGGTCATTGAACTTGAAGGTAGATTAGTAGAAATTAGTCAAATCTGATGAACAGAGATACTATAAAGACTTCTAAAAATGCACAGAAACTCAATATTTATGGCACAATATTACAAAAAAATCTAACATGGGTAATTGAAGTGGAAAGTACATGACAAAATGGCTCATAAGGTCTTAAATTATAGATTTAAGAATCTCACTGTTTTAAAATGCTTGTATTAAAAAAATAGATGTGTGACACTAAAGGAAACCTCAAAAACAGTTTAGAAACTTAACAAAGTTAAAAGCTGGTTTTGAAAGATTAAAAAGTTTGATAAACTCCTTAGGGTAGACAAATATAAGGAGAGTAGTCAAATTATAACCATATCAGGAATAAAGAGACAATAAAAAAGGAACACACCTATAAAACTTACAGCTATGAAAATGATATTAAGAGAATATACAAACGTTACGCTAATGTTTATCACTTGGATTAAATGGATAAATTCTCTGAAAAATACAATGTGCCAAAACTGACACAAGGTAAGATAAAAAATCTTCTGAGCCTTATGTT
Organism: Fukomys damarensis; assembly: GCF_012274545.1. NCBI lineage: Eukaryota > Metazoa > Chordata > Mammalia > Rodentia > Bathyergidae > Fukomys > Fukomys damarensis. Next base: position 3,528,862 of record NW_022900944.1, on the reverse strand, counting down.
GCTAAGAATTTATTAATTGATTAGAAGACTAACATTTTTCTTCTTTATTTTATACCTAATTTATAAAACAGGGTATTGTAGTATGATTTTTTTCCTCATTGAGTTTATTGGTACATTTTAGGTACACAGTACATTAGGTATACATTCATTATGGGGATCTTGTACCTTTACATGACAGGTCTTGGTTCTCATTTCTTGCCCTTATTCCTGCCCTCCCTTCACCCCCTCCTACCCTCCCGATTTACAAACATTTTATTTCCATTTTTTCCTATTATTTTTTTCTTTCCCTTATTAACTTTCCCCTATGCTTCCCACTTTCCCTACACCTTTAGCCCTTTTCTTCCTATTTCATGTTGTCAATTATCTCATTAGGATCTTATGTACTATTATAGTTTATTAACACCAGAGAAACTATTTGGTATTTACAGATGTGTGATTTATTCACTTAGGAATATATCCTCAATATATATCCATTTTCCTATGAATGAATCTAATTTCTCATTCTTTATGGCTGAGTAGTATTCCATTTTATAGAAAAACCGCATCTTCTTTATCCAGTTTCCAAATGATGGGCAAATGGGCTGTTTCCAAGTTTTAGCTATTACAAACTGTGCCGCTATAAACATTGGTGTGTGTATATCACTGTGATATGATTCTTTTCTTTTTAAAAGATACCCAGCAGAGGGATGGCTGGGTCAAATGGGACCTCTAGTCCCAGCTCTTTGAGGTATCTCCATATTGATTTGCATAGTGGTTGCACCAGTCTGCACTGTTACCAACAATGGAGAAGGGTTCCTTTTTCCCCACAGTGCTGCCAGCATTTGTTATTGAGTGACTTCTTGATAGCAGCCATTCTTCATGGGGTGAGGTAGAATCTGTGTTGTTTTCATCTGCATCTCTTGAATGACCAGTGATGTGGGACATTTTTTCATATATTTACTTGCTGCTTTTACTTCTTTGTCTGAGAAATGTCTGTTCATTTCAGATGTCCATTTTTGAATTGGGTCCTTATATTTGGTGGTGCTGATTGTTTTGAGTTCTTTATATATTCTAGATAATAGTCCTTTGTCTGAGGAGCAGCTGGTAATAACTTTTTCCCACATTGTAGGTTGTCTCTTAGTTCTGTTGATGGTTTCCTTTGCAGTGCAGAAGCTTTTTAATAAGATGGGATTGCAGATTTTGAATCTTTCTGCTAGTTCCCGTGCTACTGAGGATTTGTTCCTAAAGTCTTTTCCTGTGCCAATGTCTTCCAGAGTTCTGCCTAACTTATCTTCAAGGAAGTTTAGTGTTTCTGTTTTAATAGTTAGATCTTTAATCCACTTGGATTTTAATTTAGTGCATGATGAATGATAAGGGTCTAGTTTTAATCTTTGGCTGGTTGAGATCCAGTTTTTCCAACACCATTTGCTAAAGAGGCTATCTTTCCTTCAGTGGGTGTGGTCAGCTCCTTCATCAAAGATGAGGTAGCTGAGTGCATCTGGAGTTGTTTTTGGGTCTTCCAATCTGTTCCACTGATTCTCAGATCTGTTTCTTAGCCAGTACCATGCTGTTTTTATCACAGTGGCTTTGTAGTATAGTTTCAAATTGGGTATTGTTATACCTGCTGCCATGTGTCTGTTGCCTAGGATAGCTTTTGCTATTCTAGGTCTCTTCTGGTTCCAGACGAATTTTTGGATTCTTTTGTCTAGTTCTATGAAATATAGTGTTGGAATTTCAATTGGCATTGCATTGAATCTGTATAGCACTTTTGGTAGTATGGCCATTTTCACTATGTTTATTGTTCCTATCCAGGAGCAGGGATATCTTTTCATTTTCTTATATCCTCTTCGATCTCTTTTTTCAGAGTGCTGTAGTTTTCAGTGTAGAGGTCTTTTGCTTCTTTTGTTAGATTGATTCCTAGATACTTCATTTTTTTGGATACTATTGTGAAGGGAATTTTTTCCCTAATTTCTCTCTCAGTGAGTCTGTTATTTGTGTACAAGAAAGATATTGATTTTTGGGTGTTGACCTTGTATCCAGCTACTCTGCTAAAAGTGTCAGTTAAGTCTAGAAGTCTTTTGGTGGAGTTTTTTGGGTCTTCAATGTAGAGTATCATATTGTCAGCAAATAATGATAGTTTAAATTCTTCCTTTCCTATCTTTATTGCTTTAATTTCTTTCTCTTGTCTAACTTTTATGGCTAATGTTTCCAGAACTATATCAAAGAGGAGTGGTGATAGTGGGCATCCTTGTCTTGTTTCTGATTTTAATGTGAAGCGAGTTTTTGGCCATTTAATATGATGTTGGCTGTTAGTTTTTCATAGATAGCCTTTATTAAGTTGAGATATAGAGCATCTATTCCAATTTTTTGCAGGGTTTTTATCATGAATGAGTGTTGAATTTTGTCAAATGCTTTTTCTGCATCTATTGAGAGGATCATGTGGTTTTTGTCCTTGACTCTGTTAATATAGTGTATTACATTTATTGATTTACGTATGTTGAACCATCCTTGCATCTGTGGAATAAATCTGACTTGGTCATGATGTACGATCTTCTTGATGATCCTCTGTATTCTGTTTGCTAGTATCTTATTAAGGATTTTTGCATCTATATTCATTAAGGAGATTGCCCTGTAGTTCTCTTTTTTAGTTGCATTGTTCCCTGGTTTGGGAATCAAAGTGATGAATGGAATGAATTTGGAAGTATTGCTTCCCTTTCAGTTGAATTGAAAAATTTGAAGAGTAATGACAGTAGTTCTTCTCTAAATGTCTTGTAAAATTCAGCAGTGAATCCATCAGGACCTGGGCTTTTCTTTGTTAGTAAATTTTTAATTACATTTTCAATTCCACTGATTGTAATTGGGTTGTTTAAAAAGTTTTTATCTTCTTTGTTCAACTTTGGTAATTCATAACTATCTAGAAATCTGTCAATTTCTTCTGTGTTTTCCATTTTATCAGAGTACAGTTTCTCAAAATATGTATTAACGATCCTCTGGATTTCTGTGGGATCTTTTGTGACTTTGCCTTTTTTATTCCTGATTGCATGGATATGAGCCTTTTCTTTCTTTCTTTCTTTTTTTTGATAAAGGTTAGCTAAGGGTTTATCAATTTTATTTATTCTTTTAAAAAAAACAACTCTTTGATTCATTTATTTTTTGTATTGTTTTCTTAGTTTCCATTGCATTGATTTCTGCTCTGATCTTTATAATTTCCTCTCTTGTTCGAGCTTTGGGTTTTTCTTGCTCTTGTTTTTCTAGGAGTCTAAGGTTCATCATTAAGGTGTTTATTTGAGCTTGCTCTCTTTTCCTAGTGTTGGCATTGTGTGCTATGAATTTTCCACATACAACTGCTTTCATTGTGTCTCATAGATTCCTGTATGTTGTATTGGTATTTTCATTTATTTGTAAAAACTGTCTGATTTCTTCTTTAATTTCCTCTGTGATCCATCGATTGTTCAGGAGAGTGTTGTTCAATTTGCACGTTTTTGTGAAATTCCTATGGTTTCTTATGCTGTTGATCTCCAGCTTGATTGCACTATGATCTAATAATATACAGGGAATAACTTTGATTCTTTTGCATTTATTCAAACCTGTTCTGTGAGCTAGTATGTGTTCTATCTTGGAGAATGACCCATATGCAGCCAAAAAGAATGTATGTTCTGATTTTGTGGGGTGGAACACTCTATAGACCTCTATTAAGTCCATGCATTCAAAGGCTTGGTTCAGTTCTAGTATTTTGTTGTTGATTTTCTGCCTAGATGATCTGTCTATTTGTGATAGTGGGGTATTTAGATCCCCCGCTACAATTGTATTAGTGCTTATTTGGTTTTTCATGTTACTTAATATTTGTTTTATATAGTTGGGGAAATTAATATTTGGTGCATATATGTTTATGATTGTCATCCCTTCCTCTTGAATTGTTCCCTTTACAAGGATGTAGTGGCCTTACTTGTCTCTTTTAATTAGTTTTGGTTTGAAGTTTGCTTTGCCTGAGAATAAGATTGCTACCCCTGCTTTTTTCTGGGCTCCTGTTGCATGTTGAATATTTTTCCATCCTTTCAGTTTCAGCCTATGGGCTTCTTTTTGCACTAGGTGTGTTTCTTGTATACAACATATTGCTGGATTTTGCTTCTTAATCCATTCTGCCAATCTATTTCTCTTGATTGGTGAATTGAGGCCATTGACAATGATGGTTATAACTGATATGTACTGACCTATTATTGTCATGTTATTGTCCTTTTGTTAACTTTTTACTTTTTCGCCTTCTCCTTTTAGTTTCTTGCCTTGCCTATTTGATTTGGTGTGTTGGGTCTCATGGTGTTGTTACCTGCATTGTCTTTTTCTAGGATCTTATTTAGAATTTGTTGTGGTGCTGATTTGGTATTCATGAAGTTTCTCAGGTGTTCTTTGTCATGGAAGTATCTTAGTTCCCCATCCATTTTGAAAGAGAGTTTTGCAGGATACATCAGTCTAGGTTGGAGGTTGTTCTCTTTTAGTACTTAAAATACCTCACTCCAGGCTCTCCTTGCCCTAAGGGTTTGTGTTGAAAAGTCTGCTGTGATTCTGATGGGCTTTCCTTTGTATGTGATTTGTTTCTTTTCTCTTACTGCTTGTAGTAGTTTGTTCTTCTGTTGGGTTTCTGGGATCTTGATTATTGTATGTCTAGGTGTAGATTTTTTTTTT
>NW_022900944.1:3511939-3524025 GCF_012274545.1 Fukomys damarensis | reverse complement strand
TATAACTCTGTGAGCAGATTTTTTAAGTCATTTGTATTTTCTCCTGCTATTTCATGGATTCCTATCAGTCTTATGTTATTTTTCTTTGCATCATCTAGGAGTTGTTGGATTGATTTCTCATGATCCCGTACTGGTTTTAAGAGACCTCTCTTTTCACAGTCACTGATTGCAATCTTATCTTCTATTTCTGAGATTCTATCTCTGTATTCTTTTATTCTGTTGTGAACACTTTCAATTGTTTTTTAATCTCCTGGATATCTGTTTGAATCTGTTTTATGGTTTCCATATCTTTCCTATGTTGGGTGTTTATTGTTTCCATTTCTTTCTTTTGCTGGGCCTTCATGGCTTCTATCATGGTGCTGAGTTCACCTATTTTTTTGTCAGTTTCTGTTCTAGACTCTCGAATCACATCTTTCATTTTGCTCACTATCTCTATGGTTATCTGGGAAATTATTTCTGTTTTGAATTTTTCTAGAGCCTGATTGATCTGCTTAGTTACTTCCTCTGCCTTGAGTTCAGGGTGTCCTGGTCGTTCACTATGTGACTTTTCATCCTCTTTGCCCTAATGTTTGCCATTGGTGAACTGGAAGTCTGTCTTTGTGTCTTGCTTAAGTGTTTTCTCATTTTTATTTTTGTTGTCAGGCTGTCCTTGGTTTAATTTCTGGGTTATTAAATCTTCCTGATATAGTTGTGCTTTAGAGTTTGAGTCTCTAATGACTCATAGACATTCTCATTTTCATAATATTAGAGAAAACAGCTCATTAAAGCAATCACAATCCTTCATCCCAATTGATACAATCAGCCACACAATAGGATCAAGCACAACTTGTAAATTGACCACTTGTGGTAGTCATTAGTCTATCACCTTTAAACCATGTGGATTAAATAAAAATCAAGAAGCAGCCCAAAATATTTTTGCAGTGAATAAACTTTTCAATATAGCATATTTACCATTTAGGGTGGGGGCTTATCCTTAGTTAGGACAAGAGGGTTAGACAAGTAAAATGATTGGAGAAGCTTTCAAGTGAAGCCAGAGGACATAGAATGACCACACAATCTTTATGAAACTGTTAAATTCAAAAGGGAAAGGCAGAGTGCAAGTGTAAGGACAAGAATATATCACCTTAACAGTAATAGGGGCTCACTTTTCCTTGAAACTATTGACTCTTGAGTGAGGTAGAATGGCAGAAGAAAAGAACATGAAGAAAAGAGCATAAAGAAAAAAGAAAAAATGATAAAAGAAGAAATCTGAGTTAGGTCAGGAGCAGAAACAGAAAGGGAGATGAGGGATGATATGGTGGAGCAACAGACTGAGTTGGAGAAAGTGGACAGAAAAAAGAAAATATTTGCAGAGTGGAATGAGGAAAGGAAAGAAAAAAAATGAATTTGCAGGGCCTCTTTCAGACTATATCTCTGCTGTCATAATACACAACATGTGCAGCCATGTGCAGAACCAAGTCCTTTGATTTCAGCTAGCCGATGGCAGAACCCCACAACTCAGACTGACCTTGGGCCATAAGGCCCAGACTGAGTTTCCCCACCTCCTGCAGGGTTGAACTCCACACAGTTCTACTACAGGTTTCCCCTTACCTTTCTTTAAAGATGTTCAAAATTGTGAGCTCAGAAAAGTACCCTTTATGACCACCTATGCCTCTGCAGAGTGGGTCCAAAGACTGGCACAATCAGGAGGTCTGAGGCGGGTGGGTGGAGTGGGGTTGGGGGTGGAAGCGTTTCAGGGACGCCTGCATGGCTACCTTCCTTGAGTTGGAGTGATGGTGGTGGCACAGGCAGGGGAGGGCATGGCTATCCAGTCCTGCGGTTTGGGCCCAAGCACTCAAATCTCCCAGTAAAACTAAGTGGGAGTAGTAGTAGTACACATTTGGTTACATTTGGTCATTATGAGGCTCAATAACAGTTTTTGAGATTTGCTGGTTGAGTTACTGTTTGCTCTGATTGATGGAGAACTTTTGTTGTAGTTTGGGGCCATGAAACAATGTATATTGGAGCTAATTTATGCCCCATTTATACCTTTAGCCTTAATGGAACATTCACTGAATTACTGAGTACAACACAATTCATATCTGCTGTTATATAGCACAGTGAGGTTGACAGTAAGAGGACCACGAGTAAAAATATAGGGCTGGCTCTGCTGCACTAACCCTGTGTCCTTTCAGAGATGGTGCCTTTAATAAGTTTGCTCATTCATAGATTAGTACAATGGTTTTGAAGACAAGGTTCTTACATTCAAAGTTCAAAACTTGCTGAAGTATCTATATTCATATTTTACTTTCTTGCCTAAGTGACAAATGACCGTATAAATATGGGATTTCTTCAATTTTAAGTAATAAATGGTTTGTTCTTCAAGCATCTCAAAGTACGACCCCTTAAAGTTGAACCTTTCTGTCTCCTAATGATGATCTAAATCTTCAATTGATTCTTTAGATCAGTTATTAGCTGTGCCAAAAAAAAAATTAAAGATTGCAGTCGTATTGTGTTTCCTTTCACCTTTCATGAAGTTTTCAAAATCCTTGATATGAATAGACTTTTCCTCTACTTCACGGTCTTTTAATTTTAAATCACTTTTCTCAAATGCTGATCATATTCCTGAGAAATAATTTTACTTAAAAGATAGAGAAATATAGAGTTGCCACATACCTTTTAATCTTTTCTGTGAAATTATTTGGATCTAAATTTATGGTGAAAAGGTTGCTTGTCTCTAATGGGTCCTATTGCCATGGAAACAGGCTGATGAAAAGAACAGTACCTAAGTGCTGTGAGTCTCTGCATGTTTGTGTTCATACTCATGGACACAAATCTAGCTTTCAGGTGGGGAAACATGGACACTGACACTTGCTGCTGATGCTGTATTTTTCATAAAGTTCTACTTTCCATTATAGCAGAGCTGAACCAATCATACACAATCAGGTTTCTTTGCAATACAGCTGATGACATCATATAAAACTTTTAAAAAACATTTTAGGAAGCAGAGAAGTATTATCATTAAAGATCTGAAATGAAGAAAAGAAGGAAAAAAGAAAGAAAAGAGGAGACAACTATTGATTCGTCAAGCTTCATAAATGTAACGTCCATGTTTACTGGGGGGGCTTCCTGTATTCTCAGTTCTTAGCCCAGGGCATGACATATAATAGATACTCAATAAAATTTTGTTGAATGAATGAAAACAGAAGGGTAGCAAATACCACTGTGAACAGAAAAGAGCTTTGATTAACAATGGTATGGATAATACAAGGAGGAAAATAACAGCCCCCAACGTGTTGTGTATGTGAAATCAGTAGAACTCAGCTAAATCCTTCTACGCAGGTAAGAGAAGAGCTTTGGGAACTTACCCACTGCAGGAATTATTGTAGAATGTTCAAGAGCTACTATTGTTCCATCTTTGGACCTGGTGTAAGCAATTAGTTACTCACAGGAGAGCAATACAGAGTAATAAAACCAGAGCCAACATGGGGGTAGGGAGTGGGGCAGATTGGAACTCTAGTAGTTAAATCCTGGTGCCCTAACAACTGTAAATGAAGCATCTGCCATGGAAATAGCATATTCAGCCCATAAGGGTTTCTATATAAATGTTCAGGTCCCTTTTCCAGCATTTGACACAGTCACACTTCCAGACCATAAGTGAACAGAAAGGCATATCAAAATAAAAATTCAGCAAATGGTGATATAGGCTTGAATTCTCTATAAAATGAATACAAATCTCTCAATGTAAGTAACACAACTTCAAATTTTCAAGTTTGTGTAAGTTGTATGACAGACAATATTAGATGTTGATTGCATGTTTATTTGTGTTCCATATTTAAATTATAAGTGACTAAAAAACTTGAACATCCAGTGAAGTTTCCTGTGAAATTATTTGGATTTAATTTTTACATAAGCCTAATATCTTAAGTTACATACCAAATTACATGTTCTGCGTCTGTAGGAACATTACTGTATGGAAGCCATTGACTTTATAAGATTCCAAAGGCTCTCTGATCTGTTAGAACCACCCATATAAAGAAATTCATTCTTGAAAAAAACTATTAAGTAAAAATTTAATCATGTGGTGTATGCCTATAGTCTCTGCACTCTGGGAGGGGTTTGACTCAGTATGAAGGCACAGGGGTCAATCTCTGAAATCTCAACAGCAACAACCACCACACACACACACACACACACACAACTTTGAGAAACATTTTTCAGGTTAATCAAAATAACAAGGTAATCAAACACAATAAAGACCCTAAAGTAATTAACAAGTCATGTTAGAGACTGATATGCATGATCTACAAATTTACATAGAATAATTTCATATTTCTTTTTCTTTTTTCCCTAATGAACTAATTGTATGAGCACCTGTCTGTTATGAGGTGGTCTATATTCATTTGCAAATCCCACAAGTTTTAAATGGTCAAAGAATTAGAAGACCTTTTTCAGTCCATCAGGGTCACTCTTTTTCCAAATGGTATGGAGAGAGAACAAACAGCTAAAAACCCAGAAGTGTCTCCAGTCAACTTGTAGTCTCTCCAGTCTCTCCTTGCACGGGAGTGGTCACTGCCCAGATGGGTTTCAGTGGGTGATGGCCCACTGCTCTGGTGTGCCCTGCTTACCCAGGTCCTACTCAGGCTGTGGTTGTCTCACTGAGCTTAGATACTTCAGCGTTCCTGCTTGAACATTCCCCCCACAGCCACTGCTCTCCAGGGCCAGCTGGCTGTCGTGGAGTCCAGTGAGTTCCGGGATTATCCTGTGAGCCTTCACAAAATCTGTGGCTCTTTCAGTTAAATGCAGTCTTGGTCCCGAATCCCACTTTTGTCCTGGTAATTTTATTTTACTTGATTCTCTCATCTGTCCTACACTTGGTCTTTAAACTTCACAACATTGGGTCTACCTTGTACCCAGAAGACTTCTGAACTCTCAGTTTTGAGCAGAGACAGGGATGAGAACTTCCCTTTTTACTCCCCACACCCAGGGAGCTGAGCCACCTCACACAAAATCTCTACTTTCTCTCCCTGTAAGCAGTTCTACAGTGACAGCTTTTGCTAAAACACTAAACAGACAAACAAATAAACAATCTTGTTACAACTTCCTTGAGAACCAAAAGTTCGGTTTCCATTTCTTTTGACTCAGTAAGGCCATTGAAGTGACTCGACCTGGAACAAAGACAGATGTGGCCTGTAGTTCTCACCCTTAGTAGTGCTATGAGTGGTGGCTTCAATTTAAAAATTCCCCCCAGACTGGCACTTTTTTATTCTTTTCCTTAATAGGTGCTCTGTTTGTTACCCAGTATTATAAACTTAACTCATTTTCTGATATGAAGTCAATATGGAAAATAAAAGTAAAGAAATACACATATATAATGGTTTGACAGAAAAATATGACTTCCTCATTTAGAAATTGAAATTGGAACTGGATTTGAAAATAAGCAAATTCATAGCCAATCATTGGTAGAAAGTACAATTCATATAACTAATTTTACACACACACACACACACACACACACACACGATTCTCTGCAAGCAAGCATGCATTCTCTATGTTTAGCTATAGTTTTGTTGCTGGTTAGATCTTTCTTTTACCCTCCTTTACCAAGTCAACAGTGAAATAATCCTTCAGTTGTCCTAGAATCTGCACCATCTTTCCTCTGTGGGTGGATTTTGATCAGGAATTAGGCTGGATCTCATTTGTAGCAAGGTTGTAAATGGCTCTGTTTTGGGGAGTCTGTGTGTTCAAAGATTTTTCAGTACTGAATTTGCTCCTGGATCAGCAATAGGACTTTATTGTCTTTTTTACTTTTTCTCAAGGGACTAAGAATTGGTTCAAGTTTGAACTGTGAGTGAACTTTCTGAGTAGATGGTAGCAGATTTGTGAGCTTCAGGACAGGCACCTCTTGGCAGAGAAGAGCTCCTATACTGGCAGCACTGAGAGAGCTAGACTGCATCTTGTATGCACTAAACACTCCACTTCCTCTTGGGTAAGATGGGGAAAATAAAACTGTCTCTACTTTTAATTTTTTTTATCTTATTAGTACACATTTGCAGTCCATATCTATTGCATTTCTCATGAGGAGTTTGTCCACATACACAACACATCTTAGTTCTTCCCTATCTCCTTCCTCTTGCCCCTTCCTTCTCCAACCTCTGTCTTTTCATCCCATTCCCTTTTGCAAAACACCTATCTCCCTATTTCCTATTATTTATCTTTTATGTTGCCCTTTATTTATGCTTTGGGTTTATCATATAAGAGAAAGCATGTGATCTTTAAACTTGTACGTCTGATTTATTTCACTTAATATTATGATTGCAAGGTACATCTATCTATTTCCTATAAATGACTCAAGTTTTTATTTATTTATGGCAGTGCGTGCTTCATTGTGTCGAAATACCACATTTTCTTTATCCATTCATCTGTTGATAGACATGGGGCCTTCTTCCAAGATTGAGCTATTTTACCATCTGTGCTGCTATAAATATTGAGTATGCGTGTATCACTATTGCATGGTGTCTTTTATTCTTTCAGGAAGATGCCTAGAAAGGGAACAGCTGGGTCAAATGCAATTTCTAGGTTTAGTCTTTGAGGACCCTTCATTCTGATTTCCATAGTGGTTATATTAGTTTATACCCACCCCCATGATGCAGAAGGGTTCCTTTTTTCTCCAGCACTTGTTATTATTTGATTTCTTCATGATAGCCATTCCTTCTGCAGTGAGGTAAAATCCAAGTGTTGTTTTAATTTGCATTTCTCTGATAGCTGGATATACTAAACAATTTTTCATGTAGTTATTGGTCTTTTGTACTTCTGAGAAGGATCTGTTTATTTCACTTGCCTATTATTTTATTGGGTCTTTTACTAGGTGGGTTTGATTTTTTAAAATTCTTTATATATTCTAGATATTAGTCCTCTATCCAAGGAACAGCTAGCAATTTTTTTTTCCATTCTGTATGTTGTCTCTTCACTTTGTTGTTTCTTTTGCTGTGCAGCTTTTTAATTTGATACTTTCCCATTTGTTGATACTTAATGTTATTTCTTATGCCATTGGGGTTCTATCCAGAAAGTCCTTGCCTCTGCCTATATCTTCAAAAGTTTTACTTAAATTCTAGCAGATGAAGTGCTCCTCTTTGACATTTAGATCTGTTTTGCTTTTAGTTTACTACACGGTGCAGATGTGGACCTAGATTCAATCTTCTGTGTTTGTAAAGTCAGTTTTCCCAGCACCATTTATTTAAGAGGCGATCTTTACTCCAGTGTATATTTAGAACTGGCTCTGCCTCCTTACCAGATTGTGTGACAAATAAATTAAGTGATACAAATATAAAATATTACTTCACTTTGTAAGTTTCAAGGTTAAAAATGGTGCCAATTCAAAAGCCAATGTGTAGTTTTAATGTTATTATTTTATCAAAAGAAAAAAATCATATATGAAATGGATAAATTAGTTATACTGATGTCTTAGGCATTTTACAATCCTGTAAAAAACCATGAAATACTGTTATTTAATATGGCAAACTTAAGTCAAAGAGTTAACACTAAACAACTTTATCTCTTCTTTCCTCAGAATAGGAATTCTTGGAATAATACTTGCAAATTCAAATATTACCTGTCAAACAATGCTCCGGATGTCCTGGACACAAATTCCAATTTGTAGCCTACATTCCCTAAGTTCTATGCCTCATTTTGTCTTTTTTTTTCTTTAAAGATCCACATGTGCATGTGTATGCAGAAGGTTTGAGAACATGTTTTGAAAAGTTGACTTGTGGAGTGGATTTCAAAAGACCATGAAAGATCAGTGTTGGTGTTTCATTAAGTACGAAACAAATCTTGCCACCCATGTAGTGCTGCCCCTACCTTGTTAATGAAAAAGAATAAAGGTTTTGGGCAATTAACTTGGCTTCTCCACAGTTTTTCAAGTTAGTTAAACTCCATGATACATGTGTGGCATTTTCATTTTGATTGATATTTCCTATTAACAAGTTGGCATCTCTTAAAGGCTTGAAGTTAAAGCCATTTGACAAGAGTTGATCACCTGTGAAAACTAATCTTAAAGAGTTGGTGAAGGGTATTGTGAAGGATGGGCCAGATGATCCTCATGATGAAAATCAGGGAAATGATACCAGGCAAACCATCCAAGCCAAACATGGGTTCAGTCACCTTAGTGGACTTCCAGATCAATGCGACCAAATCCTACAAGAGCTTCTTGCTAAAGTTTTGCTGATGACCCACATAAATACTACCAACTTTTTGAATATGTAGTTCAATTGGGTAAAAATGTAGAGTATACAAATGACTCATGTTAAAGTGAATTCTAATTTTAAAGCGATTGTAAAGTCATATGATCACAGCATGGACTTGCATGTCCATGGAAAATACACACAAAAGCCAGCATATGCACACATTTTCATTGGATACATCCAATCCTGCCATTGTGGGACTTCCTAAAAGACATATTTGAGAAATTATTGTAGTTAGGTAAGTTAATTAGATATCTTGTAGGTGGTTAGGCAGGGCCAGCCCTCAAGGAGCCAACATGGAGGACAATCAAGACATATTCACTGAAGGCCAGACTTATGAAAGAAGAGAAACTACCACAGCCCTGTGCTTCTCCTAGGGATGAATAGCAGGTATCAATCTCCTGGGTAGGGGACCAAGATCTTAACCTCTACCCCCAGGAAAGATCCCTGACCCATCCCTCACTGAAAATCTTTGTACACTTGCTATGTGGCTTGCTTTCGCAGTGGATCCCCATTTAATCAATATTACTTAGACGACTATACTTGTTGTAATCTTATTGGTTTATCATAGTTTTATCCCATCTCATGTTCACCATGTGATTTCTCATTGGATCAATATTTCCTAAGCTAAGCGACTGTACTTGCAATCTTACTAGTTGACTACAATTTTGTCCCACCTTGAACCTGCCTTACTTCCTGGCTTTGTCGCATAAAATACCTTTGAGAAGCAGGATGGGTGGGCAACCCACTTTCCAGGCCCTCCTCTGTCTCTCTTAGACAGAAGCTATCTTTTGATATCTATCTGGTTTGGGAGTTATATCTTTTCCCCCTTTATCAAAATCACCCAAAGTAAATATGACAAATCCAGAGGGAAATCAACAAGAAAGCAATTTTTTTTCTATTTTTAATAGCATACTGTAGGTTTTTGTTGACAAGAAAAATACTTTATGGTTAGATTTTCACAATATTATGTTTTGCATTAAAACGTTATTGGTCTATTTTTATTATTTTGATTGTGTCATGAAGGTTTGTATTTATGTTGAGCTTATCACATTTATGATATAATTTTATAAAATCTTAACTCTACAGCACTGTAAAGAGTATTTGTGAGTAACAACTAAAATTAAGTATTTCTTTTTTCTAACTCATTCTCTTTCCCACTCAGTGTTGATTTGTTATATCTTTCTTGGTGTTTAGTTTTTACTGTTACTTGTTCTGTGATTCTATGATATTATTTTTGAGGTTAAGTGGTATATTTCAAATTCCAATGCTTCACATTTTCCTTCAAATCTCATGTATTTCTTTGTAATTTTTGTAAGATTTTATTTCTATATTGTCAAAATTATGTAATTGTTTCTTGACTCAGTAAGCATAACTCCAAATTTATATTAGTTTGGGTGGTCATTATTTATCATATATGATCATTATTGATCATATTTTTCCTATTACTTGAAATTCTTAATATAGTTGTTTTTTTTTTCAAAAATAAGAATGATGTAAGAACAATGCTTTTGTTCAAAATATATGTTGCTTTTACGTTTATTTGGATGACAGAGTGGCCAAAAAATAAAATTTTCTAGAATGTCTCTTTCTTTTAGTATTTTATAGGCAATGCTTAATTATTTTTTGTATTACAATGTTCACTTGAAAGGATAGAATGTAGTCTAATTGTGATTTTTTTTCCTTTACTGGCTTTTTGTGGGATAGTCTTAATTTATTCCTGTAATGTAGGCATAATTTTCAATAGCAATTTTTATTTCCAAGAGGCTGGGAGCTTTGTATATATATATGGCCATCTTATTTATGAATGATTTCAAATTTCTACTTAGCTGTCAAAATAATTTTTTATGTTTCAAGCCCAGACATTTTATGAGACTATTACTCATTTTGCATAATTTTTCCTTCTGGAATATAATGTAAACTTTCAAGCAATAAAGAAATTACCTTTTTACCACTATTGCTTGAATTCAGGTATTGCTAGGCCTCCTGTTTTGCTCTAATAGCTCAAAATTACTTTTGCTATTCTTAGTCTCTTCTGACTCTATATGAATTTTAGAATTTTTTCTTTCAATCTATAAAGTTTGCTGTTGGTGTATTAATTGGAACTGAATTGAAATCTATACAACAATCTTGGAAGTGTGGCCATTTTGCCCAGATTGGTTCTGCCTATCCAGAAGCAGGAGACATTTTCCATTTCCTGATGTCTACTTCAATCTCCTTCTTCAGGAAGATAATTAGAGTTGTCTTTGGATAGGTCTTTCATTTCCTTAGTTAGATTAATTTTTGGATATTGTATTTTTCTTGAAAGTATTATGAATTGTATTGTTTTCACAATTTCCTTCTCTTCCCATTCATTGTTGGTGTAGACAAATGATCTTGTATCCTGCTACTTTGCTGAAATTGATTATTAATTCTAAGAGTTTTTTGGTGGAGTTCTTAGGGTCTTCTATGTAAAGTATCATGTCATCTACAAATAATGATAATTTGATTCTCCCTTTCTTATTTGTATCCCTTTTATTCTTTCTCTTGCCTAATTGCTCTGGCTAATAGTTCAAATACTATGTTGAATAGAAGAAGTGGTAGTGGACATCTTTATCTTGTTCCTGATTTTAGGGGATTATATTAGTTTTCCCCCATTTAGCATGATGCTGGTTATTGGTTTGCCACCAATAGCCTTTATTATATTCAGGTATAGTCCTTCTATATGTGTTTTCTTCAGAGTTTTTATCATGAAGGGGTGTTGAATTTTGTCAAAAGCCTTTTCTGTGTCTGTTGATGTGATCATGTGGTTTTTGGCCTTGATCCCATTTATGTGATGTATTATATTTATTGACTTACATATATTGAACCATCCTTGCATCTCTGGGATGAAACTTACTTGATTATTATATATCATCTTCTTGATAATGTGCTACATTCTATTTTCTAATATTTTGTTGGGGATTTTTACATCTGTGCTCATTAGAGAGACTGGCTTATAATTCTCTTTTTCAGATGGATCTTTGTCAGATTTTGGCATCAGGGTGATACTGGCTTCCACAAATGAGTTTGGGAGTACTACATCACTTTCAATTTCTTTGAAGAGCTTGAGGAGCATAGGTGATATAGCATCTTTAAAGGTTTTGTAGAATTCATCAGTGAACCCATCAGGTCCTGGGCTTTTCTTAGCTGGTGGATTTTTTAATTACTGTCTCAATTTCATTGCTTTCTACTGCATAGTTCAGCATTTTTTTGTGTCTTCTTGCATTAGTTTTATTAATTTATATAAGTCTAGGAATCTGTCCATTTATTCAAAATTTGCTAATTTGTTGGAATATAATTTTTCAAATTAGTTACTATGTTCTGGACTTCAACAATGTATTTTGTGACCACATTTTCATTTTTCATTATATTGATGTGAGTCTTTCTCTTGGTGAGTCTAGCTTAGGGCTTATCTATTATATTTATTATTTTGGAGAACTAGCTCTTTGAATCACTGATTTTTGTTTATAGTTTTTTAAATTTTGAATTTCATTGATTGTTGTTCTCACCTTTATAATTTCACTCCTGGATTTAAATTGGGCTGGTTTTCATTGTTTCTCAAGGGTCAAGATATCTTATAAGATTTTTTATTTGGGTTTGCTCTATTTTCCTAATGTGAGCATTGACTGGAATGAATTTTCCTCTTCAAATTGCTTTTGTAGTGTCCCAGAAGTTGCTGAAATGTACAATCATTGTCATTGACTTCCAGAAAATTTTAAATTTCTTCTGTGACCCATTGGTTGCTTAGAAACATATTGGTAATTTTCCAGGAGCTTTTGCATTTTCCAAAATTTGTTTCACAATTGATATCTATTTTCATTGCACAATTGTCACACAATATTC
>NW_022900944.1:3496307-3511798 GCF_012274545.1 Fukomys damarensis | reverse complement strand
TGTATATATATATATATCCATTAATTCAAGAGTGTGTTTCAGCTCTGAATTTTCTTTATTGGGTTTTTGTTTATTTGATCTATCTGCTTGCAAAATTGGGGTGTTAAAAACCTTTACTATGATTCTATCAATGTTTATTTGATCTTTTAATGTCAACAGTTTTTGTTTTATGAAGATAGATGTTCCAGTGTTTAGTCCAGGGAAATACCTTATTTCTCCTTGTATTTTGAAGAATGGCTTTGCTGGGTAAGTTAATCTAAGTTGGAAATTATTTGCTCTTAGGGCTTGGCCTACTTCACTCTAAGTTTGTCTGACCTTCAGGGGTTGTGCTGAGAAGTCTGCTGCGACTCCAATTGTTTTCTCTTTATATGTGATTTTTAAAATTTTTGTCTGGCCGCCTTTAAAATTCTGGGATTTTGCTAGATATCTGTGAATTTAATAAAGATGTGCTTTGGTGAACTTCTTCATTTTTCTTAGTTGTTTGGTGTTCCGTAAGCATCATTTACTTATATTTCAATTTTTTTCTTATAATTTGGAAATGTTCTTCCATAATTTCTGTAATTATGTTAGTGAATCGACCTGTGCTTCCTTCTAGTTTTTCTCTAACTCTGATTATCCTTACTCAGAGTTAGCCTTTTGTTTGGTTAGCCTTTTGTTATGTAGTAGCTGCTGGATAGTCTTCTGTTCTTCTCTTATTTTCTTTTTAGCTCTTTAAACTCTATTGTAGTGTACCATTTTGTCCTCAATATCAAACACTCTGTCTTCATATTGGTCATTTTTTAATGTATGAATTCTATATTGTTTTTTATTCCAGGCATTTCTGTCTGACATCTTTTCTAGGATTCCATATGCTTGTTAAACCTGTTGTTCAAATTTTGAACTGTTTTTTTAGCTCGTCTTCCAGTTTTTTTTTTTTTTTTTTTTTTTTTGCTATTTCTCCAAAATTCACTGTGGACATATTGAGTGTAACTGCTGTGAATTTTTGGCTCATTTCCTCTTTGAATTTATCAATTTTCTTTACCCTCCCTAAGAAATTTTCATAGAATTCTGCTACTTGGTATTAATTTTTTTTTCTCTCTTTGTGGCCCCTTGTTCTGCCTTGGGAAAGTTGGGTTCAGAAACCTTCTATTTCCTTATTTCCCCATTCTCCTTCTTGTAACTGTGCTTATTTATATATATTTAAAAATTATATATGGCTCCTTTTTTCTCCTCCCCCTTTTTGGGAGGGTGATTAAAGAAGCGAGGAGAATTTGTGGCTTATATGGAGATTTTTAGTAGATTGTTGTCCTCCCATAAATAATTTTTAGCTTTGTACATCCAGTGCTAGTATTTACTTCTATTATTTACTTTAAGTGATTTTGATTCTGTCCCCATGTTTTGCTGAAAGAAATTCTTCTAACAGCATCCACAGATTCGAACTTACTTCTTTATGATAGTCCTTGCAGTTACCCTCCTCCTCCTTGTGTATCCTCTATGCACACTATGACAGTTTACTATTCGTAGTTGTTTCACAGTGAGGTAGGTGAGGTGGTGTGGAGAGAATGGAAAGTGGTTTAAACGAGGAGAGTTAGACTCTAAAGGGGAGTTGTAAAGGGGAAAACAGTAATAGATGGGAAGAAAAGTTGATGTAGGGTCAGATTTTATTAGAGTGCTTTTAGTTGAGTTGAAGGGTTTGTGTTGAGAGTTCTCAGGTTATATTTTATGGGGCCAAGGACGAGATAAAGGACTCACTTTGTGATTGAGGAAAGCTATGTGGTCATCAGAATGTGCTCAGAGGGAGGACAGTGTGCTAGATAAGGATGGAAGAGCCAAAGGCTTGGGATGGGGAAGACTGAGGTACTATACTAGGGAAGACAGGGTGACTGTGAAGGAGCGAAGAATGTGGAATTTAAAAATCTGGGGGGGGGATTTATGTGTTTAGAAAAAGAATAAAGAAATATGTAACTAATACTGTCTCATGGGTGTGAGGTGAGGAGACTAGAAAGGGAACTGAGATGAGGGAGAGAATCTAGACACTTATTAAATCAGAGCCACTGAGAGAACAAACACACAAGAGGAACAACCTAAAAAAACACAAGATAAAAGAATATAGCCTCATGTTACTAAGTAAATCAAGAGACATACAAAAATTTAAACCAATAAGATGTCCGGGAACACAGATGAGATATTCCAATGAGACAGTGCATAAGTGATTCCCAGGTAGCTTCTTTGCAGAAAGTCTGAGTGCTCACACCCCAATAACTCCTCTTATACTTCTGCAATGGTGAAGCTAACTCAGACTCAGGACCTCTTTCTGCCAGGCTGCAGCCATTCTTGCAGAGTCTTACCAGGTTCAAGTTCAAAGTCAAAGATGATGAAAAAAGAGTCAGTGTCTATATATGAAGGTCTGTTGAGCTGCCTGATTTCTTTTTTGTTTTGTTTTGTTTTTGTGACAGGTTCTCACTATGTAGTTGAGACTGACCTGGAACTCACAGTGTAGCCCAGGCTGGTCTCGAACTCACAGCAATCCTCCTGCCTCAACCTCCCGAGTGCTGGGATTACAAGCATGCGCCACCAGGCTTGGCTGAGCTGCCTGTTTAATGGGGAAAAATTTGAAGAATTTGTCAGAGGGGTAAGTTTAGTATTTAGTCTTTTGAAGCAATCTTTTAGATTTAAAGTTGGTATGTGCTCTTTCAAACAGATCATTATAATGCTGATGCAAATGTCAGATCAAGAGCAAAAGGGCTATATATTTTTTCTTTTTATTGAGTTTATTGGTACAATCTAGGTATACAATACAGTTACATTCATTATTGGGATCCTGTACCTTTACATAATAGGTCTTGATTCTCATTTCTTCCCCTTGTCCCTGCCCTCCCTTCACCCTCTCCTGCCCTCCCCATTTACAAACACTTTATTTCCATTTTTTCAATTTCTCATATATTTTTTCCTCTCCCTTATTACCTTTCCCCCACCCTTCCCACTTTCCCTACACCTTTAGAAATGGGCTATATTTTTAACCTGTCTTAGATGTCAAACTTAGATTTTGAAGTAGTCATCTTGGGGGAAAGGCCCTCATTTTATCCAAGACTTTATAAACATTTCAATATATTAGCCATTGGTTATTGGTGAATATTAAAAACATAATATTCCACAGAGTCCTGGCTAATAGGTCTCCTTAGCCTACATGAGATGGAAAATAGTTATTTTGAAGACTAAAAGCTCATTCAAACAGAATTGCGGGGAGTCACATATGGCATTTTTATTATTTGGGCACAAGTTTTATATCTTCAGTAATCATATTAAACTCCTTGCACTTTCTTTTAATTCTTTGTTCTTGAGGCATCATTCCGTGCTGCTTAAATAGAATCTCCTTCCCACTATTTTTCTCTTGATCCCATTGATGCTTGTTTCAGACATCCACTTAAGATAAATGGTCCTCATGAAATCCACTCAAATAGCTTTACCCAACCTCCACATCCATTATTCCACTATTTCATTTCTCTTAGTGTCGGCATTTTGTGTTACATTAATTTGTTCCTGTTTTCATGTCATCTTTGCACGTGTTGTTATATCTTTTCATCTGCATTTTGTTCCCCTATTATATTGTAAATTCCCTGAGAATGAGGACAATGTCTTTATCTTCATTTGCATATCTCCATGGCATCTAGTGGAGAATGCTATTAGGAGGCAGCACTCATTAAATCAAATTTTCACTGACAAAATCATGTCTGGGTTGGGAAAATGTCAGTTATGCAGCATTCAACAGAGTGGTTACATGTTTTTTCTCCTAAAAGTACTTTGAGAAATATACATACACATTATGTAGAGGATACACACTGAGTGGCTTCATAAAAAATTCCTGAGCCAATGCCTTGAAATATAATTTTTAAGATATTTCAAGTGGCATATAACAAAATACAATTGACTTTCTTATGTGTGTGTGTGTGCGTGCACAAAGTTAGACAAATAACTAATTCATTTAAATAATATAAAAAAATAAATGACAGAATTTTATAGTATAATTTTTCCCCTCATAAAAAATGTTAACTTGACTATATATTTATATGAAATTGATGTTAGATTAATAGAACTTCTAATAGATTGGGCTTTTTATAGTATCAACAATAAATATAATCTCTACTTTTGTTTTTTAGAAACTTCCTTTAGGGATCCCTTTCAGTCTTGCCAAAATTATGTTAAATTCTCAGTTCTAGAATTCTACTTCTAGGTCCCTAAGCAGAAATATTAAAGTGGGAAGCATTCGATAAATGCCAATAATTTCCAAAGAGAGAAGACCCGCAGAAGCAGGGAGAAATTAATACGACTAAAGATTCTATGTTCTACTCCCAGAAATTATCATTTAGGAGTTAGAGTTTAGAAATAAGTTTAACAAGAGTCACACTTATTTCTGAATGTGGGAGCCAGTCAGTGATTTAGTCCATTTCTTCATTACAGATAGAAACAATACCAGGTGCGTCTGCACGTGTGTAGGTATGGTAAATTGTCCTGCTGCTCTCTAGCTTTCTAAATCCTAGTCCCTTCGTCTCCTTTGGCACACATCTGCCTCTACTCTTTGCACTATTCCATCTTCAAGGCTTTCTTACCTGGAATATCCTCTTTTGTCCTCTCTGCAAATCCAATATTTTAAGGTGAATATCTACATGACACCTTGTCCCACAGCACATTCATGCTGCCCTCATTTTTACCACATTTTAAAAAACCATTTAGCTAACACTGAATCATATATCAGAGACACAAACATTATTTGTGGATAATACTTAATTCTACTTTGGCCTGTGTTATCATCAACCCTATTACAAATTCTATAATTGGGAAAACACCGCTAGTAATGGCAAATAAATACCCGCTTATCTTAGGAAGATATTTTAACTGTTGGACAACTGCATCAATAAGGTGAGGTAGTCTGAAAGTACCATATTATCTCAGTTTCTAAGACAAAATAGTTTTCAAATTTTAATGCATGAATGTCCTGCTGCTATAATCTTAGTTTGCCTGGTGTTATTTTAATAAATACACATATTGCATTATTATTGAGCTTTCAGTGTCATTTTATGTTTCATCAAATTTAAATCTCATATTCTTCATATCCCTATAGCATCTAGTGTAACACACAAATACATATAAATCATAGACTACTGGAGACAAATTTGTCAAAAAGAATTTTCAAAGCATTTTGTCCCATATCGGACAGTAACACCCTTCTCTAACCGTGATTATCTCTGTGAGTACGCTGGCTTCCATAAGACTGCTAGGTGTAACTTTCAGCAAATTTGCATAGCCCTCAGGACACAGAGTATTAGCTTGTGGTCCAATGTGTTCCAAGCGGAATTTCATTCCTACAACTGATAAGCAGCAGTCACACATGCCTGGTCTGATAGGAGAGTTCCCATCTTATGCCCCTCCTGTCTTGTTTTTCCTTTTATCACTTGACAAAGAAACACTCTTTTGTTCATAAATAAATTTCATGTTCTCAGATGCATGAAAGAATCTAAGGAGAGATAGTAAAAATGGAAGATGGCACAGAGAACAGACTGCAGCCACATGTAGCGCCAGCTCTGCCGTTCATAGCTGGGGATCTCATCCAAGTTACTTTACTTTGCATCTCAATTGCTCCATGTGTAAAATGGCAATAAAACCGGAAAGAATTCTAAGGACAAAATGAAGTGATATTTTTAAGCCCCTTAGAAACTTGTCTGGCAAAGAGTGGTACTAAACGTCAGTGTCATGGGTTACTGAAATGGACAACAGGGAAATTATTGATTTATAGTTTTTAATGTTCTTACCTTGAGAATTTGAATCCTGTTACTATTCGAACTTGTGCAGACAGACCAAGGCTCCTATATTCTGTATGCTTCTTTCCCCTGTTTCTTTAAGTCAGTTGTTAAATAGGGGGAAAGAGATCACATACAGTAAATTTTGTATCTTGGAATGATTACCCAGAGGTGAAAACTCTTCTTACTGGAGGGCATTAAGTCCATCTTATGAATACATACAGAAAAAAATACTTATTACCTTGAAGAATCTTGAGGGCAATCTTGTGTAAGTCAGTGGTTATTACCAACCCAGCAAACCTCCCTTTCCAAGAGCTGTCCCCTACTGCAGATGTGGCAAGTCCTTGAACCTACATGTGTTTAAATAGTTCTCCCTGCCCTTCAGATTTTTTGCAGCCATTTAAAGTAGATTTCCATGCCGACAAATCTCTAGAAAAAGGTATTTAATGAATAAAAATACCTGTTTTATGGCACCAAACAGGTGTCTGGAGTTGACCCAAAAGCAGGGCCAGGGGAATTCTCACAAGGAATTGCCCAAACCATCCAGAGATAGGGTGGGTTAGGATTTCAAAGAAAGAAGCACTAAATACCAGGGGGTCCACCCAAAGCATTTGCCATGGATGCTGTCTACAGAGCACTGCTTTTCCATGAGCCAGACAGCAGGAGCTCTGCCTAGCTGTGTCTACCGCAGGAGGGGTGTGCCTGCAGTTAATATACCACCAGGAGGAACTGAGTCTTAGGGCCAGGGCCAGGTTAGTTTTCATTGTTGTAGGTAACAACCTAAATACATTTCTCAATGCCTGGGAATGTCCAAGGCCTTGTTTGGGCTCAAGCTTGCTAGCAAAAATCCTGCTGCTGGCCTGCTACAAAGTGGCCAAGGTGCCCCATGCTTTTCAGTCAAGACAGAGAAGAAGTGAGGGGCACCAAGGGGCCTTACGAGATGGGTGGCATTGGGAGCCGCGGAGAGGGTCTCAGATTTAGTCCACGGATTTTCATTTTCTCCTCATAGCAGTGAATATTCTTTGTCCCCAAATATGTATGTGAAAAATAAGTTAGTTAAATTTACATGCCAATTTGTAAAAATTTATGATACCCAAATAAACAAAAATTTCAGAATTAAGATCAAAAGTATATTCTGATTCATGAAAAATATATCTCAGGAGTCTAAATTTCACTGCTGTTTCAGCAAAGCCTATTTTATTTCTACTACTCCATTTTCCATATGTATAGTCCTTAAAAATAGTAGAAAGGCTAAAAGCATGTGACTGGTTGTCAGTTTCTGACTTTAAACAGGTATGCAAATATTTTATGCAATTAAAATTTACAGCATTGCTGTAATGAAATTCTTTGCAGTGATTAACTTGCACATTTATGTCAGTGAAGACGAAGGCAACTAATGTCCTCTAATTTATACCTTAAACTCATTTGTGTTGCTTTGAAAAACAGAATATATACATATGATAATGCAGACCTCCTTGTGATTTAGGATAGATCCCATCAGCTGTAGGATGAAATCATTTAGTCAGCCCAATAAATTATGGTGCTGTAATATTGAATGGTACTTGATTTCAGTACCTCAGTTTACCCTGCCCAGCACAAAAGCTGACAGATTCATCTTTTAAAACATTTACACAAAAAGAGATTGCACTATTGCCAAGAAGCAGGTCAGAGAAACTTTGAACTGAGTTACCTAAAGTAGAAAAGCCACTGCTTCCCAGGGAACTTACACCTTGGGAACTAAAGTAATGCCAGGTACCCCAAGACTGTTTTCACTAAGTAAAGGCCTAACTTTTTGTTAAGTAACTTTTTGGGAAAGTGAAATTTTGGATACCAGGAAAATCAACACAAACAAACAAAAAACTATGGTTTCTGTGAGAGAAATTTGGGAGAAGTCTAATTTCCAAGTAGCTGTGCATTTTTTAAAATGCCTAGATGTATCCTAGGTTCATCTTTAAGAGGCTCAAACTCGTATTTAAAAACTATAAGTAGAACTCATGGATCATAATCAAATGAAGTTTTATCTAAATGCAACTTTTTTATTTAGGTGAGAGAATGAGTGCACAGTGAATATCAAGGATAGTTAAGTATCCTCAGAAACCTCAACAGATAGTCACAGGCTGGAATATGCTATGCGAAGGTAACTTATACTCAGTGGTCAGAACATTTGCTGTACATTACTAAATCTCAAGTCAGGTGGAACAACTTCGCTAACCCTTCTAAGGCCAATTTACTGGAAAAATAAGATGGCTTGTAGAAGTCTAAAATGCAAAGGAACAAATTTAATCTAAGAAAATGTGTGGCTTTAAAATGAAGTGTTTGTAGATGGGGAGGGGAGGAGGGGGTGAAGGGAGGCAGGGACAAGGGGAAAAAATGAGAACCAAGACCTGTCATGTAGAGGTACAAGATCCCAACAATGAATGTAACTGTACTGTATCCCTAAAATGTACCAATAAACTCAATTAAAGCTGAAAAAAAAAGAAAATGTGTGGCTTTATTTTAATAAATATACTATAAAACAAATAGTGTATTTCCTTATCAAAAATATCATAATTTTAGACTGGTGAAAGGGTGAATTCTCCTCAAACTGAAGATGCGGTAACTGCAACTCTCAGTTTAACCTGCTGCTTTTACCCAGCCATCTTTCCACATGGAGGAATTTTAACAGAGTGGGAAGTTACTCAGGGGAATCTAGTTGACGTGATATTTAACTGTGGAAATTTAAGCATCCCAAATCACTGGGCCTGTTTTATCCTACCTCACTACAGATGTTCTCCCGATATGCCCTGCAGCAACTTCCCAGGCCTCCCATACGGCCCACAGGACTACAAATGAGGACTTGCAAAAAATCATGGGATGAAGTGGAACTGAATAGTTTATGCTACTTGACTAAGGGAGTTCAGGAGAACATTCAATTAAATAATTGTATGATGACTTTTAATTCTAGTTATGAAATTCAGGGGATGATTGTAATTTTAAATTTATATTGAGTCATAAACCTATAGTTTTCCAAAATAGTATACATATTTTTTTTTATCTTGGGCTGATGAATTATCTCTAATAAGGCAGGCAGGTAGATACTTGTCAATATAAATAGAAAGTTATACTAAGCATACAATTCTGTACAGTGAAGATCTATATATATTTAGATAATTTTGCCAGTTTTCTTGAATGCATTGTTAAGTGAGAAATTTGATGAGAATGATGCAGAGATAATCAAAAGCTCTAGTTATATTTGGAAAAGAGCAGAGGATGTAGAACTCAAGAAAACTGAAAGCCTAAACCTGCTCACCTATTTTGAATTAAGCTTCCTTAAGCTTAAATTTCTTCATTGTGGAAATTTGGGGAATGATCATTAAGACTTCTTATAGTTTTAAAATTCTACAATTCTGTTTAACTCTTATGTTATATTTGCATTTCATTAAGAATAGAAGTAAAGATAGGAGAAATAAAGCCATGTCATCTGAATAGGGTGTCAAAGCAACATTATGCTCTGAATGCAGCTAATTACCATGGCCTGAGCAAATTTCCCACAAGTTAGCAACTGTTACCAATAATCTTTGTGAAAAAGTAGAAAGCACACATGATGATACAACTCCCCACCTCCACACCCATGGGAAAGAAGGTAGTTGTGACACAGTTGAGACACTTGTTCTTGGACAGGAAATCAGGAAGTACTTCCTGCCTTCCATTCTCATGAGTCAACCAGAACCCTTCCTCTAAATCCTTCTTCCTGTCTGCTTAAACAGGGGTTGGATTGACAATGTGAAATAGGAAGAAAAGGGCTAAAGGTGTAGGGGAAATGGGAAGGGTAGGGGAAAGATAATAAGGGAAAAGGAAAAACAAACATGAGAAAATGAAAAAGTGGAAATAAATTATTTGAAAATAGGGAAGGGAGGAGGGGGTGAAGGGAGGGCAGGGATAAGAGGGAAAAATGAGAACCAAGACCTGTCATGTAAAGCTACAAGATCCCAACATTGAGTGCAACTGTACTGTATACCTAAAATGTATCAATAAACTCAATGAGGAACAAAACAAAACAAAACAAAACAGGACTTGGGACATGCTGGATTTCATTACTTGCTGCTAAAAACATTTGGTCAAAAATTTCTAATACCATCATAGAAGAACAGTACGAATATGAAGTCTCTTCTGCAACCAAGAAAATTTACATGGGAGACAGGCACAGGGACATGCATTCTCCTTCACTAAAGATTAAGGAGGTACAATAAAAACAATGTGATTCTTTCTTTTGTCTACCAGCCTGGCAAAGAATAAACTGTTCCATAGAACCTAGAATTTACAAGACAGAGGAAAATCAGTCTATTGTTTGGCACATTAATTATCACAGTCAGCAGTAGGAAATTAGGCAACATGTATCAAAGCATAAATTGTGTATTTCATTTGAATTAGTAGCTCATCTCTAGAAATTTATATTAAGATTATAATCGTGGAGGTTTAAGAAAACTTTTGCTAAAAGTTGTTGACTGCAGCACTTAAGAAAACAGCAAATATATTTAAATGGAATTTATCAATGTGGGAAAATTAATACAAAAGGATACAATGGAACAACTTGTGATTAGTTTTCATAATATGATGCACTAGTTTAATTTACTTTTTATTGTCTGTCTTCTCACTTGCACGAAAGCTTCATGAGGACAGAGGCTTCGTTATCTTGCTCATTATATCCACACCTCCAACAGCACCAAGATGAGTGAATGGGATTCACTGTGGCAGATTTGTACCTGTACGTAACACACTTCGATGGATCCTTCTCTGCCACCCCTCCCTTTCTCCCTCGCTGTACCACTCCCCTAGTTTGAGCCTGGCAAATTGTTAAGAGCTTAATATATGTTGTTGAGTGAGTGAATGAATGAATGAATGAATGCATTTTAAAAGGCAGAGTGTGGATATGAAAATATATTTAGTCTTTTGTTGAAAGAAATTAGAAAAAGGACAAAAGCCCACGGACATTCATTAGGAAAGAAATAAAGATGGAATCAACAAGTTAGGGAAAGTAGAACAATCTCTAAATTTTAATGAGGTTCAAGGAAATAATTGGATGTTGATGGTTATGAAAGTGTCACAAAATAAGATCAATTAGCAACCGAATGGGTGTCTTAGCTTCCTGTTACTATAACAACATACCCGAGATAATTGACGGTAAAGAGGAAAGGTTTAGTTTGGCTTTTTGATACCCGTGATCGGTTCACCTCATTGCTTTTGGACCCGCGGTGCAGCTGCCTGTGGTGAGAAATGCACGGTGGACTAAAGATCTTCAAGTGTCCCTCCTGGGCTCCACCTCTAAATCTTCTACCACTTGCCAGTAGTACTAAGCTGGGTGCTGAGCCTTTAACATTCCAGAGCTGAGCTGTGGCAGTGGGTAGAAGACATGGGGGCAAAGGCTTCACCCACTGTGACACATTATCAGGGTGAAGCCATTTACATGCTGCCCAACTGAGAACGGATGGGTAGGCTGGTGGAACAAAATAGATTTTTTTCTGCTTTATATAGTGGAGGACGAGGAGTTGGTGGGGAAAGAAATGCTAATTCAATAAGAAGAACTGAAGTCATTGATGTGTGATTTGGAAAGTGCGATTTAAAATTTCCTTATTTCCATAAAATTTCCATATAAAGTTTTTGTAAATAAGGAAGGGAGGAGGGGGTGAAGGAGGGCAGGGGTAAGGGGAAAAAATGAGAACCGAGACCAGTCATGCAAAGGTACAAGATTCCAATGATGAATGTAACTGTACTGTATAGGTAAAATGTACCAATAAACTCAAAGAGAGAAAAATAAATAAAATTTCCATATTGTACTTTTAATAAATTTCAAATCAATCAAATATTACATTTAAAAGTATGTCCAATATACCCCATAAAAACTAGACTATGGTAAATGATTAAGTGTGTGATAAAATTCACGGTGAAGCTAATCCAGATCTGGCCTTTTTTTTGTAGAAGATTTTAAAATTATTCAGTCTCTTTGTAGGTACACTCAAATTCCATACTGCTTTTTGTGTAACTCTAGCTAGACTGTATCTTGGATAGGATTTTCCATTGCATCTAATTTGTTTGTTGGCATGTAGTTTTGTATAGTATTCCCTACTAATCTTTTCCATTTCTGTAAGGCCAGTATTTATGCTTACTCTTTCATTCTTAATTTTTGTAATGCAACTTTTCTCTCAGGAAACCCACAAGGTAGTGATCCCCAGAATTTTCAGGGAATTTTATTCTACCATCTGCTATGGATGCACTTGCTACATGTTCCAACAGTCCCTCTGATAGCACATACAAACTCCTAAATTGTATGTTTTCTGTAGCTCATCTCAGTGGGAGTAGTTGGGAGTGCTTAGTGAGTATGTGTGTGTTACTGGAGATTGAATCCAGAACCCTCACCCTGAGCTACATTCCTCAGCCCTATTTTGACACAATATTTCACTAAGTTGCTAAATTTCCCAGGCTGGGATTGTACTGCCTCAGCCTCTCAGAGTGTTGGAATTACAGGTGTGCTCCATGGTGCTCAGCTTCAAAAGCATTCTTGTGGGTAAGCCATCCTCTCAAATTCAGGGCTACCTTTGAGAAGTACCCCATCTCCTGGGTCTCCTGGTCCTCAGTCTCTGGTTTTTCTTTCCAGGTCTCTGACCATCTGACAACACATCTTGCCACTGGTCATGAACTGCTGTAGATGTGTAACTTGTCGATTCTCCTCAGTAACACAAGCAGCCAGGAGTGGCCTTGGAGTGTTCTTCACACCAGGAATAGTTTCCCTTCTCACATAGGATGGGGTTTCCCTACTTACCATGTGTCTCCCCATGTCATACAGAGCCTTCATAAACCACAGCCTAACCTTTTCTTTCTTGATCAGCCAATCAGGTGGAGCTTATCATAAGATCATGTAGATATGGATTAAAGGAGAAATTCCAGTGCACTAGAATGGGATGTTTGATAGAGCAAGACATCTGCTTAGGAAACTAGCCTGTGCTGTGTGGGTGTTACAAGCCCCCTTTATCTGTTATCTATCACTGAAGTCAGAATCCTGTCCACATCTTTATGGCTCCGTGGATTAGACAGCACCATAGTTATGGACACATCTGATGGGAGGGTTGTGCCATTGCCATGTGGTTGAGCAGAAGTCTGCCAGAGCTCCATTGAAATTGAGGAATTTCTCAACAGAAAAGTAGTTATTCAACTACAGGAATGTGACATGGCTGCAGAAAACAAGGGGTCTGTGCTGAGATTCTTTTATCATGTCTTGCAGTTTCTATACACCTCTTGTCAGATGCTCTAAGCACTGCTGAGTTTTCCAGCCTCATGCTCTTTGCCCTGGATCCTGGAGGTATCAGGTTAACCTAGAAGACTATGAGATACTTGATACATGGGTCAGGGAGCCAACTTACCCTTTATATATATGTCTTCAAAATCCAATTTTTTTTTAAGAGCAGGAGCTTACCTTTAATTTTGCATGGAGTACCCTAATATTACTCAGACCAGGGCATCCCCAGAACATACCCTTAGGTGGTCCTTCCCTGAGTTTTCATGAGGTTTATGTACCACCCCCTGGACGTGTATTTTACCAGCCATCCAATAGTGCATATAGACTCTGCAGACTCTAAACAATGTTATTCTGCCTTTACAGTGCTATAAATTCACTAGTGCCAGCCCACAGATTCTTGCCTGTGGGTTTCTCAGGTGGTTCCAGCCTGATATTGACTGATTTGGAGCCTCAAGAGAGCTTCTTTATTCACATTAGGTCGGGAAAGATGAAACATGGGAGGAGGACCCATCATGTCTCTGTGCACACTGACTTTCCTTAGCAATCTTGCACTTCCTCACAGGACAGCAGCTAGGCCAAGGCAGAGGCTTTTCTTCGGGCCTAGCATGTCAGCAGGACCTCATCAAATGATGGTTCAGTAATGCCTAATGAATGTTTAGTTTGATAATGAGAAGATTGAGACTTAGAGAAACTTGGCTTAGGAAAGTATATCTCTAGGCCAAAATTTTGCTTATAGTGAATGCAGGAACGTGGTCAGAGTTTATTTAAAAACCTGTATCTGGGTCATCATCACCCTGAATTGGTATAATCCTTCCATTTCCTGAGGGGGAAAATACAAGTCTAATTCCTTAAACTGGTGGCCACTGCAGTTTTGCATAATATTAGCCAGCCAAGCCCCAGTGCCTCTATTGCAGTTTATTCTCAGGTAGGAATTCAGTATTCAGTATGTTATTAAGTATTTTCTTTTCTTATCACCCACTAGATTTCTCTTTCTCAGAGAGCACGTTAGCAGCCAGGACAGCTTGCAGTGGAGTCCTCCACGGCTCACTTGAAGCTGTTGTTGGGCATAGAAGTACCAACAGATACCGTGACAAGTTCTCTTGGATTCTCATGGCAAATTAGATGGCAACTTAGATATGTTACTCTAGTCATTGCCTGGTGGTCTGTCAGCATGATAAGTCCGAATTAACAGTGGAAAGTAAGATCTTACCATGTCCTCTTGTGGAAGAATTTCCTGAATGAGAACTGAGTAGTCTTGGAAGGAGAGTTCACTCCTAATTCTGTGTCTTGGTTTCTAGATTGATGTACTCTAACTACTGGGTATACTGCACTATTTATCAATCATACGTGAGTCCTTAAAGACAGAGTCCAAATTCCTCCACATATGATCCTTAAACTGGTGCCTTAGCTCGGTCTTCAGATTCCATTCTTTCATTTTATAAGGCAGGCCCATAAAATCTTCCATGATTTTTTGTGTTCTTTCCTCCTCTTCTTACCAGATCCAAACCAATATAGCAAACTGAGAAGCTGTGTTTTAGGTATGGAAGAACCACATGATAGAAGGAACTGAAACACCAGGTGATAATCTTTCTTCAACTAGGAATATTCATATTGGACTTTATTGGAGCCAAATTTAAAAATTACTGTGCTTTGGTCTTTATACATTTTGGGCATTATTTGTTAAGTTGTCTACTGTAACTTGAGTAATACAACACTTCATGGAAGCAAAAGCTCTGAGTAAAAGCCCACTTTTACATAAAGTCAAATTAACTACAGTGCACAGGAGTTGATACTTACTTCATCTCAGACTGTTCACAATCGAGTCAAATTTGGAGTGTCAAAAATGCAAAATGCCAGGCCCAGTAGTGGGCATAACAACACTAATAGTTCTAATTATCTAGGGCTGTTCTATTCTGAGTTTGCCAAATATATCATTATTATTATCAGCTGGGGCAACGGTATTCATGTGGCCCATCTCAGACTGCTCTGCTGGGACATTTACAGAGTGAAACCAGAAATGCCTTCTGTCTCTGTGTGAGGTGTTGTCTTAGCCAGCTCCCTGTAGCTGAGACCATATCAGACACCCACAATTTAAAGAAGGAGAGGTTTATTTTGGAGTTTGCCAAATATATCATTATTATTATCAGCTGG
This sequence comes from Fukomys damarensis, assembly GCF_012274545.1. NCBI lineage: Eukaryota > Metazoa > Chordata > Mammalia > Rodentia > Bathyergidae > Fukomys > Fukomys damarensis. The sequence continues at coordinate 3,496,603 of NW_022900944.1, read as the reverse complement.
GGCAACGGTATTCATGTGGCCCATCTCAGACTGCTCTGCTGGGACATTTACAGAGTGAAACCAGAAATGCCTTCTGTCTCTGTGTGAGGTGTTGTCTTAGCCAGCTCCCTGTAGCTGAGACCATATCAGACACCCACAATTTAAAGAAGGAGAGGTTTATTTTGGCTAAGTTTCTACAGGTTTCTGTCCATTGTCTGATAGCTTCAGGACAGGAAAGCGTTAGCAGAGGGTCATGGCAGAGGAATAGCTGCTCAAGTCTTGGTGTCCAAGTAGCAGAGGGGGGTGGGTGGGCTGGG
>NW_022900944.1:3489800-3495593 GCF_012274545.1 Fukomys damarensis | reverse complement strand
AGAACAAAAAGGGAAAAGAAAAAAATGTGAGAGAATGAAAAGATGAAAATAAAGTGTTTGTAGATGGGGAGGGGAGGAGGGGGTGAAGGGAGGGCAGAGGTAAGGGGAAAAAAATGAGAATCAAGACTTGCCATGTAAAGGTACATGATCCCAACAATGAATGTAACTGTACTGTATCCCTAAATGTACCAATAAACTCAATTAAAAAAAAAATAAAATAAAGAAGGAGAGGTTTATTTTGGCTAAGTTTCTACAGGTTTCTGTCCATTGTCTGATAGCTTCAGGACAGGAAAGCGTTAGCAGAGGGTCATGGCAGAGGAATAGCTGCTCAAGTCTTGGTGTCCAAGTAGCAGAGGGTGAAGTGGGTGGGCTGGGGAAGGAGACGAACACTTCCAGGCCTCACCTGCAGCAACCCGGTCTCCTCTGACCAGATCCCCCTAACAGCAAGTCAGCCACACCACCCCATGATCCAGTCACCTTTCAGAAGTCTGCCTGTGAGCACATGAGGCCTGGGGGAAGACGTACCTATGTAAACCATCACAGGGGCTGTGCTATTCAATCAGTCAATATTGACACAAAGAGATTAAGTTCAATTTCATTTGTAATGCAAAATGAGGGCAGCTACATGTTGCGCATTCAAAATAGCTTTCCTAGTAGTTTTCAATAGCAACTTTGATTCTGAAGACACGTGAAAGAAAAGTGACTGCAATTATTCTTCAGTGCTATTGTTTTCTCCATGCCTTCAACCAATGGTTTTCACTTGGCACAGTTTTGATCCTAGAGGACCTAGGAGCAGTGGCTGGAGATAGTTTGATTGTCACGATTCTGGAGGATGCTACTGGCCTCTGGTGGGTAGAGGTCAAGGACACTACTAAATACCCCACCACAAAGAACTATTCAGTCCAGGACATCAGTAGAGCTGAGTAACTCAACTTTAGATTGTAGTTCAAGTTTCCTTCTTCGATATAACTTTCTTACTGAAACTGAAACCAAACCAAAATAAAATAACCAGAATGGCCCTAATGCCACCAAAGAGGTCCACTCACTTCCTGCACCTATTCTGTTATCTATCAGAACAGCAAGGCCAACCTCATGTTTACAGTTGCTCTCTACTTCAGCTTGTTCTGGTCCTAGCTTCGGAATGGGGTATCCAATGGCAGATGTGTTAGGCGGCGTTTCTCCACAAATGGCTGCATCAAAGGAGACAAGAACACAGAAGCCTGTTTCGGGTGGGGGGAATCCACAGACACAGGCAGACGAAGCACCTAAGGGACAGCGATCAGGGTGACCAGAGTCACCCATGACAGCAGGGGCCTCTTAGGGAGAACACCTGAGGTCACTGAGCCTTGCCAGACATTCCCAGCTGCGGTACAGGTGCCACGTAACACTTAGGGCTCCTACACCTCTGTAACTTCCCTGAGAATGGCTCTGAGATTAGAAAGAATAATGGAGGGAGAGTATAAACCCTCTGTGTAAAGGAAGGTGCAGGCCCAACAGACTCTGCTGACATTAGTGAACCTCACCCTGGTCTCACAACCCCGGAAAATATACTAATACAAAACCAAACGACAACAGAGATAGCCTGGCTCATCTGATTCTTTCTAAATTCTCCAAGGATATTCAGTTTAGGAAAGCCGTTCAGACTTGTTAGCCAGGAAAAAAGTTGGTGCAGCCCTCCTCCTGTTCAGGGCAGTGTGCTGACTGACATACAAACAAAGGCACAGGTCTGAAAAACTATAATAGTGCACAGGATCCTAATGAGATAATTAATAATGTGAAATAGGAAGTAAAGGGCTAAAGGTGTAGGGAAAGTGGGAAGGGTGGGGGAAAGGTAATAAAGGAAAAGAAAAAAATGAGAAAATGAAAAAATGGAAATAAAGTGTTTGTAAATGGGAAGGGGAGGAGGGGGTGAAGGGAGGGCAAGGACAAGGGAAAAAATGAGAATCAAGACCTATTATGTAAAGGTACAAGATCCCAGTAATGAATGTAACTGTACTGTATACCTAGATTGTACCAATAAACTCAATTTAAAAATAGGGAATACTAAAATAAAACTAAAAAGGAAAGTAAAAGAGAAAAGGCAATGATGTAAGATTAAAATAATCCTTAATTCTGAAGATGAAAATAGTCCCTTAACATATTTATATTGCTTCTTCCTCTTGTAGTCCTATCTTATTCTTTTTTTCATTATTTAGAGAATACTTTATTAGTTTCTGTAATCAAACCCACGTAGATATGACCTTACATATTTAATAAGTGCGTTACCCCTGTATAAATGGAAAAAAAAAAAATAAATTAACATTTTAGACCAATATGGCTGTCCATTTCTGTACAATGCCAACTCAACACAGTAAATTGGGATAACTTTTTCCAAAGTTGACAGCACCATTAAAGTTTCCCAAAATTCAATTTATATATATATAAAAGACCAATAATACCAGTATGTTATGCATCAATAGCAGCAACAGCTTTTCCAGGTTCTGCAGTCATCCGAACAAAATTATAGACATTCAGCACATTGCATTAAAAACAAAAAAACAAAAAAACAAAGAAAAGAATAATATCCAGAAAACAGCAAAGTTCTGTTGCTGTTGTGGTACCTGCCACCATTTTTTTATTAGCATCTTAATCATCATCTGGAAAGAGAATATTCTAGAGTAATATCATTAAAAATAGCTTTGATAAAGCACGGTCACTACTATGTATCATAAAGCAGGTACAAGATATTTTACATTCACAGAGGTGTGATACAGTACCATCCTACATCAATAATACTAGAATCAGTTTTGGTTTGAAATTTGCTTTGTCTGCAAATAAGATTGCTACCTTTGCCTTTTTTCTGGGCTCCTGTCACATGGAGAATTGTTTTCCATCCTTTCACTTTCAGTCTATGGGCTTCTTTTTGCACTGTGTTTCTTGTATGCAACATATTGTTGGATTTTACTTCTTATTCCATTTTGCCAGTCTATTTCTCTTAATTGGTGAGTTGAGACCATTGACATTGCTGGTTATAACTGATATGTACTGACTTGTTATTGACATGTTATTGGCTTTTTGTTGACTCTTTTTACTTTTTCACCTTCTCCTTTTAGTTTCTTGCCTTGCCTATTTGATTTGCTCTGTTGGGCCTCATGGTGGTGTTGCCTTCATTGTCTTTTTCTAGGATCTTGTTTAGAATTGCTTGTAGTACTGGTTTGGTATTCATGTAGTTTCTCAGGTGTTCTTTGTCATGGAAGTGTCTTATTTCCCCCTCCATTTTGAAAGAGAGTTTTGCAGGATACATCAGTCTAGGTTGGAGGTTGTTCTGTTTTAGTACTTGAAATATCTCATTTCAGGCTCTCCTGGAATGTTGAAAAGTGTGTTGAAAAGTCTGCTGTGATTCTGATGGGCTTTCCTTTGTATTTGATTAGTTTCTTTTCTCTTACTGCTTGTAGTAGTTTGTTCTTCTGTTGGTGTAGTTTTTTTTGATTGTGGCTAGTTGGGGTCCTATATGCCTCAGTTATTTGAATGTCAAATTCTTCCCCTCTGTTTGAGAAGTTTTCTGTCATTAATTGAACAGCTTTTTAAAGTCATTTGTATTTTCTCTTGCTACTTCATGGATTCCTATCAGTCTTATGTTATTCTTCTTTGCATCATCTAGGGGTTGTTGGATCAATTTCTCATGATTCCCTACTGTTTTTAAGAGACCTCTCTTTTCATGGTCACTGACTGCAATCTTATCTTCTATAGCTGAGAGTCTATCTTTGCATTCTTTTATTCTGTTGCATACACTTTCAATGGAGTGTTTAATCTCCTGGCTGTTTGAATCTGTTTTATGGATTCCATTTCTTTCCTATGTTGGGCGTTGATTTTTTCCATTTCTTTCTTATGCTGGGCCTTCATGGCTTCTATCATGGTCCTGAGCTCATCTATTTTTTTGTCAGTTTCTGTTCTACAGTCTGAAATCACGACTTTCATTTTGCTCACTATCTCTATGGTTATCTGGGAAATTATTTCTGTTTTGAATTTTTCTAGAGCCTGATTGATCTGTTTTGTTACTTCCTGTGATCTGAGTTCAGGGTGTCCTGGTGGTTAACTATAGGCCTTTTCATCCTCCTTTGCCCTACTGTTTGCCATTGGTGAACTGGAAGTCTGTCTTTGTGTCTTGCTTAAGTGTTTTCTCATTTTTATTTTTGTTGTCAGGCTGTCCTTGGTTTAATCTCTGGGTAATCTCCCAAATCTTCCTGATATAGTTGTGTCCTAACTTCTGGGTCTCTTACAACCCACAGACATTCTCATCTTCATAACATCAAAGAAAACAGCTCATCGAATCAACCACAATCCTTTATCCCAATTGATATAATCAGCAAACATTAAGATCAAGCACAACTTGGAAACTGACCACCTGTGGTGGTCACTAGACTATCACCCTTAAACCTTTTGAACTAAATTGAAATCAAGAAAGAGTTCAGAACATGCAGTGAACAAACTTTTCAATATAGTGTATTTACCATTTAATGGCTCAGACAGAGCTAGGATGCAAGACTCCTGATCTCAGTTAGTTGATGGCTGAACCACATGATGCAGACTGACCTCAGGCTGCAAGGCCCAGATTGAGTTCCCCAGCCTTCTGAATGGTTGAACTCCACACTGTTCTGCTACAGGTTTCCCACACCCTTTCTTTGAAGATGTTCAAAGTTGTTAACTCAGAAAAATATCCTTTATGACCACCTCTGTCTCTGCAGAGTGGGTCCAAAGACTGGCACAATCAGGACGTATGAGAGTGTGCAGGGGAGGGGGGGGAGTAAGGGGAGTTATGGGGGTTGGCGTGGTAACTTTCCTGATGCTGGAGCGATGGCTGCTCCAGGCAGGAGAAGGCGTGGCTCTCCTTCCTGCTGTGGATGGGGGCCCAGGCTACCTTCCAGGCGCTGGAAGATCTGACCCTATCTATTTTATCTGAGTCTTCTAGATGCACCCAGTCAGGAGTTTCTGCCCCCTTCAGCATGGGAGCTGACCAGCAGTGACCTCCCCATTCAGTGGCCTGCAGCCGGCTGTGTTCTGTCTCTACTGCTGTGTTCTAGGCCGACCTTCACAGAAGCAGCCCTTTTTCAGTAACACTGTTAGTTGATACAACTCCAAACTTTAAATTAGTATATAATATTAATTTTTCACTTATAGACAGTCACAATTTGAAAGAAAAAGTGTATGGTAGCCACGTTAATGGTATACAGTACATAAGACAAAAGGGGGACTAATAAGCTATAATTATAAAAATAAAAGGCTTTTACACCTGGAGTAGAATTCACTAGGTATTTATAGCATGCAAAACTGATATCCTTGTATGAGATAATAAAAGTCCTATATTCACAAAGTACAATTTAAAAAAAACCTAAGTACAATACTCACATATGACAACATAGTGCAGTCTTGGGAAACTTCTGTGCTATGTTTGTGTTGATGTGTGGATATAAATGGTTGTTAGGTTGCAATATAAAATAGAGATTGTACTAATCTACTTTAATCATCTGCACTCATCTCACAAACTAAATTAGTGAAGTCTGTGCAGTTATTTTTCTACTAATACATACTGTCTTATGAAACCAAGTTAGATTTTATTCCATAGGTTAAGAATAGATTGTGAAGGTAAAAGACCTGTGTTTGGATCCCAGATCTGCTACTAACTTAGTGACCCACAGCAAATTACAAAGGCTCTCTGTACCTCAGTTGCTTTCTTTTTTTTTTTAATTTTGGTTTAATTTATGTTTCAGACTTTTTATACCTCAACTCTTTGAACTTTTTTTTTTTTTTTTTTTT
>NW_022900944.1:3438505-3489650 GCF_012274545.1 Fukomys damarensis | reverse complement strand
TTTTTTTTTTTTTTTTTTTTTTTGGTACTGGGGATTGAACTTTTTCAACTATTAAAACAGAGAAAATAATAGTTGTGGCATCCTAGGACTCATGTGAGGATTAAACGAGCTCACGTTTGTGTAGCATTACAACCACACAGTATATAAATGTTTAAATACATTTTCATTAAATAAACAGAATAAAAAGAATATGCTTGGATGTTCATCAAGACAAACAGCAATAATTTACCATAGTGCACAGCATATTTCACTATTGAAAGAACATAGCAATATTATTTGTTAATTAAAATAGACATGTTAAGAAAAATAAATTTTAAATGACTAAACAGAAAGTGAACATAGCCAAAGTGTGTGATTTATAAGAAATAATTCGCTGAAGAAAAAAAGTCAAACTTAATTTTGTGTTAAACTGGTTAGGAGAATAAGTTCTAGAAGTGTTGACTGGGAGATTCTTAAATGGCTCCTCTGTGTAAAAGACCTTTAAATTCACTTGTATTTTACTTCAGACCACTGAATTATTTAATATTTCACAATTAAATTATTTCTATACCTCCTCCGGCCAAAATTCACTGTGCTGAGGGGGCTTTCGAGGGGTGCGCGAACATTCTGTCATCTGCTAATGCTTCCGTTCACTTAACCAGATGAAGCTTCCCGGAAAGCATTCGTCCAGGGCTTTGAAGTTGCAGCTAAAGCACAGAAGAAGGAGGGGTTAGTAAGATTTTACTTCCTATAGCAGTCACTCGAGTAGATGTCAGCTCTGGATTTGGAAAATTATAGGCTCCGTGATAAATATTTCAGGCTGCTGACTACAATGAAAAGTAATTAAACCAGCTATGACAACAGGTGCTGTATGGGGAAATGCTGCCTTTCATCCCGAGGTTGTGGGTGCATGTGCTAACTGTGCTCATCATTTTCTCTTTTCTATTATTCACCGAATGCCCTGGGGAGATTATTCTAGTGCCAGCATTTATAGGGTATAATGAGACCACATTAAATATGTATCTGATTGCTACCAACTGTGTAGAAAGAGCAGGCTCACTGAGACTGTGCGGGACCAGCGATGTTCAACTCCAGTCCGACTTCTTTGTGTTTGACCCTGGCCTTCACAGTTTCATTGACCTTTAATTCAAGCATCAGATAGCTTTTTATGTGTTTGTTTTTTAAATAAAAATTTAAAGAGGGTTATGAGATATGGAATTCTTCTGGACCTCCGTGTATCCATATAGGGAGTTCCTCGACATATGGTGTATGAGCAACCACTACGGAGAATGATTTTAATCTTATCAGTTTTAATTACATTTCTTTGGAATAGTGAGCGCCGTATTTCACAACACATACCACTTTAACTTCTTACAACTCATAGGGTTTCCCTTAAAAACAAAAAGAAAAAGAGGCTTTAAATAATGTAGTGGTTTAATTTTAGTTAACAAGGGACTGTGATCATATTAAATGTCTGAAACAAGGTAAGGAATTTATATATCAATTTTTAGATAAATATAAAACAGTGTTTTATAAAACTGAAGATGTATAAATGACTTATGATAGTGCTTTTATTAAACTTTATCTTCTGAAAAGTTAAAAAGTTTCTACTCTTTTACTTTCTGCTTGTTTAAAACTGAATGGCAATTAAGATGCTCCTTTAAATGTAGAACATTTATATACGTGTATATATATATATATATATGTATATATATGTACATATATCACACTTTTTATTATAATGTTTCCTTTATAGAGGTATTCACATTACCTCAATATTATTAAGGTTTGGAAAGCTCCTGTCTGTATATGTAGATTAACTTGTTTATTGGTGGAAAATTTATGGTCTGTGGTATGTTTGCTGATCTCAGAAGAAAAATAAACAAATCTTATAAGGCTTACTAATCTTTTTTTTTTTTAAGTGCCTGGGACTACAGAACACAGGGATTTTCTTTTCATCTTGGTGGCAGGGTCTTGCTAAGTTGTGCAAGCTGAGTTTGAACATGTAATCTTCCTGCCTAAACTTCCCATGCTAGGGTTATAAGCACACATCACCATGCCCAGCTCCTGACTGTAATAATCTTAAGTATTTTTCTAAAAATCTAATACAATATGTTTAAAGATTAAACACCTTAACTTTACATATACCATTAGCATTCTTACTATGTTCCAAATGAATTTGTCATCAAAATACCTCAGCTTTGGTGATACTATATAATACCTGACAAGGAATACATCTTTAATCCATTGTAGCTTTGTGGGGAAAATAAGAGTTGTCTCTGAAGTTTTATCAAAAAAGAAGAAGTCTGATCTATCCTGAGGTTTAAATAATTTATTTAAAATGTTTACTTTTGAGTGCTTTCTATCTGCCTGGCACTGGGCTGAACAATTCAGACAAGCAGCTGCATAAGGTCACTCTTGTAGACTCAGAAACCTAGAAACATGTTCTTCCCAATCAGCGTGAGAGTTGGAAAGCCATCCTCCCAATACTCTGAAGAGCTTAGACATTCTGATCAGAAAGGCACAGATTTTAGAGAATTCCCTATGCCTATGCCTTAGACTGTATGAGCCTCATTGTCAGGAAAGGAGTACAGAGAAGAAAGCAGATTTCTTTTTTCCCATTGACTTTATTGGTACATTTTAGGTAAGCAATACAGTCATATTTAGATCGTGAGGATCTTGTAGCTTTACATGATGTGTTTTGGTTATATTTTCCCCCAATCCCCTGCCCTCCCTTCACCTCCCCACCCTTCCCTATTTACAAAGACTTTGTATCCATGTTTTTCTACTTCTCATACTTTTTTTTTTCTTTCCCCTTCTTTCCTTTCCCCTACCCCTCCCACTTCCCTGCGAAACACCACAGAACTTTCTCAAATGCATAGGGGTCGTGGATAAATTCTGTGATACAGGCAATAGTTAATTGCTGCTTTCTAGTTGATGAGAAGTTATGCAACTAGATTTTGTTCATTTGTTTCCTTGAAATCTTTTTATTCGTTTAGGTGCTAAGCAGTGTGTTGGGCAGTGCAGTTACCAGTGTATGAAGAGGTGCCATTCTGGTCCCCAAAGAGCAGGAATGCTACGAGTGAAAAGGCAGATAAAGAAGCAGCAATTGCAAAGAAGCACAACAGGTGGTATATCAAGGGACAACCAGGGAGCCTAGGGCAGCCTGATAGCATGGTAGGGAAGCATCAGGAAAGGGCACTTCCAGGAATTCTAGACAAAGACCTGTCTATGAAAACGACTCCGGAAACTGTGGGGTAGGGGAGAGTGGAGGAAAGTGTTTCGTACAAAAGGGAAGGGGAAGGGAACTAAAAAATGAAAGAAGCCATATTATGTCCTTGTACCCACTTCCCATGATGATTGTAAGCATTGTATACTGAAGGTATGTACTAATAAAAGAAAAGACTGAAAAAAAAAAAAAAAGCACAGTGAGTGGTCTCTGGGAAGGATGGAAGGCCCAGAGGCCTCTACTCCTTGAAGGAAAAGAAAGATCTGTTTACTTGGATTGGGTGTGGAGGTTCCAGGGCCAGCTGTGAGGCTGGAGGCAGAAACCAGGATTTGTGATCATACTGTTAAGGAGGTTGAACTTTGTCCTAAGGGCAGTACAGAGCCATTTAAAGGTTGTGAGCAGAAATGGGGAGGGGAGGAGGGGGTGAAGGGAGGGCAGGGACAAGGGGAAAAATGAGACCCAAGACCTGTCATGTAAAGGTACAGGATCCCAATGATGAATGTAACCGTACTGTATACCTAGAATGTGCCAATAAACTCAATGAGAAAAAATTTTTTAAAAATAAAATTTTCTCTCTCCTCACAACCTTTTTTTCTCTTTGAGTTTATTGGCACATTCTAGGTATACAGTACGGTTACATTCATCATTGGGATCCTGTACCTTTACATGACAGGTCTTGGGTCTCATTTTTCCCCTTGTCCCTGCCCTCCCTTCACCCCCTCCTCCCCTCCCCACTTATAAACATTTTATTCCATTTTCACCTATTTGTTTCTTTTCCTTACCCTTCCCACTTTCCCTCCACCTTTAGCCCTTTTCTTCCTATTTCACAGTCAATTATCTCATTAGGATCTTATGTACAATTATAGTTCATTCACCCAGAAAATTTTAGAATAATCCCTACAGTGAAGAGAAGAAAAGGGGAAGGATTGGCAATAATCTAGGCAAGGACTTTGAAGGAAGCGTTAGAGTGCAGCGGCAGTGGGGATAAGTGAAGATCACGAGCCATTCAGGAGTGAGGACGGGAAGAAGTGAGTATCCCTGTGATGATGGAGGGAGGGCAGGAATCAAGGATGGCGACTAGGTTCTTAGTTGAAATAGCTATACCAACAGGAAGGGGTGCCATCTCCCGATGTAAGGAGAACACAGGGAGACAGGATCAATGGAGTTGGTTTGGAAATACTGAGCTTGGGTTGCCTGGGCGACAGACAGGAAGTAATGGAGCTGGAGATCGTAGTGATAAGTGAAGCCCGGAAAATAAGTATGGTACGTGAAACTGTTTAGAGGAATGTAGGACAAGGAGAAGAAAGGAATTGATATAATAAAATATGAGACATATATCAATGCAGAGGCACCTAGAACTGGGTTTTGGAGTAATCAAAGGACTTCATAGAAAACCACGAATTAAGACACCTGCTGTATAGATAGGAGCAAAAGGAGGAAGGCAGTGCCAGTCACCAAGGTGTGCATGGACCAAAAATGCTCCCTTAGAGCCAGCCATCCCCACCATAAGAAAGATGGCTTCTTCAATAAATGGTGCTGGAAAAACTGGGTTTCAACCTGCCAAACATGAAAACTAGACCTGTATCTCTCACTATGCACTAAACTAAAATCCAAGTGGATTAAAGATCTAAATATTAAAAAAGAAACACTAAACTTGCTGGAAGATAAGCTAGGTAGAATTCTTGAAGAAATTATCATAAGAAAAGACTTAATGCACAAATCCTCAGTAATGCGGGAACAAGCACAAAACATCAACAACTGGTGTCTCAGCTTTTTAAGAAGCTTTTGCACTGCAACAGAACCCACCAACAGAGCTAAGAGACAACCTACAATGTGAGAAAAATTTTTTACCAGCTGTTCCTCAGACAAAGGTCTACTATCTAAAATATATAAAAAACAACAACAAAAAATCAGACCTCCTAAAATTAAAAAAGCCAATTCAAAAATGGGTATCTGAAATAAACACATTTCTCACATGAAGACGTAAAAGCAGCAAATAAACATATGAAAAAATATTCAACATCACTGGTCATTCAAGAGATGCAAATGAAAGCAACACTGAGATTCCGTTTCACTCCAGGAAGAATGGTTGCTATCAAGAAGTCAACCATTTATAATGCTGATGGGGTTGGGGGGAGAAAGGAACCCTTCTTCCTTGTTGGTAGGAGTGCAGACTGGTGGAAATCAATATGGAGATACCTCAAACAACTAGGATTAGAGGTCCCATCTGACCCAGCTATTCCTTTGCTGGGTATCTTCCCAAAAGAATGAAAAGAATCACACCCCAATGATACATGCTCATCCATGTTTATAGTGGCACAGTTTTAATAGCTAAAACTTGGAAACAGCCCAATTGCCCATCAACTGGAGACTGAATAAAGATGTGTTTTTTTTAATAAAATGGAGTACTGCTCAGCCATAAAGAATGAGAAACTAGAGACATTTATAGCTAAGTGGACATACATTGAGGTCATATTCTTAAGTGAAATAAATAGGACACACATGTGTAAATACCATATAGTTTCTCTGATGTGATAAACTAAAAGTGTAAATAAGGATCAAATGTATAATTGATATTGTATAACAGGGAAAAAAGGTCTAAAGGTGTAGGGGAAGTGGGAAGGGTAGGGGGAAGGTAAGACAGGAAAAGAAAAAATAAGAGAAAAGGAAAAAAATGGAAACAAAGTCTTTGTAAATAGGGAAGGGTGGAGGGGGAGAAGGGAGGGCAGGGAATGGGGAAAAAATAAGAACCAAGATACAGCATGTAAAGGTACAAGATCCCAAGGTGACTGTAACTGTATTTTATACCTAAAAGGTACCAATAAAGAAAAAAAGTGCTCCTTTGATGTAGGACGTTTCTTTGGTTTTCCAAGGGCATACAGATCTTCTACGTTAGGTGAAGCAACTATGTTGTGATGTTCTAAGTATGTGGCAGGCGTTTTAGATGTGTCTCCTTTTGTCATTCCCATACCCTCCCTGCCATCTGCTATTGTGTTGACTTTGCTGAGAAGGAAGTCAAGTTTCCATAACTTTGTTTTGGGTCACAGAGCTAGTAATTGAGAGACTTACAGACAGATGTAGATATGGTTTCTTCACCTGTACCATTTGGCTTTGAGGACTTCTCATTCTGGCCCAGTAACTGGGGATGTAGTGCCAATGCCTCCCTGACCTCTTTTGAATTCTGTTTGCGCTGGCATCTGGTTCCCACTTGGTAATGCAGTTCAAGCTCCAGAATTAGTGCTTTCCATCCAAATGTTGTCTCAGAAATCTGTAGACAGAAGCAATCCCATTGTGTTGATGTCTGAGGCCAGATAACCATATGTTGAGGGCCATTGTCAAGTGTGTTGTAGGATTCTTGGCAGTGTCACTGACCTTTACCCACTAGATGCCAGTCATACCCACCTACCTCCAACCACAGTGGAGAACATGTCTCCACATTGCTGAATGTTCCCGTGGGGCAAAAGTCAGGTCTAGGGGAGGACCTCTCACCTTAAGTCAGATATGCTTGGACCGATGCTCTGCCTTTTTCCTGCTAGCCTTTCTCTTCTGCACTACTGAGAAACCAGAGCCCTGTGTCTGACTACTGGGATACCCAGGCATCCCTTGTCCTGACTTGGATTCTGAGTAGCTCTCTCCTGAGGTCCAGCTGCTGGGCTCCACCTGCTTTCAGGGGACAGTGCATTATACCACCTAGGACTTCTCACTGCTGATCCTCGCCACAGCCCCATCTACCCTGCTCCGTTGCAGAACTATCTTTCTTCATTTGTACAGTCATGTGGGCACCTCTCTAAGGTTTAGTTTAAAATCTACATCCCTGCTTTCTCTCTCTGCTGTGTTAGGAAGTTTCTGTCCATATCCAAGGCATGAACCTTTGTGGCATTAATGACCCAGAGTTGTGTGTGGTGACATACGCCTTTAATCCCAGCACTCCCGGGGCTCAGGCAGGAGGATTGTGATTTCATGCACTGCCTGGTCAGTTTAGCTATTTAGTAAGAACCTATCTCAAAAGAAAGAGAGAGAGGGGGGAGGAGAGAGGGAGGAAGGGAGGGAGGGGGTGTAGATCAGTGTAGAGCCCCTCTGTTCAATCCTCAGTGCTGAAAAAAAAGGGCACAACATCACTTTTAAAGTATGTTAGCCCTAATGACATAATTTCCAAAGCATCTCTATGTTCCTTTTTAAAAATCCTGTGATAGCTTCAGCATCCCTCAGTTAAAACCCTTTTGTAATTTTATCTTTCCATATTATCTCTTCATATAGTCTATCAAGTTGTGCCTCAATGAATCATTCATGGACATGAAATTGCCTTTTTCAAATTTGTAAAGTTGACTGCTAGTTTTTAGAATTAAGGACTTTCACAAACAAGATGATGTCCTTTGTCATACTCAAACCTGCGCCTTTGATACTTAATTTTCACCCTCACAGGATTTATATCCCCACATTTGAGGTTTTCTTCCCGTTGTTTTTCAGTAACTTTCTCTCCTTGGGTATTTCAGTTGCTATGAATTTAATTCTGTCTCATTTCTTTAGACTCACCTGAGGCTCAGCTGACGAGATTTCACACAGTGTTCTAAATGCAGAGCCCCATGGGTTTTGTTTTCTTAAGTAAAATGTTATTTTCTGTTAACATTGTCTCTGTTGACTTTGATTTTGTGTACTGTGCTATCAGACAGTTCCATTAAAAACCAAGACAAGACAGGTTACTCAATGAAATATTCAGTTGCATTAGTGGATGACATTTATATCAAATTCCCCCTTCCATATCAAATTATTTCTTTTGTTAAATTTATGTAATAAACCAACTGTTTAATATCTACAGGTGTGTATTTCTAGAATGAATATAGGTCTCCCAGGCATGATCTGTAAGTATGTTACATCCCACGATTAGGCCTCATCTCTTTGGAAAATTGATACCAAATATCTAGCAAAATAAGGTATGATGTATCTAGTCCAATGAGGGAATAATACTTAGGGTGCTTGAGGCTTATACTTGTAAATCTAGGAGTAATGAAAGCAGAGTCCATTGGTAATGGGAAGTAAGAGCATAAACAACCCTAATTATAACTGAGTGGTTCTTATATGTGAGGCAACAGAAGAAGTTTGTAGCTTCATTTGATTTCCATGGCAACCACATGATCTAGATGGGCACTATATGACCTGCTTTGTAGCTGGGGAAGTTGAGGCCAAGAGGTAATACGTCCAAAGTCACTCACCTAGCCTTGAGTTTGTTTAAATTCAAGATCTTTAGTTAAGCCAATATATTCCTAAAAGTTGATGGCAGGCTGGGAATTTCGCTTCAGCATTGCTTTATGGAATTATCCCATAGAAGTGTGATACCAATAACATGCAACTTAGAATATTCTAGTAGCCTCCTTAAAATAAATCAAAATGAGGGCTGGGGATGCACAGTAACTCAGCAGCAGTGTGTTTTCCAAGCATGCCTGAGGGCCTGGATTCAGTCCTCAGAACTGCAAATTGAAAAAAAGAAAGAAAAATTTTCACTGTATATTTTATGTAAACTAATGTACCTAAAGTGTTATGTTTCAGCAAGCAATTAATATAAAGTTATTAATGACACAACTTACATTTCTGTTTTGTGCTGATCCTTTCAGATCTGCTGTGCATGTTACACTTTCAGCACATTTAACCTGGACTATCCGTATTTCGACTGCTTAGCAGTCACTTCTACCTAATGGCTACCATATGAGCACAGCTCAGTGGGCCTCGAAACCAGATTTGGGTAATTTATAATTTGAAAAGTATCTCCTATAATGCCATTGAATTTCACTTTGAAGATTTTTCTAGCCTTGAGTAATTGTGTGTTTGAATGATCCAGTGTTGGATCAACTGTATCTTGAAGAATTAGGCGAGAAGTCTGGTAACTGCCCTCGTGACCATCGTAATGGGAGAGGAGGTGAAATCCATTAGGAATTCCCTAAGAAAAGGTTGGTCTTGTGGTGCAACCTTCAGGATTTTAGATCCAGTTACTCTTCCTCCATTGTACATCTTGATATTTTTCTTTTCTTAGAAAATTAGCAGTTGCCTTAAGTTTGCTCCAACAGCTTGGAATCAAATGTAACCTTGATCTTCAGTGTGTTTTTGACCTTTCTTTTCTTGCTCAGTGTCCTGAATTTATAAACAGGTTGTTTCCTGCAAAGTGCAGGTACAGCTTTCCTCTTTGGTACAAGGGTTAATACAGTGAGTGGTCTGCAAAGGATCAATTAATCTCTTCTCACAAGGAACGTTTATCAACTTCCTCCACTAAAACGCAATCACAAAGGAGCAACAAACTGCCAGCCAGCATGTTGTGTGACAGTCCTTTCTGCTTGGGATCATCAGAGTTTAAATCACTCCTAGAAGTAAAACTGGGAGATTTATAACAACCAGATAATAAAACTAGACTCCCACAGCCACTAAAGTGACTTAGGAGTAAAAATGCTTCATAGGGTGACCAAAAGAGTACAACACATGAAGAAACTTGGATTTACAGTGAAGAGCTGAGGGGAGGGATAGTTGCACCAGTAAGAGATCTCAAGACAGTGGTGACATAAACATGAGCTTCAGAAAACAAGTTAAAGATGGTATTTGTAAATGATGTAAGAAAAATTCCTAAATTTTGCACTTGCTGAAATTCTGTTACAAATGGAATCATGGATCATGTAGGAAAGCCTGGATTCTACCAATTAAACCAGACAATTTGCAGCAATGTAATATACCTAAAATCATATACAGTGAAATAAAATACCATTGCTGGGTGTGGTGACACACGCCTGTAATCCTAGAACACAGGAGGCTGAGGCAAGAGGATCACTGTGAGTTTGAGGCCAGCCTGGACTACACAGTGGGATCTTGTCTCAAAAAATTTTTTAATAAAATAAAATATCACTCATAGTCATGCATATCTCTGAAAGAAATTTTAAAAATATGTTCTCAATGTTTTATCATCCTTGTGTAAGTAACTTGCCTATGGATGTGAGTTTACAGGAAATAAGCAGGAGGTGGAGGTAGAGAAAAGGGAAATTCGAAGGTTTCTGAGGCGCACGGGCCTGGGATTATGACTGCAAACGGTGGGCAGCACTGCAAAGATGAGACAGCCCAGAACACAGGACGAGACAAGGATGACTTGACGATGAGACACGTGTGACACCGTGCTTTGTGTCACTAGGCTGACTCCTGGGATCTGAAGCTCTCCCTCTCCGCTATTTCTTGGACAGACAAAAATGGAAAGGAGTTGGGTGAAAAGCGATGAGGTCACTTGAGTCTGTTCACTCTGTGTGTGCAAAGTTATCTTGTAAGGCCAAAGCAGGTACGAATCTGGGAAACGTTGCTTTTTAATTTCTAAGCATGTGAAATGTTCCACTCTGACCATCTTCCCTAATTTGGCACAATCTGTGTCATGGACACTTGTTCCTCAACAAAACAACAGCAACAACAACAAAAGGACACTGGGGAGTGCAGGTACAGACCAGAGTTTTCCTTTACCAAATTTAACAGAACTTCTCTCTTTATCTTTTCTCCCCCACAGTGAGACAACTATGAACCAAGGAAGTAGAAATAAATGTCAAGGACAATGGTTTGAGGCTAGTTCAGTTCCTGAGTATTTTGTCATGGAAGATTCACACCCAACAGGTTTGAAACTAGAAAGCTACACAGAGGAGCAAAAGATGAAAAGATCTGGATGATAGATTCTTTCATTTCCTTATCACCTTTATTTTTTTTCAAACAGAAAAGGGTAGAGTGGGGCTTTTTTATATATATAACAGTTCTCATATCATCATACATTGGCCTGTTCCTGTTTTTTAAAAATTATAAATAACAATGTCAAGCCGCTTTCTCAGCTCTTCACACAATAGTTCCTGGCCTAGAATATCAGACATTTCATGAAGTAAATAGTTTTGCCATGCTGAAGAAAGAACTTGATTTTACCTGGATAATCCATCCCTTGCCTTGGGCTCATGGCAGAAGGGCCAAGTTCTCCATATGCTGAATAACATTCCACAAGTGCATAGTGCACCAGGTGGGTTTCAGGGCTGTTACTACTTGTTGCTGTGGCAGGTAGGAACATTTTCACTTCAAACTTTTCTGAAGTTTTTACCCTTCCTTTTTGTATACAGATTTTGCTACTCTATGGCAACATAACAGCACAAGTTCTGCTTTGGCGAACATTAAAATTCAGGTCCTTAAAATGATACTGTATCCAAGGTCCTCTGAGAGCCTAGTGATTCAGGGCACATCACAAGGTGAATCTCTGTCTGCAGATGGTATCAATTCTCCCCTGTAGAAGGGTGTGAATTACTGCATGCCCCAACTCCTAGGACTGCATACTCCGAAGTCTTTGTCATTACTCTGCTTCCAAGACATGAAATTCTTTACTTTGCTTAAGACTAACTAGTTAGTAATTTTATCTACATGAGGCCATTGCTTGAGGGGGCTTATGGCTTACGGGGAAGTAGGTAAAATTTTGTACAAATTGTATTAACTTACCTGTGATCTCAGCTGTTGAACAGTGAGTGTTGGGATGTAGAACGTGTATTCAGTTAATTGCCAAACCAGCTGTCTTCGCCACATGTTTTGAGGAAACACTCATTTTCTAAACAGAGACAGAATGATCACCATGCCTACTGCTTATTTGATCCTATCGAATCAGTTAGGAATTATTGGTCGACTTTCACTTCCATCTACAGTAGGGAAGCAAGAAGTTGTTCTATTTATATATTAAATCTTTTATTTACTTATTTATTTTTCTCATTGAGTTTATTGGTACATTTTAGGGATACAGTACAGTTACATTCATCTTTGGGATCTTGTACCTTTACATGACAGGTCTTGGTTTTCATTTTTTCCCCTTGTCCCTGTCCTGCCTTCACTCCCTCCTC
The DNA here is from genome assembly GCF_012274545.1 of Fukomys damarensis. Taxonomy (NCBI): domain Eukaryota; kingdom Metazoa; phylum Chordata; class Mammalia; order Rodentia; family Bathyergidae; genus Fukomys; species Fukomys damarensis. The sequence continues at coordinate 3,477,569 of NW_022900944.1, read as the reverse complement.
CCTTCCCTATTTACAAAAACTTTATTTCCATTTTTTCATTTTCTCACACTTTTTTCCTTTTCCCTTATTTCCTTTCCCCTATATTAAATCTTTTAAAGGATAACTTCCAATAACAACTCAAATCTTCCTGGTGGGAAAATCTTTCCTATTCCCCAATTAAATTTAGAGTCCCGGTAAAAATAACCAAAGAATAATGGAGAACTTAAGAACCAGCTGGGGGAAAATTCATGCAAGGTAAGAAAGCCCAATATTATTTTCTTGATGGCAAAATTAAAATTTAGGATTTCTTCAAACTGAATAATAAAGGGCTCACATATTTACAGATTAGAATATGCTCAAGTATAATCTGTAACAGTGACATCTGGTGGCTTTTATTATAATTCTGTGGCATCTTAGGCACAAAGCCATAATTACAATTATACCATAACCTTGTGCATGACAAGGTAAACATAGATGTATTTCAGCTTTTATCAACCTATTCATAAAACCTTAAATTTTGTACAGCAAAATATCAAATATTTTTTGTGAATTCTCAAGTTTGAAACTTTCACATAAGAGTGCCAAATTAATATTTTTTAACCTAAACTTTGTAGTCATGCTACCAGGAACTTGCTGGTTGGAAATTTATGTGTGTTTAAGTTTCCTTCAGTCTCTTTGTGCTGCTGGAGTGTAGACTGGCGGACTCTCTTAGAGCTGCCTCCGACACTTGTGTGTCACTTACGGCAACTAAGACTTCAGGCTGCCTGGAATAAATTTAATTCATTGCCTTCTTGAGCTCCACCAGGGCTAAATGGAGAAAGGAGGGTAATGGGTGAATCTCCACCTTTCTCTTGGGTGTTAAATGGTAATGCTGATCTTGATGGGCCCATGGGCCTTTCTCTCCTCCTAGTCCCCAGACTTGGTAACCTGACTTCAGAAAACCTTCCTAAGCACAGTGGAAAAAAAGCAGAACATCTATAAGCAACACAGATTCTTCAGTGAGTTTTTTATGTTTTAGCTGCCTAGGGTTTTATTTATTTATTTATTTATTTATTTTCTCATTGAGTTTATTGGTACATTTTAGGGATACAGTACAGTTACATTCATCACTGGGATCTTGTACCTTTACATGACAAGTCTCGGTTCTCATTTTTTCCCCTTGTCCCTGCTCTCCCTTCACCCCCTCCCCCCCTTTTACAAACACTTTATTTCCATTTTTTCACTTTCTCATACTTTTTCTTTTCCCTTATTACCTTTCCCCTGCCTAGGGTTTTATAACCATTTTTTAAAATTTGCTCTTTCTTTACTGCTTGGGAGGCAGACAGGAAGCTGATCTCTGGCAATTTTCATTTCTTAGACTCTCTGACAGTCTCTTTGTTAATGTTGGGTGAAGTGAAGCTCTACCTCCAGGAACTTCTTACCTTGTGTTTTGGTGAGTGTGGCCCTCAGATGACTGACATTAGGTAATCTGGTTAGACTCACACCACTGAGTCTAGAGAAGAAATGTGCCCGCTGACACTTGTGTTTGTGTGTACAAGTTAAAAGTGATCTAAACACGAGGCCCAATTGAAGGTACTTCTGACTATGCTATATTTATATAACTCCAAACAAGGAAAGCCATTGGCTCATTTCCATAATCTGCAGTTTCTACTTTCTTCCTGTCAAGGCATGTCATTTGTGGTCAATAAAGAACACTGATCAAGAGAAACACTTTAATAGGGAGCTAGACAGAGAAACAAACTATATAAACATAACTTTCTTCAAGCCATTGAATTAAAATAATGATGATTGAATGTTTTCAGAGCACTATGCAATATCTTTAGGCAAAGACAATACAAGGTACAGATGTAATTTTATAAATAAAGTATGCTGTCGATTCAAAATATAAATAATTACTCACAGATAAGTTTTTAATCCTTCATAGAGATAAAGGATTATTTTTCCAATTATATATAAAATTTGTGAAAACACAGATTAGGATTAGCATCAGGCTGCCTTTTTAAACTATTTATGTCAGTTTCCATAAAAACATGAGATTTAGCTGGGTATGGTGAGCCATGTGCCTGTAATCCCAGCATTTGGGAGACGGAGGCAATGAGGGTCACCGTGAGATCAAAGCCAGACCTACGTAGTGAGACCTACAGGTGGAACTATAGAGTTATACCCTGTCGCAAAACCAAACAAAGCCAAACAAACAAAACAGAATGCCTTGATGAAATTTTCCAGTCTGATGAATTATCTAAATACTGAAAAATTCTTAGATTGATCATTGATAATTTTTTACTAAACTGCAAAGCATGATAACTAATAAACATCAAGCCTAACATTTCCTTAGTATTCCTGTCTGCCCACCAAAGAATCTTTTCCCATAGTACTCACTATCTGAGTAAATGGTGCCTTCATTCTTCTAGTGGCTCAACCTAAAAAAATCTTTCTCTCATACCCCTTAAAACTATCTCAGTAAATTTGATTGGTTTTCTACCATCCACATGTGTCCTGACGCAATCACTGTTTTGTTTTCTGGTACTGGGAAGTCAAACTCTGAGAGGTGAACGGGAGAAAGAGACTCTCTCCTCTTCTGACCCACAAAATCATGAGCAAATAAAAGTGTTTAAAATAACCAAGTTCGGAGGTTGTTATCGAGGAAAGACAACCAAACAGATGGAGATAATGGCCAGGTTATGATTTTTATTTGAGAGCCAAAATTATGATCTTCCTTTCTCCATTTTACTCAGAAAACAATATTATGGAGATATAAAAAAATCAAATTTAATTTTAGAAGGTTGTGTCTGAGTGAGTAACATCTAAAGTTTCTCCAAGTTCAGGTTTTCTTGGACTTTCATTAGGGAGAGCTTATCAGAATACAAGGTTCAATTACAGATTCAACATAAGTTGCTACTGTACTTTCACAAGAAACTGTAAAATGCATCCGGTGTCCAAGAAAGACATCTTTATTCTTTACGAATTTCCCACCTGCTCCTTTCCCGGCCCTGGATCTTCCTCCTAAGACTTTCGTGTAGCTTTTCCCTTCTCATCAACTCTATCTCCACTCCATCACTGCCTCCTACATAGCGGCTTCTCTCCCTAGTACAGCTGTACATATTAACCTCCCTTCCTAATCATGCTGCATTCCTGTGCCTTCTTCCTATTTTCATGTATTGCAACTTGCTAACTGATATTGTCTTTATTTGTTTGTTCCTTCTTTAACTACAAGATAAACCCTAAGAAATTGTGATGTTTGTATGTGTACTTCTTGTACATTTTCAGCATTTAGAATTACATCTGGTATATAGCTGACCTTTGAATATATTTGTTAGAGACTTGGGCTTTTTTTTTTGTAAAGGAAATCGAACTCAGGGCCTGGTATTTACCAGGTGGGCACTGAGCTACATTCCAGGGCCTAAATATATTTATTTAATGAGTAAGTGGAATATAATTTGGGAACAGGCACAGTGAAATTATTTATGTGGGCTCTGAAATCTGTATGTGAATATTTTCAAGTAAAATTTTATCCCCCCCCATCTTTTTTTTTGGTAGCGGGGATTGAACTCGGGTCCCTGCACTTGTGAGACAGGAAGTGTTACCACTGACTAGATACCCGGCCCTCATATCCCTTTTAACCTGAGTAGAAATGCCATTCTAGCCAAGCGTGGTGGTGCACACCTGTAATCCCAGCATTCGGGAGGCTGAGGCAGGAGGATCACTGTGAGTTCAAGACCAGCCTGGGCTACATAGTGAGTTCCAGGTCAGTCTCAACTACATAGTAAGACACTGTCTCAAAAAACCATTAAAAAAAAAGCCATTCTTCTAGAAATTAATCCATTTCCTTTAAACCTGAGGCTTCTCTCCCAGCTATAAAAATGAATCCAAAAAAGATTAATTTCTAGAAGTTGAAATTAAAATAAATTTTTCTAAACTTTGTCCTGTAGGCAAGAAGAGGACAATGTGTGAAGTTTCATTTAGAAGCTATAATCATCTTCTCAAACATTATAGAATTCCTATAAAGTACAGATATTTTAGTATAGATTAAAATTTTCAGAGTGAGAGTTTTCTTTTTGTCCATTCTAAGCGGCTGAGTTGCTAAGAATCATAGCAGGATATGAAGACAATCACACCAGAATGTTGGTGCCGAGGGGGAGAAGGAGGTGTGGGAGCGAATGCTGATCCAATCCCAAGGCAGAGGCTGGCCTGGCCCCTCAGCTGCCACCCCACTCATTCCCAACAGCAGTCATGTGACAGATGCTGTCAATTTTAGTTACCCAGGGGGGAATTTAGACTCCCAAGAGCTAGGACAAGCTCCCCGGTCTCGTAGAACTTCTAGGAGGTGGATTCGCTTTGGAGCTCAACCTTGTGTTGTAGTCCATGCTGGAGCTAGGACTATGTGCAAGTCATCATGCAAAGAAGGTAATAATAAGTTCTGTAGGACAGGTGCAGGATTAGTTCTGTGGAGGCTTAGGTGTTATATGGACACTTTTCAAGGGCACATATTGGCTATATGAGTAAGTACCATTGGAAAATACATTAGTTTCAGTGATTACTTCTTGTTCTTATTTTCAAAATAAAGTAATATAAAAAGAGTGAAATTTTAAACTATTGCATCATCAGGCATAACTCTTACATGATTATGACCAGGCTGGCCTGTGTGAACATAACCAAAATATTCTTACTCAAGCCTTATAGGAACATAGTCACTCTAAGGTTAGGTAGTAGCATTCAAGTGAACCAAGCTCAGGATTGTAAAGTTAGTTGCTTATTATTTAACTGTTTGGCTGTAACAAATATGAATAGCTGTTTCGTTACTATCACTTTGCTGTAAATGTATACATTGTTATACTATTATGATATAATTTTTATATTGAAAGGCAAATCTGTACTAGATCTTTTAAATCTGAGAACATTAGTAAATGTTAAAGAGCTTTTAACACTACAACTGCTTCCCCCAAGAAAATCAACAACGAAATGTATTTCAAAGTAAAAGAAATATGGAAGTGGTAAACTGAAAATAAAATTAAGAAAACTGAAGTAAGAATTAGTTCAAAAAATTCTAGTTCTCTTTTTTGAGTTTTTAAAATTAATTTTATTGGTACATTTAAGGTATACAATATAATGACATTCATCATTGGAAATTTGCACCTATACATAATCCATCTTGGGTCCTATTTTTTCCCCATTCCCCTGCCCACCTCCAACCCCTCCACCCTTCCCTATCTACAAAGGCTTTGTTTCCATTTTTCTCAGAAAATTCTAGTTCTTTTGACTGATGAAGAATTATGAGACTTCCTAGTAGCTACATATCTATTCACTCCTTTTTGTTGTTTCTCATTCAGGACTGGAGTGTTACAACTCTACAAAGTTTTTGTTGTTCCAAGTGTACAAAGACCATTTGCACACCTCTGTTCTTGGTAGAACAAGAATATAGCGATACAACTTCACACACATAAGAGGGCAACTATATGAGGTGTGATCAAAATTCACAGTAGATGTTTAAACTGCAAAAACTTATGACAGTAAAGGGCGCATTGCCATCAATCCCCCTCCCTTCGGACACACTTACCCCATCTTTCTTGCCACTTTCTGAAGCACTACTGGGAGGTCCTTTTTCATGAGTACCTTTACAAGGTGTGATTAAAACAAACGAACAGTGTCTGCTGCTGAGTCCCTTCCGATGGAAATGCAGGGTGTAAAAAGCATCAAGATGTGTCCTCTTTCGACTTATTCATCAAATTTGGCACTGTTTGGTTGTTCCCCAAGGTCAAAATGACCTGGAAAGGTAGACAATTTTAATGTATCCAGAACATGGAGGCAGCTACAGTAGCACAGCTGAAGACAGTCATAGAAGAGGATTTCCAGAACTGCTCCAGAAAGAGGCTACAAGGATGGGAGAAGTGCATTCACAGCAAAGAGGAGTAAGCATTTGGAGGGAGATGAATGACATGTGCCTTTTGCTGTAACTTTTACAATTTAAACATCCACAACATTTTTCAATCATACTGCTTATTTCATTAGAAAAACAGGCTAGAACTGTGTAACTCAGAAAAGGTAAATGCTCAAATTCTATCTTCTCTTTAAAAAATAAAGCTATTTTATCCATTTGGCTTTTCACCTATGAGTATATTTGAGTGTCCTACTCCCCCAAACTTTCAGACATAAACTCCAGCTTTTGTGAGAAGCTTGAGCTCACTTTGTTGCCTTGGGGAAGCGGGGTAGGTGGTTTTCAATTTCAAACAGTCCCAGATCTCCGAGGTGTGTGTCTGTGTGTGTGCCTGCACGTGGCCTCCTGACTGTGCAGAGACATAAGAAGCATGCCAGGCTGCACAAAACAGGCACCAAGCACAGCCCTCAATCTGGTTTGGCAAATCAGGATGCCACTGTGTAAGAGGGTATTACTTACACGAACAGCAGCTGTTCTTGTGACTATAAAGTTAAACACTTTGGCTAAGTATATTCTGAAGCCAGCGACACACAAGTGTCTCAAAGATACGTCCACACAACAGCACATGTCTAGCCTTTGATGCACGACAAAGGCTACCCCACCTCAGCTTTCTCCTCCTCCAGGTCTCCTGCAGCCCCCCTCAGTGTCCCTGTCACCCAGTGCCAGATGGGAAGTGGGAGCTCAGCTGATCCAGCTCTTTGTGGTGGAAACCCCCAGAGCTTCGACTCCAGGCTACAGGTTACTGAAGCCGTCATGAAAAATTCAGAGCTGATATTAACAAGTCTGCTGAAAGTAAAGCACATGTCACATTATCTCCCCAGCCTTTCAGTTAAGACTGAAGCTACTGTCGCCGGAGCAAGAAATGCATACTCACTGTGTGTGTGTGCTCTGAACGACGTGGGTTGTACCAGGTACAGTCAGAGCTAAAAAGAAAGATGGAATAAGAAATAGAAGGGGAAAAGATCAGACAATTGAATTACTGTGCTGAGTGAGTGACTGAAAAGTAAAATCGTGAGTTGGAAGGAACTGCACTCCTAGCACCTGGGATGAAACGTGGAAATGTTTTACAGAAGTCCCAATTCTGTAGCCTCCCTAAGTAACTAAACATGTTTATAATTATTTTATGCTAACGTTGCATCCATGTTTTCCAGGAATAAGTCTATTTCATAAGAATTCTTTGTTTTAAGAATATATTTTCACTTCAAATGGACCCAAAGCAAATATATATATTTATGAGATGGGACATAAAATCTCAATATATGTATACAAAGTGTCACGATCAGATTGGGGTAATTGGCACATCTACACCCCAGATATACATCGTTTCTTTGTGTTGGGAGCATTTGGAATCTCTGCTAGCTATTATAAAATATTCGATTAATTGTTGTAAACCGTGGTTATTCAAATGATCACAGAAGTCTTTCCTTGTGCCCAACTGTGTTCTGCACCTATTAACCATCCCCTTGCCATTCCTCCTATAAAAGTTCTTTTGATTTAAAAGAGATAATCCTCCAGAAAAACCTTAGAAATTACCAAATTAGTTGCTCGTGGTAATTTAAAAAAGTACTAGCACCATTCTAAGCATTTTTCATATGTTATCCCATTTGCTTCTCGCAAGTCAATAAAGCACGTTCTATTTATTAAAATCGTTTTACAGATGAAGAGAGTGAAACGCTTGGGACTTGATCCCTGATCATATAGTAAGTGGCAGATGTAAACTCAGGCAGATCCTTTACAGTTAACCCTTTCTCTATCACTTTGTGTATTCACTGATTAAAAAAATAGCAGAGATGTTCAGAGGATGCTGTAATAACTTACCCCATCCCAAATCAATAGATATTTCACATCTTTAAAAACATAAATAACTAATCTGTTTCAGAAAGAAAGTCTCCTTTGACAACCTACTTCAGTCCTCTCCCACTTGAATCTTTCCCAGAGACAATCATGACCGTGAGTTTGAATTTGCAATAAAATTTTATGTGAACATACACATATCTAATGTCATATCACATTTTAGATATCTTTGCACAGCTTCATTTTCATTCAAATTTTTGGCTTATTAGCTCTACCCATAATCAATATAGAACCTTAAAAGGAAAACCTAAGAGACTCTGAGTTTGTGAGAATTTACCCGGGGGTGGGGGGTGGGGGGAACAGTTCTAACACAGCCACAGTTTACAGGACATATATTACCTCAGGAGTTGAATGGGGTTTAATGGGAGTGCCTAGGAGGCCTTCTCATGAATACAATGATTTAGTGGCTAGACGTCCACATCAACCAACTGTCAACCTCCTTTGATTCCTGACCCCCTCTAATGAGATGAGGGAGCCACACCTCATCACAAACATGAAAGAAAATGCATTGAATCTTTTCACCATTAAGACATTTTCATTTTTTCTTTTTTTGAAATGTACTCATTTGTGTTATTGTCAGATCATAGAGCCATGCCTAAAAATTTAATGGCGTATAAAATATTTCTCAACACGGATGTTATAGGATGCACAATTTGAATAAATAAAAGTATTGTGAAACTTTGGTGGTCCAGTCCCTAAATAGATGAGAAATACAGGCAAGTTTCTGTTTCTTCCAACACACAGATGTCAGCACATGTCAAGGAAGGAAAATATTAGATGAATTGGCTATCCAGGATTTGACCACAACCAAACCCTCTTTGTAACTAGACAAGAGCTATTTAGTTGTAAAAGCCCAGAACATTATAGCTGGGATGCGTCATTCATAGTCTAATCCTGCTACTGTTCCAAACCATAATCCTTAGGGAGGATGGGATGGAGAAAGATAAGGCAAGAGAGGTCAAACTTATCAATGGATTGCATGATTATTATTTTCTGGAACTTGTGAGTTTCTTAGTGTAAGCAAGTACTGTAACGCATAAGGTACTCTGTGTAACAAAATATTTCACCAAGAAAGCATCATACAATCTAATGGGTACTAAATATTGACTGAAAATTCACCGCTTGAAGGTCAGAAATAAAATTACCTATGTTATCACCAGCATCTTACATACGTTTACCTACTGCCTAGTTTTCTACCTCAAAGTCAACACAACTGTGATTCGTTCGATTTTAAGAGAAGGAGTGTATCTAGGAGAAAAGTAAAATTACAGATCCATTTCAAAACCCTTATAAATTGTTCAATATTTATAAATCTTAGTAGAGTTTGCAAAGAATCAAATAAGTGATGACACCAAAAGTATAACTGGACAGAAAAGGAAAGGCTTTTACCCTCATTTATGAGGCCATTACTCTCTCACAGGGTTCCAGTGGGAGAGAGATTTCCAGTGCACCCCAAAGTACTAATATGCAAGTGGGAAAGAAAACATTCCTCAGTTTCCCTTTTACCTTATAAAGAATTTTCAGCTACTTTAATGCTTTGCAAGGTTGGCAGATGGACATTTTAAATATTACTTGAAAACATGTTAGGTAGAATGGAATCTGTCCTCCCTGAGTCTATCAGCTATTTCTGGAGGATTTTTTTTGTTGTTGTTGTTTTTGTTTTTTGAGACAGGGTCTCACTATGTAGTTGAGGCTGACCTGGAACTCACTATGCAGCCCAGGCTGGTCTCGAACTCACAGCGATCCCTGGAGGATATTTTTTAAAAGATAAATCTGGGGCCGGGGATTTAGCTCAGTGGTGCCAAGCCTGCTTCACAAGCGCAAAGTCTGTTTTCTATCCTCGGTACTGAAAAAACAAAACAAGAAAACCCTCTGGCATCCTACATTGAAACCGTGAAGATAATTCCTACCCATATACTGCCCTTTATGATTGGTATTATTTAATCTTTTTTTCATGATAGCCAGCATGAGGATTTTTTTTTTTTTTTTTTTTTTTTTTTTTTTTTTGTACTGGGGATCAAACTCAGGTCCTTGTGCTTGCAAGGCAGGCAGTGGAAACACCGAACTAAACCCCGGCTCCATGAGGATTTTTGTTTATGTCTCTAATTGCTCAGATGATTTTACCTCTACGAAGTATTCAACACTCTCATATATGCAACTAGACTGTGAGTTCCTCAAGAAAGGGCCAGAACAATACTCTCTGAACATAGTAGGTGCTCAGTAAATTTGTGTGTCTCAGAAAATTTTATTAATTTGATCCAGAATTTAGTTTACAGTTTATCTTGTCTTTATATTTTAAATTAGTACTAATAGCTATATTATATTTAAATAAAAATTTCTATAACTGATCTTCAGACTGTTTATTTCCTGGCTTTCTCATAACCATCTCATAATCATGTCCCTGATTTCAAAACTCTGACCGAAGATGTCAATAGTACTGAGAAAGTATAAAAGCATTTTCCTGCCAATGTTGTGAAGAGTAAGCTAGTTTGTTGACTTAAAAAAAATGTGTGTGTGTACTGCATATAATCTGATGTAGAGGACATGAAAATCACATGAAGGCATGAAGACATGAAGAAGCAGAAGCTGGCTAAAAACAATGAGGCTGTCCCCACTATTGTATAGAACTGGATTCACAGAAAAAATTTAAACACACTTCAGTGATGTAGATTTCATAAGACAGATCATGATTTTTTTTTTTTTTTTGGTACCGGGGATCAAACTTAGGCCTTTGTGCTTGTGAGGCAGGCATCAGAACCACTGAGCTAAATCCTTGGCCCCATGATTTCTATCATAAGGAAAACATGAGCTGAGAGAAAAGCTCTGGTTAAAGTGTTTCACTTTTAGCTAAAATAATTATGGGATTTTATTTTATGTTTAGATTACTTGTCTAATTTTTTAAAAACTGAGACAGTTTTTATTTGAAAAATGGGAACAGTCTAACTCTCCTGCCCACACAGTCCTAGCAGTCTCGACCCCGGGCTTTGGGCAACCCAGAGTCCTGGCAAGGATGAAACTTTGCGGCGCAAAAGGAAGTCGAAAAGCTACTCGTCTAATTCTCAACAGACAATTTTTTTTTTTATTGAGTTTATTGGTACATTTAGGGATACTTATGAATTACTCAACAGACAATTTTAATTGGTGCCTCAGAACCATCTCTTTAACAGTGAGATTATCGGGCCCAAATGCAATGAATGTGCTAGTAAGGTTATTAAACTTTTGCTTTTCTAAAATCTTCCATGATTCATGTTATGTTCTGCTGTCAAATGTTGGCACAATTAATAATTACTTAGATTTTTAAAGATTTAAGTGAAGTGTGTGTTAGTTATAAATGACACTAATTTTTTTCCAAGTTTTTATTTCCTTACTGTTATGTATCAACACAGTCCTGGCTGTTTTTATCCTCCTTTTTACTGGATAAGTAAATTACAGAACTTCCCTTCCCAGTTTTACTTTCCTTCTACAAGAAATGCCGTTTTTGCCTACTTCACTGGCTTCAGTTTATTGTCCTAAAGTACAAGTCTCGGGGGAAAAAACCTCCACACAAATAGATAAAAGAAGGTGAAGTAAGGTTACTAGTCTAGTTGATACTTTAATTTTCTTAAATTGTAATTATTAACATGACATTTGTTATCAAATTATTAACTATTATCAATTTATTAATATTTCACATGCTTAGTTTCTTCAAGAAATAATTATATCCATAATATTACACACTGTGCCTTTATTTCACTTTTCTGGTTATCCCAGAGTGCAAGTATTAGAAATTAGCACACTAAATATTAGTATAATATTAACAGCTTAAAATAATTTAAAAATACTTTCGTGCTGTTTGAGAAGGCTAAGTGGAATAAATGGTTAAAATATAGCAAGGACTTAGATGTAGAATCAGCAGGATTAAACACTGATTAAATGACAGCATTTGCCAATGTCTCAAACAGAAAATGAAGGATAAAGTTGTGGAAGGGCAGGTAAAGATGAGTGTGTTCTGAACACACTGTGCTTCTACTCCCTTTATTGCAACTAGATGAGGGATACCCATGGGCGGCTAGAAACAGGTCCAACAATTTGGGAATGGATTGAACTAGGAATATAAATTTGGGAGCCAGATAACGATTTATACTCAGGATACCTCCAGAAGAATATAGACTTGAAAGAGGAAGAGTCTGAGAACGGAAGCTCGCAGAGTGCCATACACAGAGCTGAAGGCCCAATGAGCAGGGGAGGGCAGAGCGGGCAGAGATCCTATGAGGAGGAGCTGCCGTGCAGATCAGCAGCAGGAAGAAATGAACCGCAGTGCCAAGGGATGGATGATCTCCAACAGTATCAAATACATTAGTAAAAAGACCCAAATCTGTTCTGGATTTGGCATTTAACAAGACAATACTGATATTATGCAACACAGTAAGGACTAGGCCTGGATTGCAGTGGATTGAAAAGTAAATGATTATTGAAGCAATTCAAAACTGAACTGTAGCCTACTCTTTGAAGATTTTCAATGAAAAGAGAAGACCAGTGAAAACAGAAGCAAGAGGTCATTCAGGATAAGAGGAACATGTTTTATGACGGCAAAAACTCAGTTAAATCTATAGAAGAGGGAGAGACAGAAGAGAGAGAGAGAGAGAAAGAGAGACACGCAGGGGAGAGAACGAGGAGGGGAGACAGAGGGGGCACTGAGGAAATAACTAATAAAAACAAATCTAACAGAGGTAGGGAGGGCTGAGATGAAGATACAAGTGAAGGGCTGACTTTGTGTAACTAGATGGACTGAGGAAAGATGACTATGAATGTGGACCTGTTTGCAGGCAGGAGGCCAGAATGTTCAGAGAGATTGTGCCTGATGGCGTCCGTTACCTCAGCAGAGTAAAGATAATCTGAGGAGACTGAACACGGTAGGGGAGGAGTTAGAGCTCAACAAAGTCGTTAAGATAAATGCTAAAGATACACCTGGAGATTGATAGGTTGGACCTGAAAAGTTGGTAACCTTGAATAGCCAATCCACATTTAGAAACAAAGTAGCCGAGTAAGTACAGGAAAAAAAATTTTGTAACAGGATATTTCCACGTTCCAACAGAAGTTACCAACCACATGTGGATGAGGATGAGGCAGGAAGGAACTGAGGAACTAGAAGAAGGTGATAAGAACAAAGGCCTGGGAAACCTTTCATTTTAAAAGAGTAGGTAGCAGATACAAAGAAATTAAGGGTTAGATATTTGGATTTCAAATTTTTGAGGAGTAGCAGAATTGACAAGATTCATGGTATTGGGCATGAGCGAGAAGGTAAAGGTCAGTAAAAGTGAGAGATGGGGTGCTGTCTGGGTTTTGGGTGAATCATTAATGTAAATATATAAACTTTGATTAATACATATCACTTGCTCAAAGTTACACAGCTAGTAAGTGCCAGTGCTAATATTCGAACCCAAGCTGTCTGGCCCTGGAGCCTTCAGTTGTCACCCTGGCACTATTGTGCGTCTTCACGTAAGTGTAACAGTGGATTTGACGTACATGGCGGGGAGTCAAGAGAAGGAAGGCATCTCCTGATTGTGCTGTACCGAGGGAGATGAAAGATTGAGGTGCAGTACTCCCGCGGGAGGAATGTGCGGTAGAACAGGTAGGCGTCTCCAGTGCGGAGTCGTGCACCTGTTAAGTCATTTTGGAAAAACAAAACAAAACTACAACGGAAGGACCTTCAAAATAAGGCTTTTTAAAATAAATTGGAAAAATAAATGTAGCAATTGCAGGAATATCTAGCATAGGCCATGCTATTTGCCTTCCTATGATTTAATAAAACTGCAAGGAAGAAGAATGAGGAAAGGATGGAAAGAACAGAACGGCAGCTTCAAAAGAGAGGGAATAAGGCCTAGGAGCTGTGTGCTGCTCACAGGAATTGAGATTATAAATAAACCAAAACATAAACACCTGCTGCTCACTGCAATACCACAGCATCTGTCTTGCCACCTGTGAGCCTATCAAAACTCTTCCTTCTGTGGTGCCCGCTTAGCAGGCACAGCGTCTGGACATCTCACACCACTGGGACTTGCATATGGCTTACATGCACACTTAGGGTTTGTGGGATGTGAAGACAATACACTTGATTTAACTCTGCTTCTTTCTCATACTGAGGAAGGGGAAGTCAGAGTGAGAACAGTAAAAGAGCTGGCCATCTCCAGTTCTGTACTGACTCTGAAGTACACCCATTTCCATCTGGCACACACGCACACACACACACACACACACACATCATCATCATCATCATCATCCTTATTAAGACTGGGATGTCTGCCCGTTTTCATCGAGTGCCCATTTACCTCAGCCGAAGGTTCAGGGAAAGAATGGAAGGAGTGCTACAAATTCTCACATGTTCACAGGCAGAGCCCCGCAGAAACTCCCCGAGTGGAGAAGCATCCCCTCCTAAAGCCACAACAATTCTAGAAAGAAATTTCCACATATGTAAAAGTCTATTACATAGATGTTGGGCAATTGCAGAGGTAGAAAGCTGGCTGGTGTTCATGTTCATTAGCTACATTTTGAAGTCTTGCACTGAGATGAATAGCTGATCTTTTCTTTTAGTATATATGCTGCTGAAGCGAGCATGTTTTTTTTCTTTTAGTGGCTGCCTCTTTGTGAAGATCACATTCGCATCCATTGTTTTTTACTTGGCGCTGCTCTTTTGGGAAGTTCTTCTATGATTCAATACCCCTGGGCATGATCATTCCCTCTTAGATTTTCACGTTTTCTGGGGCACGCTTTTATACTGTCAGATACTTGGAAACTCATTCTGCTTGTACTCATAGACTGCCCGTGAGATTGGTGGAAAAATACGGGTGACCGGATACAACACTAATCTTATCTTAATGCGCTCATAAGTAGTTTTGAGCCAGTCAGTAACTGTGTTGGATTCTTCAGGAAAATGAAGCTTTTATTCATCAAATGTTCCTGAAATTCCCTCAGCTAGAAAGAGCACCAAGGCAAACAAGTGTCACGTATTTGATCAGTTTTTTTTTTTTTTTTTGCACTGGGGATCGAACACAGGACCTTACTCTTGCAACACAGAGTAAATCTTACTCTTGCGACATTGAGCTAAATCCTTGGCCCTTAAACCGGAGGTTTTGCTGTTTCATCACACTGGACTACATGGAAAAACAAACTTTACTGGCAACACCTTGAAATTCATTTTTCAAAACCTCGATTTCACCTAATTCCAAATCTGCCATTATGATTTAGACATTCAATCGACATGCATTTTCTTTTGCTAAATCCAGCAGATATTCAAGTGAGAGTTTATAATATACTTTTCTTTCCCCGGAAATTAATACATATATGTGCAAAAAACTTCTAGAACCTTCAGTTCCAACTAGAGGGTGAATTGTACTATGATATTTGACGAAAAGTATGGGGGGGTAGTTTTGAAAGTATCACCCAGTAGCCAAAGTGAAGGATGCACTAGTTTTTCTATGATAGATTTAGCAATAAATTTAAGTTTAAGCTTCTCTGACAAATTCTTCACCAACACTAGTTCACCATTTCATGTGTCTTATTAATGCTGGAACCTCTACAAGTGTCTGGTTCAGAAATCACCGAGCTTGTAGGATCCCTTTTATTCTCTGATTAAGGGCATATTTGAAAGCAAGTGCGATCCTGTGGGAAGATACAGAAGGGGTGAATAATTGAATAATGTGGCAGGGGATTTCTCATAATTTCCCCCTGCAATTTTCACTTCTATGCTCTTTGGAACACTTGCCTTTGCATGTGAGAGGGGTTGAAGTCTGTAAACTTTGTAAGTATATACTGTGTCTTTGGAAGTCTGGTTATTGCTAGAGTGTTGAGGTCAAACAGTTTTCTGTTTCTTTGCAACATTGATTAAAAAAAAATCAAATGTTAATCTTTCATCTTTCACCATGGTGAAAACCTTATACTCTTATCACAGCCTGAGAGCAATTTCACAGATCTCTTCCACTGTGTTGTAAAGAATATGGTAAGAAGGAGCGATATTTGGCCTCCCCAATACCAAATCTGCATTAGGCCTCAGAGAGGAAGAAACAGTGTGCTATGTATATAGTGTGGAAAAGTTAAAATCAAACTGAACAGGAATGATTGAGCTGTGCCAAAATGTTAGGCTGAGGGGACACGAAAGAGCAGGCTTTCAAGCATGTGTGACTTACACATCTTGTAGTTCCTTTTACATGCTGGGAGCATTGGTTTCCATTGGTGTAGACATTCCAGTCCTGCAGTTAGCCACCAGAGTCATCTCATCTGTAAAACTCCTTCCATTCCCAAGAATTTCTATATTCTTATCCTTTTATCCTCCTGCCTTACATTACCAACCCTTTCTTAAAAGTCAGCTTTGCTATCCTGTCTACACCCATTAAATATGATGTAATTCCCTGTCTTATTGTGGTTTTATTTTCTTTCAAAACTTGTTTGAAATCTATAAGACTCCAGAGCACACTTGAGCTTGTCTGAAATTTATATCTCCCAAGTTACAACTCATGATTATCCAGATAGACTCCGTTTCTTCACCAATTTCTGCTGTGGTTTCTCCTAAGGGTTTACAGTGGGTATGTATTTGAGAGGGGACTTAGAGGAATTGGTTCACACAAATATGGTGGCTGAGAATGCCAATAGCAACCTGCTGTCTAAAGTTGGAGCTCGGGGCTACAGGTAGCAGGGCTCAGTCCACAGCTGAAGACCTCAGAACCAAGGAAGCCAATGGTATAATTCTCAGCTAGAGGCCTAATCCAAAAGGACTGGGGTGGTGGGGGTGGTGGGGTGCTGCTGTTAAGTCCTGGAGTCCAGTGGCCAATGAGTCTAAAGTTCCGATGTTCAAAGCAGAAGAAAACTGTCCCATCTCTCAGAGACTAGCTCGTCTTCTGTATTTGTTTACTCTAGGCCCCCAGCAGCTGGGATAGCTGTGCCCACTGACAAGGAGAAGAATGGTCCCCATTGAGACCTCTCAGACTCACACATCCTTACACACATCATGCAAAATAATGCCTTATCCGGGCTCTAGATATCTGTTGCATCTAATGTGCTGCAACCATCCTGAGAACAACAGAAAGCACCCTTAACTTCTACCTCGGAAGTCAGCTTTCTGCTTCTCTCATGTAGTCATTTGTGGTTTTCGGGATTTTAATTTTTAGGATCTCAATAATGAAGATTGAAGTCTTTAGGGAGTGTGATTTCTGGGATCTTAGACTTCGGGGAATTGGATCTCTGAGGAGTCCAGCATGCAGGGATGTAACCTGAGTTCCAACATTTGGGATTGTGGTGCTCCTGATTGCACCTCCAGATTATGAGTAACTCCAGAAGGAACTGAATGAGAAGATGAGCAGGGAAGGAGAAGCCCCTCAGAAGATGAAGGCACTGGTGATAGGGAAACTGAGACAGAGAGTGTCAACAACTCTTTCCGGGTGTGAGTCTAAGGACTAAACAATACCCAGTAGCTTTGTCCTTGTGAACCTCCAGTGACACAGTGAAGTCCAGTTACACTGGGGTGAGAAGCAGTAAATTAGAGATGGAGGAAAATTAGAGAATAGACTCCTCTTTTAAAATTTAGGGAAGCCAGGTGTGGTGGTGCACGCCTGTAATCCCAGCACTCAGGAGGCTGAGGCAGGAGGATCGCTGTGATTTTGAGACCAGCCTGGGCTACACAGTGAGTTCCAAAACCAAGACCTGTCATGTAAAGGTACAAGATCCCAATGATGAATGCAACTATACTGTATACCTAAAATGTGCCAATAAACTCAATGAGGAAAACAACAACAACAACAACAACAACAACAAAAAGCCAAACCAAGCCAAAACAAAATGAAAAAACAACAAAAAACAAAATAAAATAAGACAAATAAAATTTAGGGGAAAAAAGATTAAAACCAGGAGTCTTATGTAAGAAAGCAAGAATGTGGGAAAGTGTTTGTTTTCTTGTTTGTTTAGATTTATAATTTGAGGGAAGAGAAGATAATGGATGAATTGAGATTTCTGAAAAATTGAGATCTAGAAAGCAGGTAGAAAAACTTTTTTTTGCGGGGGGACAGGGTCTCATTATGTAGTTGAGACTGACCTGGAACTCACTATGTAGTTCAGGCTGGTCTCGAACTCACAGCGATCCTCCTGCCTCAGCCTCCCGAGTGCTGGGATTACAGGCATGTGCCACCACACCTAGCTAGAAAGACTCTTAAATAAATCCTTTATTTCCCTAACCAAATTGATTTTCTTCTAATGACACCTATTGTTAGCATAAGTAAGCCTAATTTTAAGTAGACTTCAAAGTGACTAATTTAATTTTAACTTCTAAAGTAGATAATTTTCAGGGCTTTTCATGAGGACTCAGTTTTATGGGTGGTACTTTTCTAGCTTTTAGACATGATTAGTAGATTTAAAAAATTCCGTACCATCCCAAATACTCTCTTGCTCAGATTCACCTACATATAATATGATCTCAGAAAGCATAAGCAGTTATTTAATTTTAAACTAAGTTATAGGCGTTACACCTCCAGGGATATTTCACTTCCAGTTTTATTCATGTTGTCCTTACATTTTATACATCTTTCAAAATCAGATCTTATGATTAGGCATATTACTAGCCCTCATCTTTGACTTCAGTAATTGAGAGTTTAAATGAACACTTATTAGTTGTATAAAAGGAAGTGGGGGTTTTTTTTTTGTTCATCATTGACTAGTTGAGATTGCAAGCAAGATCGGCTTTATTGCCCAGAATTTGCTTTAAAAGTTTTCTTTTAATTTTCATAAATATATATGTGAATGATATGCATTCTTTTTGTTTAGCTATCATGTATATATCATGGAATGAATAGTAGATCTTTAGCTACACAATGTAAAGACACAATTTTTCTCATTTCCTTTAAACTGAAATGGAATTTATCTTTGTAGTAGATTAAATATTGAATCTCACAATAGTGAAATATGATGACAATCAAATAAATTACATAGTTTAAAAGTGACTTACATGAAATTCAAAAAATAAGGACTGGGAATGTATCCCAGTGATAGCGTTTGTCTAGAGTGTGTGGAAAGCTCTGGGTTCAATCCACAGAACTACAAAAAAGTCATGGAAAAATAGAAAATAATATGAAAGTACCATGTAAATACGTGTACAGACAGCTTGTGCACATCACATGTGTCCAGTGGGATTCTATTAACCAACTCAGAGAACACTGCTGCACTTCATTTGTTGATGTTTAGAAAAGTCAACAGACCCACCTTCACTTACTGATGTAAACACAAATGTTTCACTCCTGGCATGAAGGCACAAGATGTAATCCAGATATGATACATTTATGTCAAATGACAACTGTGCAATTCATTGGCCAAAAAGAACACCAATGCTAGAGAGAGAAAACTCAGCACTGAAACTGACGTCTATTGAAATAGTCTTATCTAAATTGCAGAAACAAAGATTAGTTTACAGTGTGCACTTTACATAGGGAGTTGAAGTCGCCCTAATCTAACCTAATAGAGGTCTCGAAAAAGGGCGTGCTTTGTTCCTTCTCTCCCTTCCTTCTGAGCTCCTTTGGTGCTTGAATATATAAGAAATCATTGTGTGTGTGTGTGTGTGTGTGTGTGTGTGTGTGTGTGTGTGTTTTAAGAAATGGAACATAAAGCTTTTAATGTCCAGGACATGGAACCTCTGAGAGCCCTCCTTCAAGTCTTCCTGCTGGTTGTTTGATCTTAGAATAGCTCCTACAGAGACAGAATCAAGAAGGAATTTGGTTATAAAATAAAAGGAAAAATGAAATGCTCTTATAACTCTTCTTTTGAAAGCATAAAAATAATACCACATTAATCACCTTATTTTGGACTAGGAAGAAACATCAGGAGCAGATCTGACATATGTATGAGAATTCTGGAGCTACTTGTACTGATGATCTTCAAATCCAGAAGATGTCTTTGTTCTTTAATTGACTTCTTCACGGATGAGGAAAGCTCAGCCACTCATCCCTGCTGTTTGAGACCTCCGTGAGCTTTTGTGCTGTTTTCTCAATGTCCCTGCGCGAGCGGCACACAGTTAAAGAAGAAACTGACTCCTGTCTCCCCTCTCGCATGCAGATCAGCCGTAGATGCGCCTTGGGGACTGAATTGACGATGCTGGTGCCAATTCATTTCTGTCACTTGTGGTATTGATCATCATTGAACAGCAGATGATTTCACGTGGGTTCAGCCTATAGATTCTGAGAAACAGCAGGAAAAAAGAAAGTGGTTTGTCCAGGCCGTGAATGAGATGCAGTATAGATTGGGTAGCCGAGAGTTCAGGTTTTTGTTCTCATACAGCCTTGTTTTCCTGCACAGACCTTGACAACCTCTTGTCTTTTCCTTCTCCTAGTCTCTTATTTGCCTTCAATGGACAGAGGAACTACATCTTGTGATTCTGATACAGGAGAATATGATGAAATCCTTTAAAAATGAGTTGGATTGTGAAATTTGAAGCAGTGTAAAATTCTGATGAAGGATGAAAAGGCTTCCTCTTCCAAGATACCATCTTGCATACAAGAGAAAAATAACTAATCTGAATATAATGCAGAATCCCAGTCTTTTGTTTCTCCAGTACTTCGGACTGAACCCAGAGCCTTTTCACTGAGCTAAATCTTTAACCATTTTTTTTTCTTTTTGTACCAGGGCTCAAAATCAGTATTGACATGGGTGTGGTGCCACTGAGCTAAATCCCTAGTCCCTCTAACTACTTTTTCTTTATTTATTTAGAATTTTGAGATAGTCTTACTAAATTGACCAGGCTGGGCCTAAATTTGAACTCTTCCTGCCTCAGTCACCCAGAGTCCTGGGATTACACATTTTTAACCACCTGATTCAATTTTAAAAATAATATTAGAACCTAGGTAAGATAATTTTGCCATTTCTGTTCTACAGGAGAGAAAACAGAGGTCCAGAGAGATTAAGTAATTTGCCAGTAGCCAACTTGTCCCTTGGGGCAGAATGTGACAGGCCTCTTTTTCTTGACTCTATGGGTCATATCTAAGGGCCAGTGGCATTCTGAGATGCTGCAGTAATAAGGAAAATCATGCTACACCTCACCCCAAGTACTATTAGATACTTACAGTTATATTAAAGTAAAGTTAAGAGAGACATAAGAGATACACTTGCAATGTCAGCTTTACTGATAGCTAAAAAAAGGTGGCACATGGGTTGATTATATGTACATGCATCATTGGTCAGTCTTCTTTTCATCTGAAAAAAATAATGTGTCTTCTACTCACCGCTGTTGGAACCCCTGTGCAGGTGTGTTCAGTGCAGCTGACAAGACTGGCCTCTAGCCTCACTCTTGTCCATGCGATGAATGTAGACACTCAGTAACCAACCTCAAATATGGTATCGATTCTGTCATTAGCTCTGAATCCAGTAGCTAATTTTGATTGCTCATTTCATAAAAGCAGGATGGCTTTCCGTGAACTTTAACATATGTCAACAAATAGTCAATATTAGTCAGTATCCCCAGCCTTCTTTTCCAATTAAGTGTGAGTTCTATTCTGCCAGATAAACAACATTTGCTTCTTTTCATACAATCCCTACTCTGGCTTCTACCATCACTCTGCTTCTACAGGAAGTGAAATATAAGATAGATGAGTATAAGATGCTGGTTACTTTGGTAGCATATTACTTAGGTCAATAAAGTCAGAAAAAGCAAAGCTGTATGTATATGGTGTGCTTATCACATACGTGTGGGTCTATACACAGACACAAACCAAGCACTGTCCTAGGTACTTTACATACATCTCATTTAAGTCTTTCTACAGCACCTCAAAGTAAGCATTATTTTTCCTCTTTTATGGAGGTTCAGCGACGTTAAGCAACCTCTCAAGTAACAGCAAATGGAAAAAACAGAATTGAAAGTCAGTTTGTTTCCAAAGTCCATGCCCCACAGACGCACATGCCCCATCATCTGAAAAGCAGTTCCAAGTGACATAAAGTAGGTGGCCTAGCTAACCTATCGGTGGCTAAATTTTGAAAACTTTTAGGCTGCAGGGAAGGATTGAAATAAAGAGCTGTTGAACAACTGGGAGATTAGAGGTGCAAACCCTGAGTAGCTGAAAATCTACCACAACTTTTGATTGTACTAAGAGCCCATTGTTGAATGGAGGCCTTGCTCAGAGCAAACAGTTGGTTCATATTTTTCATATACAGTGACCACCAGATGAGAAGCTGACAGATCACTTTTCACTGAAAGACACAGTTTTCTGGGGAGAGGGTGGTTCACTCAAGCAGAGGTCAGCACCCTTTTAAGTGGACTGTCATCACTGAGCTCACAGCTGTGGGTAGACAGTTTGAGGCAGTTATAACTTAACACTGCATCTTTACCCTTGTTTCCAGTTCTCTCGGCTGCAGATAGGGCCAGAAAAGCTCTGTGTTTGTGCGCATAAGCTTTGATATATTTGAATGTATACACACACACACACATATATATATTATGATAGTAAATAATAAACCAGACTATTAGCTACATGTATTTTATGCATTCTTGGCACCCTAAATTTTTCTGTTTTTAAAATTATTTCTAGGCTATGTAGTTTGCAGAAGATTTTTTTTCAAATTTCTAAAAATTTCAAAAGAGAAAAAATTCCACCTAGAGGGTCGGTCAAATGTTCAAACCTATGCTGTTCCAGGGTCAACTATCTTTCTCCCTTTCTCTCCCTCTCTCTCCCTCCCCCTTCCTTCCTCTGTCTTCTTCTTCCTTCCCTCCTTCTTTTATTTCTTTACTTTTGTGGTACTGAGGATTGAAAGAGCCAATTTCAGATGCAACAAAATAGGCCTAAGGTCCTACAGTGCAGTTTAGAAAAATCAATTACATGCTAATAAGATAGAGAGGACCTAGCTTAGCTACAAAGAATGCTTCTTACAAGTGCCCTGCTCATTTTATCTCACAGAAAGGTCGATTTAAGTCAGTAATATAACTTAGATCTTCAGAAAGCCAATGTAAATGTTGACTGCTTTAATAGCATATTACTTAAGTCAATAAAGTCAACAAAAGTAAAACTCCACTGTGCCAGGCAGAACTATGACTAATTCTAGGTGCTCCGCTTAAAATAGAGCATGATGAATGAAACATGGATATTCAGAGAGCATAGTAAGGCATCTGGAAATGATGTACAATGAGAAATTACCCTGTAAACAGACTTAAATAGAGGAGAAGAAGATGGGGGAAAGGGAGGCAGAGGAGAGCCTTCCAGGTGTCTTCAAGACCTTCAAGAGGAGGCACATAGAGGTCACCCTGTTGGACAGAGAGGAAAAGTACAATCTGACAGCACAAATGCTAAGCTTTAGCCCTCTGTGAAGACATTATTTACTTAGTTGCTCCAAAGGGGGAAAGTGGTGTCTTCCAGAATAACAAGCTTTTTATTTTTCACAATAGGTTAAAAGATGATGGAAATGATTTTTTAAAACAGGAATTTTATCAAAGACATTATTGAAAACCACTTAGTAAAATGGCTAATGCAAGCAAACTGAACAGAATGACTTATAAGTATCTTTTCCAACTTCAAGTAAAGATTTTTCTTCCTTGCCCAATTATATTTCCCCATGATGCATTCTATTAAGAATTCTATAGAAAAGAAAAAATATGAGAAAATGAAAAAATGGAAATAAAGTGTTTGTACACGGGGAGGTGCGGAGGGGGTGAAGGGAGAGCAGGGACAAGGGGAAAAAATGAGAACCAAGACCTGTCATGTAAAGGTACAAGATCCCAATGATGAATGTAACTGTACTGTATATCTAAAATGTACCAATAAACTCAATTAAAAAAAAGGATTCTATAGCTATTCCCCATCTTTCTTGCCATCAGTATGGTCTAGAATAATAATATTTCTGTAAAATTTTTCTAGCTGCCTTCCTATAAATCTATCCATTACAATTCTCTGATTTTCATCTATTTCACCAAGTTCTTATTTTATAATTCAACCCCAGGTTCAGGTAGTTCTGATACATATTTCTATAACTTGTTTGAGAGGGAGTGTTATCATTTGGCCTTAAAGTTTAGCCAATTACTGGCTGCTAATATTAATATTTTTATGTATTTGCATTTATTGTCCTTCCATTATTAGATATTAAGTTTGTGGGAAGTTTTTCTTTTTCCATGAGTGTAAAATTACTTTCATATTATGTGTAAAATACACATCCTCAAATTTTTATAAACACAACCATTGATGTGTAAATCAATTAAATGTGCTAAGATACTCTCAATTTTTTAGAAAATGTTTATGCTTGGAAATAATCCTGCCTAATTTGTTTTGGCAGATGAACAGAAAATATAAACTCTTGATATTTCTCCAGCCCACTTTTCTTACAAGTTCTTGCATATTTTGAGCTTCAGGTTGGTGATGGATAAGTTTGCCTAGTGAGGAGGAGTTAGTTGCCAATGAAACACCTCTTGTTCATAGAAAACATAACTTTGAGCCATCTTGGATGCTTCTGAAAGTTGGAAGTTAATGTTTACAACTACAGAAGGGAAGGTGGAACTTTTTTCCAAAGCCATAAAAAGACATGATTGCGATGACACAGTGCAGCGTGCGTTTATACTGTTGAAGGACGGATGGCAGCTTCGAATTTGGCTCCATGCCTCGGGGGCCTCGCACACCCAGGGAGCATTGTAAAAGCTGCCTCATGCACACCCTGGCGTGTGTGCCCACTTTTACAGCTGGCAATAATTTTAAAGGAACATACAGTACCTTCTAGGAAGTATTTTCAAAAGACAAGATGTAAGTCACTAAGAACACAACCTTTTCATAATATTTTCCTAATAAGCAAATAAGGGACAATCCTGATTTGACATGCGTAAGGCTAATAGGCTTATACTGTTTTAATTTTGTAGTGAAATGTGTAGACTCCAAATACTTTTTGATGATGGAAAAATTAATAAAATTTGAGTGTCTAGTATCTGAATGAATAACCTTCTAATTTTACAATGACTTCTACTTTTCAGTCTAGGATCATCAAATTGCATATGTGGCACCATGTTTTTTGAATAAGAAGGAATAAGGCACTTATTAGATGTAATGTTACATCAACTGCCAGAGAACTGATAGTCCTTATGATTCATATTTTTTCAAGTCAAATGCTGAAGTCATGTTAAAAACCATAAATTATACCAACATAAAAATTCCTTTAAATACTAGTGGCAATTTTAGCCTTTGATTTTACTTTATAACGGACAATAAGTCTGATTGTCCTGGGCAATTTGTTTTTCATTCTCAGCCTCTGAATAAACCATCTACAGCATTCATAAAAATCAGTCATCCCTCCATCACAGATTCATGGCTAGTGCAGACTTGGATTTCACAATCTGGTTGTCTGCTTTTTAAAAAATATAAATATATGGGCCAGGGATTTAGCTCAGTGGCACTGCTCCTGCCTTGCAAGTGCAAGGTCCTGAATTTTATCCCCAATGCTACAAAAAAAATTAATAAAAATATAAATACAAAATGAGAGAAGAGAGTGGAGCAGATGGTACCTGAGTTGGGACTGTGGACTTGATGATGGTGTGGGAAATACGTGTTCAGTAGAAAGTCGTAGGCAGGTTTCCGGTTTCCCAGTCTCCTTTGCCAAGCGGAGTAACGGTGGTGAGCCACAGGCCCACTTGTCCACAGGATTATGAGGCTAAACAGCGAACCCATCCTGCACTGAGTTTAGCAGTGATGTTCTGAAGGCTGGGTATATTGTATTCATTTTGCGCTTATGCCATGATCGATTTATGAAGAGTTTATCAAGCTGTAACACCATAGTGAGTCAAGGTGCATCTATAATTAGAACAAGAAAAAAAATCACAATGAATTACTAGAGACTTGGAGGTCATATTTGTTGTCTTCTAAGATGTCCTTAGGCAAATTTTCAGAAATGTTTACCCAGAAATGCTTTCTGATTGCAGACAGCCTTTCCCTGCACATTGGGAACTCTACAATGTCGAGCATCTCCAAACCCTCTAAATTAAAGTGCAGTGAGGCATACTGAAACTTAGCTTCAAAAGTTTCATGGTAAAATTTTATCTCTACTGTCCATATAGAATCTCAGTGTATAATATTAGGTAAGAAATCGCATTTCGGATCTGTACTCTTTGGAGTTAATGTTTCTAGATTGAATTTTAGATTTTAGGCAAGAGCTGAGTCAAAGTTTAGTGCCCCACTATGGGAAGGAAATTATTAGAATCATTTATTTTGTAATCTTGGCTTTACACTTGGCTCTCTTATACTACCTCAACTGGAAAAGGTTAATGTATAGACGTGAGAGAAATCCACCTTTTCAAGGACACTGACTCTAAAGCAAAATGGGAAGTAGGAATCTCAGGGGGACTTTTATTCTCAGCTATCCACATTATGCACATTCACCAATAAATTCATAGCTGTGATAAAATATTCATAGAAGTGGCTTATAATTTCTGTCAATGAATCTTCTAGGAACCAGGCCCCATTTTGATATGATTGTGTCAAAACCTATTCTATATAAATTTGGGGAAAAATAATTTCATAATTAAGTTATGATTAGAACTGTCAAGGGCCCGATGTCTTCCTGCCCTTGAGCTGGCTATGGCTTATAGGAACATCTGTTTTTGCCTCAGATCACAAGTTGAGGCCTCAATGGTCCCAAAATACTGTGAAGCTCAAGGGCAAGATTACATCAGCTGAAGATGTCTTGTTCTTTGAGAACCGAGTAGTGATAAAAAAAGAGAAAGTTTTCACCTGGGTGAAGGTCAGATTCCCTATTAGCCTGCTATTTTATCCCACCTACTATTGCAAAAATGCTTTGCCCATCTCACCATCCTAATCAACATAAGATCCTCATTAACCTAAGATCCTCATCCACATAAGATTACCACCGCCCTCTGAGTCACCTGATGCCCCTCTGATTATCGTGTACACCCAATAAACAGTGACTAGCTCAGGAGTGTCTTTGTCTTTTCCGGTCTGGCGCTGACATCCCAGCCCCCTACGCATTATGAAATTATGTCTCCGTTGTCTTACTTTAGCCCTTGCCACTCCTCTTTCTAGGTAAATCGGAGGATTGATTGGCTTCCGATGTGATTGCTGGGTTTTAGTAAGACAGATAGCCAGGACTAGATCCTGCCCTATGTGTAAAAAAAACTTAGCTCATGGTGCCTCTTAACTCCTAAACTAGAATAGGCACACTGTCATTTTGTCCAGGAGCCTTTGGCCAAGGCAAGTCAAGGAAAAAGCCGACATGGATACAGGTTTGCTCCTAAGCTGATGGAGGGATTCAGGGAGGGGAGTATTTCCTGAGTGTTATCCAAAACCTCACAGAACCCCTGTTTATCCACTGTCCACCCCATCTTCCTTCATCCCCTTTCTTCCTCAAGACCGTCAACTCCTTAAATCCCATTCCTAGCAGAGTTGCTTGTCTCTCCAAACTCATCTGTTGTCTTTATCCTTCAGGTCAAAGGATCTGTTTGGGGCCAGGTATATAGTTTAGCAGCTACTGGGACTGGGGATCGAACTCAGGTCCTTACACTTGCAAGGCAGGCGGTGGCACCACTGAGCTAAATCCCCGGCACTTCTCATGTAGAATTTCAATGCTACCTCAGAAGAGGTCATAGAACCTCTCTACTCTCAGATCTCAAACTACACACTCGGGGGTTCTATGATCCACCCTGTCTTAGCCCAGCGATGAGCACTCAACGATGCTAAACTGTACTATCCTCTTGCTAGTTCAGTCAGTTTGTGCTATTTGAACATATATTATGCACGGGGCCCTTTGGTAAGTGTTTGATACGTAGCACCCTCCGTATAAGCCTTAGAACTGCCTTAGGAGGTAGTTACTGTTAATTCTCTCCACTTTTCCATAGGGCAGTTAAGATTAGAGTTAATATTTTCTTTAAAGTCGTAGTGCTACTTTGTGGAAGAAAGCAAACCTGGTTTTGCTGACTCAGGAATTTTCGCTTCCGCTCCTTACGCTCACGTTGTCTTTCCGGCACCAAGAATAATGTTTGGTTTTTAAGTGGAACCTATCTGGTGACAAGTCTCAACTCACCAAATGGTTGCACAAATTCCCATTTGCTTTAATAGGGCTCAAAATCCACTAGTGTGGCCACCTTTTCTTCATAATATTTTTGGTAACATTTTATAAAACTTTCCATATCCAACTTTTCTGATTATCCTTTCCTTAAACCAGATTTAGTTGAAAATGATCAATACTTATTTCAAAACATTGCGAAATATACATTTGCACTATCTTTCAATATTTTATATCAAAAGGAGAAAAGAACACATAAGGATTGGATTACTATTGGATATGTTTAGTTATCACTGGAAATTGGTTTGAATGTTTTATTTTTTCAATAAGAGAGGTAGGAAAATGTTGATCAATAAATGTCTAAATAAATTTTTTAAAAAGAGGAAAAAACTTACTTTGGTTTCACTTTCTATTTCAAATGAAGACAGAGCAACTCTTCAGAAGCTAACCATTTGGTGAATTTTATGGGAGAAAACAGTATTATTGTAGACTTTTCTGTTTTATCTCAATTGTAAATTATCACTTCAGTTAAATTCAGGAAGTTAGTACTGCAGTTGGAAACATAATTTTAGTTTAGTACCTTCTCTCAATTTTGCTGTGAACATAAAACTGCTCTGAAAATTTTAGAAAAATTATAGAGCAATTTTTAACATAGAGCTGATTATTAGTTTGTCCCAAAGTCTAACAATTGACTTTGGCTCAAATGTCAGTCCTCCATGTGATGTTAGATCTCTCAGGTTAGCTTAAAAATGTAGATACAGCAACCTTGTAAATACACTAACTATCACTGATTTGTTATACTTTAAATGAATGCATTTTATATGGATTGTGTCCTGATATACTTTTTTTTTGTTTTTGGTGCCAGGGATAGAACTGGGGACCTTGTGCTTGTGAGGCAGACGACAGAACCACTGAGCTAAATCCCCAGCCCCTGTCATACTTTTAAAAATGTGGGTGCTACCTGAGTTGTGCCAGGAGGGGTCAAGACACTGAAGATGCCCTCGTGTCTAGCCAGAGCATGTGAGGGCAGAGCCAGAGAGCCTGGTCACTATTCTAGTGGTCTTGTTTGTTTGTTTATTTCTGGGTATTGAACCCAGGGCCTCCACACTGAGCTACCCCTCCTCCTAAATGTTGAGAAAGGGTCATGCTGCACTGCCCCGGCCAGGCTTAAAATTGTGATCCTACTGCCTCAGTCTCTTAGAGTGCTGGAATTACAGAAGTGTGCCACCATGCTTGTTTTTCTTTCTTTTAAGAAATATAATCTGTTGCTAGTATTCATCATTTTTAACATTTATTCTGACATGCAGTGTTGTTGTTGTTGTGGTTTTTTTTTTGTTTTTTTTTTGAGACAGGGTCTCACTATGTAGTTCAGACTAACATGGAACTCACTATGTAGCTCAGGCTGTCTCGAACTCACAGCGATCCTCCTGCTTTAGCCTCCCAAGAGCTGGGATTACAGGCATGCGCCACCATGCCCGGCCTATGACACATACAGTGTTTAAAATAGAGGGGCTGAGTGGTGGTGGTGGTGGTGGTTTTCCCATTGCAGCACAGAGGATCAATGCTCGGAAGGGAAAGGTCTCATAGTGGAATGTGCTATTTAAGGGCCTCATCTCCTCATTGGTTGTGGCATCACCTGCCCCCCAGCCACCTACGGTCTTCATTCAACAACCAATAAAACTGGACTTGCACCTAGAAGAGCCCGTTCAGCCCTGCCCTCAGTTAATGTCGCACCTCTGGACTTAATAGCTATTAAACTCCGTAGCAGGTCTACATAGTGAACACTGTAATTGCTTCTCCTGCATTCACCCTCTTTCCTGGGCAGCAGAGATGGGCGCTGTGATTGAAATGGGAATGTCATCTCTGAAGGCACAGTGATTGGTCCAAGTGTTAAGTGCATGTTTAATTTGGTCTAGTCAAGTGGTGCTCAGAACTTCTTATTTATTATTACAGAAAATTTTCCCTCTGGATGTTAATGAAGGAGTGTGCAGCATGGCGGGCTAATGAAAGCTTGCGTTGGGGAAGCAAAGTCGAGAACAAGTCAAACTTGGAGGTAGACGGAGCTAAGAAAATGGCAGTGAAGTGGACGAGGAGCTGTAATAACAATGTGGACCAAATATGGACCAAACTATGGCTCCACTCACTGATGTGAGAACTTCCTACTGAGGAGAGCCATCATATCCCTTTGGTGAGGGGAACTCTGCTCCTTGTACTCAAAAGCATCTTCACTTATGTATGTGTAATTTTCTTTAATTCACAAATTGGATTAACTTTCAAAATAATATTTTTTATAAAATGAGCTTTCTCAAGGTATATAAATTTAAGTATGAAGATAATCTAAAACTAAAAGAGTTTATTTTTATAAAGGAAATAACTGGTTGGCATTTAGGATTTGAGAACTTCTCAAATCAAAATACCCTTAACGATGATTTCAGTTTGTATGCTGGGTCCAATAGGATCTGCCTACTTTTTGTGAGGCAGGTAGCGGAACCACTGAGCTAAATCCCCAGCCCATCTGCCTACTTTTTGATAATTGTTTCTGTTACTTCCTCACTGGCTCCTGTCTTTCAGAGACTACCATCCTTATCCTGACAGTCACCAAAACATGTTTGTTCTCTCTCCATTTTATCTTCCCTCTCTGTCTGCTTACCTTGATTCTTATTCATCCTGACCCTCATTATTGCTCTAAAAACATTAATTTGAGCTTATCCTTTTGGCTCAAGTGGTCCTGAATGTCATCTCTTTAGGACACTGATAAACTAACAAATTAATCTAAGTCAATATTCCACTGACTCAGAATATTAACAATTATCAGACTTTTTTCTATTTTAATCTAAAGATTATTCCTAATGGTCATAATTTAGGAAGAGAAAAGACCAAAAGAGATATGGAGGCACTTGTTAAGGAGACACTCAGACTACCTTGCAGAAACTGATGTGATCAGCTTAGACTAGGAAATTCTAAGACAACAGAAATTAAAGATTTCCATTGTAAAGTGACTTGATCTTAGTGCTTGAAAGTGGAATAATGAATAAAAAGAGAACCTATTATTAACTGAATGGGAGAGCAGGAAGAAATTCTCTTGTTATTGAAGAGCACATCTCACAGAAGAAAATATGGGTAGAAGGAAATGGCTTATGGTTCATTATCTCAGAAAACGAGTAATCAAACTCCAGCTCTGCAGAAATTAAACCAAGGTTTGTTCATAATTTTACAGCAAAACGTAACAGAAAAAGACAGAATGAAAGGCCAGCAAAAATTATCATTTTTAGAAGTCACCACTAGGTGTGACATATCACATGCAAGTATTCAAGAGAAGGGTGACAAATACATTTAAAATGGGTATGCTATTACAGGTTTTGCTTTTTGAGTTCTGCAGCCCTGATTCTTTGCATAGGCAAATCTGTTTTCCTTCAGACACTAGAATGAGGCAGTTTTATCTTTATACTTTTTATGATGAGTTTTAAGGGCCACATCCTTGAGAACACCTGCCCTTGCTGTTAACTGATTATTATTAAGCAAGAGCAAATGTCATGAAGTCAGTTACAATAAAGTGTAAATAAAAAAGTTTATGACCGGGTGTGTAAAGCAAAAAAAATTGAAATTAATCACCCAGTAAAGCAATGACAGATCCAAAGGTCGTTGTTTTGTTCACTTAAATATTTTATTAGATATCTTGATCAAAAATTGTGTACATGATACCAAATCTTTAGCTCTTTGGTACCATCATTGATTGACTGTGTGTGAATACTAGTGAAAGAACTGCATTCTTAAGATAAAATGTTTGCTAATATAATGAGCTTTTCTCCATACAAAGTCTGAACAGTAAAATTCAACTCAGACATTTTAATTTCTTAAGCTATCTTGCTTCTTCTGCAGTAGAAATTATCCAAAGGATATGGGAAAATTCAACTTTTGGTATCCATCTTAAACAGTACATATGTGTAATTGAGAATCAGAGTTGTTTGAAGAATTTAGCAAAAGGAATAGAATTGTCACTGAGGTGATGTCTTGACTTCACAGCTTTTGTACCCTCTCTTACCTAGACTTTCTTTGGGAACTCGGGACACAATTTGGAGTTGGAGGAAGGATATTATTCAGTTTTATTTGAATAATTGTTTATTAAATACTTATTATGCACCAGGCAACGTGCGATGTTGCAGGAGGTGCAGACCTGAAAGATATGCATTTGACATTGACAGGGTCTATTAGTGGATGGTCGGGTTCGTGGCCCACCACAGTCCCCACTGTTCACCACCATCTATGCCGAATCACTGTGTAAGCCAAGTAAAAGCACTGTGCTCAATCTGTCTTCTGGAAACCTGCCCTACTAGGCTTCCTCTACCCCTACCTTGTACCCATGACGAGCTTACCACCTTTCAGCCTTTTCTATTTTGGCTTCTGTACTCAGAAAACAATAGGATCTGATACAGGTGAAAAAGTGGGCATACACACACAGACTCTTTGATACAAAGGAGTATACTGTACAGTAACATGCAAAGTTACCTTTTTCATCTTTCCTATTTCTATTATCTGCATGTCTTTCTTATGAACTTCCTCATTTGTTTTATACATCTTTTGATCATGAGATTCTTGACAAAATTTCTTTTCTTATGGCTTGTATATTGAATCATAATGGTATATGTTCTGGAAAATTTCTTATTTTGAGGGGTACCGGGGATTGAACTCGGGTCCTTGCACTTGCAAGACAGGCCACCGAACCGCTGAGCTAAATCCCCTGCCCTGGAAAATTTCTTATTAAACATAAGAACTTCAGGTTATAAGATACTGAAAATTACACAAGTCTATCTCAAGATTTAAAGGTATGTTCTAGACTGTGACTCAAAGCTTTCTTCTCTCTCGTTGGGTCGCCATATGCCAAATCTCACTGTATGTGACCTGTAATTTCTCTTTGAAGGCCACAGAACCTACATTCTGGACCACCAAAAGACTTCCATCTTTCTTCATTTACTTTCTCTGGTAACCCTTTTATTTTTCTAGAGTCACAGGTACTATTTTATTTCAGACTTTTTCATTTTATTTTTTTTAAACCCACAAACATAAGATTGACTTTAAAATTTGGAGGTGTAGTACATTTCTAGGAGAATGAGTTCCTATAACAACTGTGTGAATCAGTATATAAACAATTTCATCGTATTCATTAGGTTTGGTTTGTTTAATTTTGTTTCTTGAAACGCAATCTTGCTCAGGCTGGCTTCCAACTTGCAGTCCTTCTGCTTGAGCATCCTGAGTGCTGGGTTTGTAGGCTCCTTAGTGTTAATTATTTTGATTTTATTGCTAGGTTTTCCAGAATTATTCATATATTTTATATTTTATATGAATATATTTTAGGGGATATGGGATTTGCTGTATTATATTTAAGTTTTTAATTTGCCATTTCATTCTTTTCAGTCTTTAGCCGAGGAAGTGTTTTAAATTTTGATTGATGCCTGTTTATTAATTTTTTTTCCTTTATGATACTTTTATTCTAAAAGTTATTTGCCTAAATTGCCTGAGTAAATTCTTTGACTCCTATGTTTTCTTCTGAAAGTTTTATGTGTTACATTCAGATCTGCAATCAACCTTGAGGTAATTTCTACATAAAATGTAAAGTTCAGCTTGAGGTTCATTTTTTAAACTTATGAATGTCCAAATGTTCCAGCATGATTTGTAGAAAAGATTAGCTTTCTCTAGTTAGCTAATTTTGCATTTTTGTCCAAATCCATTGACTGTAGCTGTATGAGTCTGTTTTTGGATGATTTATTTTGTTTCGTTAATCAGTGTGGCTATCCTTTCACCAAAACCACTATTTGTTAATAACAATTCTTTAATTGAGAAAATATAACTATTTTATTCTTTTAAAAAATTATTTTAGCTTCTCTAGTTCCCATTCTTACTCACATAAGTTTTAGAATCAGTTACCTAAATCTGTTAAAATTCCTGCTTGGATTTTGATTGTTATTATGTTAAGTGTAGGTCAATTTGAGTAAAAGTGACATGTTAGCCTTTTGAATTTTGGGCTCCATTTATATTCTTCAATCAGCATTTTGTAACTTAGATTTATTCCTAGATATTTTATTTTTGGAGCTATTCTATATGCTATTTAAAACTTCATATCTCTAATTGTTCATTACTAGTACAGTACATGTAAATATGATTGATTTTTGTATATTGAAATTATAATCTGCAACTTTGATAAATTTATTTAGTAATTGTAACAGGTTTTAAAAATTAATTTAATGAGACTTTCTGTGTATTCAAACATGTAACTTATAAATAGATTGGTTATCATGTCCGGTTAGTTTTCTTGCCTTGCTGTTTTTGCTTATTGTCTGCATTGTTGTACTGAACTTCCAGTACAACGTTGAGTAAGAATGGTGAGAACGGGTAGTCTTACCTTATTCTCAGGGAGAAAATATTCACTTTTTTTTTAAGACAGGAAATGTGGTGTCAGCTGTAGGTGTTTTGTAGATGTTGTTTATTATATTAAGGAAGTTCCCCTCTATCCTCAAGCTGATTGTGTATTTTTTTACTAGTATATTAAATTTTTGTCAAACACCTTTTGTGCCTCATTTGACACACTCATATAATATTCTTCATTTATCTGTTAATGTGGTGGGAGACAGTAGTTGATTTTCTGATACTGAGCCAGAGTTCAATTCCCAAGACAAACTTCCCTTGGTCATGTGTATATTTTTTGGCTATGTATGAGTGTTTGATTTGTTAGAATTTTACTGATTGTTTTTCTGTCTATATTATGAAGAATATTAGGCTGTAGTTTTATTTTCTAGTCTAATCTATGCCACAATTTGGCATTAGGATGATGCTGGATTTGGTTTATCTTTGTAAATACTCCTTGTGCACATGAGAAGAAAAGAATAGCTGAGTAGTGCTATTTGGTACTCCTATATCTTTGATATTTCCATGCCTTTAGTGAGAAAGGATTGTTGATATTTCTAAATATAATTATTGTCCTGGGTTAGATCTCAAATGTCTCACGTGTTTTTCAGGTGCCTGGAACATAAGTGCTGTATGGCTGACTTGCTGTTAGGAAGTGAGGCCTGTTTGAAGACAGCTCATGGGGACATGACCTGGAAGGGTGTTCTCTTCTCCCCAGCTCCTCCTTTCTCTGCTTCCTGTCTGCCCTGAGTCAAATAACTTTCCTCTACCAGGACTTCCCACCATGGTTTCTGTTTTGGAGCCAGTTGACCATGAACTGATAATATAATCTTTCGTCTTATAAGTTTTGGCTGTGAGATATTTTGTCTCAGGTACAAAAGAGTGACTAAGACAAGATACTATACTCATGAGTGGATTCATCCATTGATGAGTTCATAGCTGCGTGTGCCATTAAGAGTGGGGCCTGGTTGGAGGTAGGTCACTGGAGGCAGGGTCTGGAAGGGTGTGTTCTTGTTTCCAGTTCCTCTCTCCTCTCTCTGATTCCTGACTGCCATGAGGTGAGCAGCTTCCCTCCTCTAGGCCCTTGTACCATGATGTTTCTGCCTTGGAGACAGCCAATCATGAACTGAGTTTCCCAGAACTGTCAGCCAAATTAAACCTCCTCTTTAAGTTGCAACTGTCAGGTAATTTGTTCCAGACACACGGAAGTGACTAATACAATTGTCAATTTGTATATTTCTATTTCCAGCTCTGTCAGTTTTGACTAGCTGTATTTTTGCTCTGTTTCTAGGCACATGTATATTTAGGATTTTAAAAAATCTATTTATAAATTTGCCTTTTGTTATTATGTAATCTTTCTCTTACTTATTATCTTCTTTGCTTTATAGTCTATCATGTTCAATATTTATATAATCACTGAAGTTTTGTTTTTATTATTTCTATGCTATGCATTTTATTGTTTTAAATTTAACCTGATATCATTGTGGCTAAAGTATATTTCTTGCAGATAGTTGAAGTTTATTCTGACAATTTCTGTTATTTATTTTGTCTTCCTGAACTATTTATATTTTAAATAATTATTGGTATATTTGGAATTGGGTTTATCATTTTATAATTTGTTTTCTTTTTATTCCTTCTCTTTTATTTCTGTTTTCCCTTTACTGCTTTTTGGATTATTTGAATTTTTTAAATTATTCCAAATTATCTGTTGAAGTTTTTACTGTGTCTCTTTATATAGATTTTTAATAGTTGCTTTAAAGATTTCTTTGCAATATCCACTTTGAATCAATATTTTACTAATTCAAGGAGCATAGACATCTTCTATATGTTCCTTTAGCCCCCGTTCTTATTATAGTTGACAAATATTCTACATATCTTGAAAAACCCATCAAGACAATGCTTTTTTTAAAATTTTAAGTTGAATTTATTGGTACATTCTAGGTAGCCAGTACAGTTACATTCATTACTGGGATCTTGTACCTTTACATTCCAGGTTTTGGTTCTCATTTTTTCCCCTTGTCCCTGTCTTCAAATATATTTTTATGTTCCATGCTATTTCTACTGTCCTTTGGGACTCTGATGAGGGAGTCATCCTGTAAGGCCTTAACGTATTGTTTATTTCTTCACAATATTTTTGCCTCTGTTGTTTAAGATTATTTTTAATTTATTAACTCTATTCTATCATCAGCATTATGCTGCTGAGATCATCTAGTTCATGTATTTTATGTCATGGAATATTTTAATTCTACACTTTTTATTTAGTTCTTTATCTTTTATTGTTTTACTGAAATTCTCCATTCATTTAAAGTTCTTAATGAATTATGATTATCTAATTGTTAATGATTACCATTATCTAAATTAATACCTATTTTGCTTCTTATTTTGTAATTGTCTCTCTTTCCTCATAGAATATAAAATTCATGAAAGTAGTGGTCTCTTTTCAGCATCTAGAAAATGACTGACCCAAACATATTTTATTCAGCTTTTAAAATAAACTCAACTCTACCAGTACTGATAAGACTTTGGTAACTTAGGATTTATGTAATGTTCTTATGGTATGTTCTTCAAAGTTGAGAAAATTCTTTTTGGTTTTTTTTTTTTTTTTTTTTTTTGAGACAGGGTCTCACTATGTAGTTGAGACTGACCTGGAACTCACTATGTAGCCCAGCCTGGTCTTGAACTTGCAGGGATCCTCCTGCCTCAGCCTCCCAAGTGATGGGTTTACAGGCCTGTGCCACCACGCCAGACCTTAGAAAATTCTTAAATGAATTGACAGCCAATGGTGAACTTTGTATAAAACATTTCAAATTTACTTTTCTGTATGGAAAATTATTTTCTTTTTAAAATAGAGATGTAATGGTATAGGATCCTGATCTTGTCCTTGTTAGTTTGACATCATTTCCAAATAGCTACCCTGACTTAGCCTAGGCTCAAGCTAATAAGGAGACTAAATATTTTTTATCAAAGCGATCCAAACAACAGAGAAAAATATAGAAAAGTATAGAACCTAAACAATGGAAGCATTAGTAAGGCATTTTGACTCTAAATCTTATTCTATTCTTAGTACATAATTTGAGATTCACATCCTTGTAGCCGTTGCTTAAGTCTGGTGCAGTAACACTGCAGCTATTTTTTTTAATTAATTGGGACACCTTTAGATTTCATTAGCAAAAACCCAATGCACACTGGCTTAAGGAAAAATGAAAGGAATTTATTGACTCAAAATATTGGGAAGCTAAAGGATATAACTAATTTTTTACATGCTGAATATAGAAAATTTAAAGGATGAGATCAGAACACACACACACACACACACACACACACACACACACACACTTTTATTCTCTCCATCTTTGTTGTGCTTCTGCTGAGTGGGTGTCTTAGGCAAACTCCATCCATCCATGTGGTGATGGAGATAACCACACACAACTACAGAGCTACATCTCACACTTTCCCATATGATGGAAGAGAATCTTATAATTTATCCAAAATTCTTTTTAAAGTTTGTTTATTTTTATTAGTACATGTCTGTGGTAAATAATGATTACATTCATCAGAGGAAATTGGTACAGGTACATGACACATGCTAATTCTTTTTACATCCATTGCCCCCTCTATCCTAGATTTCCTTCCCATTTTTAAAAGATCTACTTCCCTATTTCCTATTATCCATCTTTTACTGTTCAAATTATTTATATTTTTGATTTCTCATATAACAGAAGCTATGCAATAGTTAAGCATATGTGTCAGATTCATTTCACTTATTATGATCTCAGGATGCATCCATTTTCGTGCAAATGACTCATATTTATCCTTCTTTATGGCAGAGTAACCTTCCATTGTGTCAATACCATATTTTCTTTATCTACTCATCTGTTGATGGATGAATAAGCTGCTTTCAAAATTTAACTGTTATGACCTATTTATCCATACTAATATCAGTACATCTATGCATGTATCGTTGTGATATGGTGTATTTAACTTTCAGGAAAACATCTAGAAGTGGAATAGGTGAGTCGAATGGAATTTCTAGTTTTAATTTTTTGAGGAAACCCTATACCAATTTCCATAGTGGTTGTACTAGTTTACATTCCCACCTACAATGTAGGTTCTTTTTATTAAGGCTGGGGATCAAACTTAGGACCTTGCGCTTGCAAGGCAGGCATGGAGCCACTGAACAAAATCCCTGGCCCTCAGCAACAGTATAGAAGGGTTCTCTTTAGCCTACAGTCTTATCAGCATCTGTTATTGATTGATTTCTTGATGATCAGCAATTTTTCTGAAGTAGGATGGCAATTCAGTTTTAATTTGCAACAGCAATGTTGAATATTTTTTCATATATTTATTGGCTGTTTGTGCTTTATCATCCAAAAAATACCTATTCATTTCACTTGCCCATTCTTTTTTTTTAATTTTAATTTTTTTCTTTTTTATTGAGGGTATTGGTACAATCTAGGTATACAATACAGTTACATTCATCATTGGGATTCTGTACCTTTACATAATAGGTCTTGATTCTCATTTTTCCCCTTGTCCCTGCTCTCCCTTCACCACCCCTCCCCTCCCCATTTACAAACACTTTATTTCCAGTTTTTCAGTTTCTCATATTTTTTTCCTCTCCCTTATTACCTTTCCCCCACCCTTCCCACTTTCCTTACACCTTTAGCCCTTTACTTCCTATTTCACATTATTAATTGTCTCATTACGATCCTGCGTACTATTGTAGTTTTTCACACCAAAGAAACTATTCGGTATTTCAGTTAAAGAAATCTCTGTATGAACATTAAAAATAGGGAATCCTAAAATAAAACTAAAAAGGAAAGTAAAAGAGAAAAGGCAATGATGTAACATCAAAATAATCCTTAATTCTGGAGATGAAAATGGTCCCTGAACATATTTAAATTGCTTCTCGCTCTT
>NW_022900944.1:3419322-3437285 GCF_012274545.1 Fukomys damarensis | reverse complement strand
GGGCCTCATGGTGTTGTTCCCTTCATTGTCTTTTTCTAGGATCTTATTTAGAATTGCTTGTAGTGCTGGTTTGGTATTCATGTAGTTTCTCAGGTGTTCTTTGTCGTGGAAGTGTCTTATTTCCCCCTCCATTTTGAAAGAGAGTTTTGCTGGATACATCAGTCTAGGTTGGAGTTTGTTCTCTTTTAGTACTTGAAATATCTCATTCCAGGCTCTCCTTGCCCCAGCGGTTTGTGTTGAAAAGTCTGCTGTGATTCTGATTGCCCATTCTTTTTGATTGGGTCTTTTATTCTGAAGAGTCTAATTTGTTTGAGTTCATTATATATTCTAGATATTGGTCCTCTGTCTGACGAGTAACTGGCAAAACCTTTTTCCTATTCCTTGGGAAATAATTATGATGTAATTTGAGATTCACATCCTTCACTTAATTCTGTTGGTTGTTTCCTCTGCAGAAGCTGTTTAATTTTATATAATACTATTTGTTGATTATTTATTCTTCAACTGGTTTTCTATTCAGAAAGTCTTTTCCTGGCCTATGTCTTCAAGAATTGTACTTATTTTTTTTTCCAGCAGATTGAGAATTTCTGTCTTAATATTTAGGTCTTTGGTCAGTTTGGATTTTAATTTAGTGCATGGTGATAAATATGGGTCTAAAGTCAGTCTTCTGCATGCATATAGCTAGTTTTCTTCATGCCATTTGTTAAAGTGGCCATTTTTCCTCTGGTGTATTTTTAGTCCCCTTGTCAAAGATTAATTAGGTAGTTAAATGTGTCTACAGTTGTGTCTGCATTCTCTGCTCTGTTCTCTTGATCTGCCTGTCTGTTTTTTGTCAATATAATGCTGTTTGCATCCCTGTAGCTTTGTAAAATAACTTGAAATCTGATTTTCTTTAAAAGTCTTGCATTGACTGTGAGTGACTCATCTTGAAGATGATTTATCCAAAAGTGGTAAATGTAGTCTTTAATTTTGCTCTTGAAAACCATAGAAATTTTATTGTTGTTTCAGGATCTCATGCACCATTGTTATTATTATTTACACCATGCATGCATTTTATAAGCAGTTAAGCACTTCTATGCTAGGAAAACTGATTTGACCTGGAGCCAGGTAAAATGCTATGCTTCCTCTTAGGAACATCGTGGTCAATGTTTTCTGTAGCTCCAAGGAAATATATTGTCTTAGTCACTTTCTTGTTGCTGGGATATAATATCTGGTACCCACAAATTAAAGGAGAGATTTATTTTAGCTTATGACTTTAGTTCATGCTCAGCTGGCTCCAAGGCAGACACAAAATGGCATAGGGGCATGGTGGATGAAGAGGCACTCAACCCATGGCAGCCAGAAAACAGAGAGAGAGAGGAGAGGAGCCAAGTACAAGAATATAATCTTGAAGCTCATGCTCCCAGGAGCTCACCTCCCACCAGGCTCCAGCTTCTAACAGCATATTTATCTGCTGGACTCATCAGCGGATGAGTCCACTCATGAGTAAAGCACTTCCATGATCCCATCACCTCCTACACACATAAGAATTTGGGGAGATATTTTAGCTCTAAACATTAACATTCTTCCTCTGATCCCCAGAAGACTCATATCCATCTTATTATGTAAAATGTATTTAGACCAACTCTAAGAATTACCAATGTTTCAACAGTTTCAGCATTACTGAAAAGTCCAAGACCAAAGTCTCTTCTAAAACACAAGGCAAACTCTTAGTTGTGACTCCTATAAAAAAATAAAAAAGCAAGTTAAATATTTCCAACATACAATGGCATAGGGTAAATATCCCCAGTCTATAAGAGAAAAATAGAAGGAATGGAAAGGAATGGTGCCAAATCAAGACTGAAACCCAGTAGGGCAAACATTAAATCCTGTAGTTCTATGTCCAGTACCCAGGACAAGTTCTGGCAAGATGTGAGCTCCAAGGAGTTAGGGTGCCTTCCTGTTCTATGGAATAGCAGGTTGCAGCCTTTGAGGCCTTTCTCAGGGTGGCTCCACTGACTACCTGTGGCTTTCCTTAGCCAACATTCCATATTCTTGGCATCTCCAACTTCCTTGGGTCTCAATTGCCCTTTTGGCTTCTTTTTCACAGATTCACACATTGCCCTTTCGGAGCCATACTGCCTGGCCTTCCAGAAGCCTTTTTCTGAAAAATGGGTAGATGCCTCCATGATTCCATAACTCTTGCATTCTGTGTCCCTATAAATCCAGCAGTACATGGATGATGCCAGGGTCCATTGCCAGCTTTAGTAATAGTCAGAACCCCATGAACTATGGTTGTACAGGCTTCTGAGTGCCTGGATATTTGAGCACTGGTAAATAAGTCCTGTGGTGCCAATTTCTTAGGTGGTCCTTCTTGAACAGAGGTCCTGGGGGGCTCTTTTCTCAACTGAAAACTCTGTATTTTTGCATTTTCAAGCCTTGGAAGGGTGCTGTCTTGTTGATTCTTGAGAGGCTTTCAAGGCATCTTTTCTGTTATCTTAGTGCAAAGTGCTTAGTTCTTTTTAATGCTAATCTTTTTAGCAACTATACTCTCCTTTGCCTCAACTTTATAGGCATTTCCTTTCTGGCAAAACTGGAAACTTTAGAAAGGGTAGAGGAAAGGAAATAAGGGAAAAGAAAAAAATATGAGAAAAGGAAAAAATGGAAGCAAAGTCTTTGTAAATAGGGGAGGGAGTGAAGGGAGGACAGAAGAATGGGGAAAAATGACAACTAAGATCTGTCATGTAAAGGTACAAGATCCCAATGATAAATGTAACAGTACTGTATACTTAAAAAGTACCAACAGACTCAATGAGAAAAAAAAAAACAACTGGAAACTTTAAAATATAATTCACCTTTGCTGTTTACTCCTGGTTTTTCTTATAGACCTGGCTAAAAGCAGCTGGCATACTCAAGCTACAGCCTGAACATTGGGCTGTCTTGAAATTTTCACTGTCAGATGAATTGTCCACCTTTATTTCAGTCTTCTATAGGTCCCAAGACATGGGCTAAATGTAAACAAATTTTCTACGAGAGCATAACACACATGGTGTCTAGTGTAACAGCCATTGGAGTTCTTGTTCCCAATTGAAACCTCCTGAGCCTGGTCTTTACTATCTGCATTTTTAATCACCATTTTGATTCTGAGCAGAATCTGTCATTAAACTTGGCATATAGTATTCTAGAGCCTCTCTAGCTGGCATCTGAAAGCCTTTCTAAACTCCTGTGAGCAACTTCCAAAGGCTTTTGAACTACATGATCAGTTATATCATAGCAATGACCCCATTCTCAATATCAATGTCCAATTAGTCATGTCCTTGTTGACAGAAAAAAATACCCAACACTCACACTTTAAAGGAAGAGAGGTTCACAGTTTCAGTTCATGGTTGGCTGACTCTAAGGGCAGAAACACTGTGGCAGAGAAGCAGGATAGAGGAAAAGATGCTCAACCGATGGCAGCTAGGAATCAGAGAGAGAAGGGAGGAGCCAGGGACAAGAATACACCCTTCCAGGATACACCCTCAGTAACCCCTCCAATCATGCTTCACCTCCTAACAGCACATTTTAGCTACTAAACTCATCAGTGATGAGCACAGTGGTGAATATTGCAGCCCCATGATCCAATCACCTGTCTACACACATGAGAATTTTGGGAGACTTTTCAGGTTTAAACCATAGCATGTATTCATACCATTTGATTTAAACACCTCAAAGCAAGTTCACTTGAGAGAGTTAAACCACAAAGCGTCACTATGATTTTGGATTAATTCATGTCTACTCTAATTCCCAGAAATCTCTAAAACATTTTTGGTAAATATCACTTAACCTACTAAACAGTTTTCTATTTGAAATTTCTGCCCACAAATTGTGGTGGTCATTAATGCTCTTTATAGCCCTTGATTTCTTTCACTGTAGGATTATACTCCTGACATCTTTGTGTTTAAATGGGATCTTATGAATAGTCTCAGCCACTGTTGTGAGCAGAAGTGGTATGTGTTAGTTTTAAGAAGTGGATATAATTGCATTCTGCAATTACGTTAACTAGCAATGCTTGAGATGGTGTTTGGTGTGTCATTTTGACTATGTGATCACAGCTAATCCTCAGCTGTCTTATAATTGTTTTTGAATTATGAAAAAAAATAAACCTTTTTGCTTCTGAGTTTTTGGTCTTGCTTGTTACCACTATATAATATAGGCTAACCTGACTAAAACATATATATTATTTAATTCATATATATGTTCATTTATATATAATTCATACATACATATGTAAAATCTTCACAGCCCTCTGAGAGAGGAGGTTTGGATTTATCTGTCTCTTTTTTATCTATAGATAAGGGAGCCAAGGCTCCTTTGTGCTATTTTTCCCTAGGGACACAGAATTAATAAGTGAGAACACTGGTGATGAAACTTTATTGACATTTTGTCTGATACTCTGTATGTGTGTATGTATTTTGGTGCTGAGGATTGAAATCAGGGCTTCCTACATGCTAAACAAGTGTTTTACCTCTGAACTGTACCTTTAGTACTTTCTTTTATCAGAATATAATCCTTTATTTCTAATTCTTGATAATCTTTTATTCTAATTCTTGACAGAGTGTTTTC
Organism: Fukomys damarensis; assembly: GCF_012274545.1. NCBI lineage: Eukaryota > Metazoa > Chordata > Mammalia > Rodentia > Bathyergidae > Fukomys > Fukomys damarensis. The sequence goes on along the minus strand of NW_022900944.1, from coordinate 3,432,704 downwards.
AATTAGAAAACTTTCAAAGTTGAATATGATGCATCATTATTTACATTAAAAACACTGTGTTATCCAACATCTATGATTTGCCTTGGTCATTTAATTTATCAGGGTAGTTCTGAGATAGAGAATACAAGGAAGGTAATAAAAGCCACATTTAAAAGGACATACATACTTGATCTAAAGGCTATATTTTATTTGCATAAGCTTTCTAAATGGAGATTAAATCATGCAAATAGAGCTCTGATAGAAAAACACTGAGTCCATAAATAAGCCACTGCAAGAGGCCTACATTGTGAAGCCCCATTCTTTTGAATGTGGAGACATTATGCCAATTCATTTTTTCCAGGAAGTTGTCCTTCAGATTTCTCAAAGTCAAGAAATCCAAAGGGTTTACACAAAGATAAGGTGGTTAGAAAGCAAAAACAAAACAAAAAAGCTTGTACCAAATATCTAGGATTTGGTGTGTGAATAGAAGTGAAACAAGGTTTCAGACCTGGATCTTTCAGTACTCCTCATTTTAGAAAGTCTACACCCTGTAAAACTATTCTACAGCAATTATTAACCAGACAATGAGCCCGCCAGGCAGCAGATGCTAGGCTCCTCTTCCCCTCCCTTCTTACCTCCTCTCTCAAACATATTTGTAGAGTACATATTTATCTACTTTTTTAAAAAGAGAAAAAAAAATCCCTGTCACCACCCTTCTAACAGGAAGTAAGCAGGACTTCTCCTCATAGGCTACCAAAATATTGACTGTAGATAATGGGCCTGCACAAGATATTGGCGGGAAGTGAGTTAATAATCACAGGACAGAACGGCAGGAGCTTCAAATGCTGCCTATGACCAGAACGGCAATGAATGCTGGTTTTGTTAATACCTACCTGGTGACAGAAAGCTCTTTTAACCTTGCTTTCCTGGAACTGAAAACTAAAATTCCAGAGATATATGTAGTAATATGATACACACAGCTTATCTACCTTCATGAATTAATTTTCCACAAATATAAGAAATAAACGTCCTGTCCACTGGTAAGGGAGGCCAGCTCAATACATTTTTCTAAGTTAAAATGAGCTTAGCCATGATTAGAAATACTAAAAGATGAAACTTTCTGAAAAACACTGCTAGAAATGGGAGAGTAACTTAGCTAAACAGTATTACCTAATTTAACAGGGAATTTTCTCTTTTAAAAATATTGCTGTAGTCTAATATTATAGCAAGTCTTCCATGTTGTCAATTTTTAGGAACCTAAGGAGAATGCCTATACCTTAAAATGGCCCAGGTTATTTTTAAAGAAAGTAGCAGAATGAGAGTTTTTAAGAGAGAGCTAGGGATGATCTATAACATAGACTTTATTTTCCTATGAAATTAAATTTTCAAAGGAGCCAACCACACTCTGAAAATAACAGTTCTATCCTCTTGAAACATAACTTTTTACTGCCCTCCAGTATAAAACAAACCGAAAAGATATGATGCACTGTTCTCTGTAATGATTAACCCCCTATTTGCCAGCTGTCCCAGGGAATACCTCTAGATCTGAGCAGAGATGAAGCAACCACAAGGTTGTGCTGGCGGCAGCCTCTTCTCCTTCTCCAAGCTTTGTACCAGCGATTCTGCCCCTCATTGTCTCACCTTCCTCCTTTCTCCAATTTTTAGAAGTGTTACTGCTTTAATCCAATGCTTAATTCCTTTTTTTAAATGCATGGAGTAAATATTGAGATAATTCAGAGCCTCTGCTATCCACGAAACATGTAATAAAGGTGAAGCCGTTGGTGAGAGATGAACTAGCTTGCTGTTGAAAAATTCAGAAGGACCCAGTGGAAGGATCTGTTACACCGCCTAACGTCAGGGCACAGTTCTGAATGGTTTATTTCATTTCCTTGGTTGTTCTTTGTACATATCCTGCAAGTTTATGAGGAAGTTGGATCAAAATTCTCATTGATTGAGGAAAGCATTGTGGGTTGGGGTTTACTTATTCTGCAGATGGTGGTGGTGGGGGACCTGAAAAGGGTGCATGATGAAAAGCAACAAAACTGACTACTGCGTTAGACAGAACATATCCCCAAAAGCTGAAAAGCAGCAGCAGGTCCTTCTGGGTTGCAGTCAAGGTGGCCTTGCAAAAGACACTCCGGGAAGCGAGGCACAGGTCTTGGAGTATCTCTGAGGAAGGGTGCTATGCTAAAGTTTGGGGGGTGGTGGTTAAAGGACCATAACTGTAGCTGCCTCGGGGAAGCCTGACTGTGGAGAAACAGAGATCTTTGACTTGATCCACAGACGGGCTGATGCCCACTGCAGCAGTGATCCCGAGTTAATAACCGAGATCTGGAGGCGAGGGCCCGCATCCGCACCACCAGGACGCTGCCGCCTGTCTTTGCCCAGGAGAGTGGGGAGGGAAACAATAGGGGAGAAGCCTGCAGTTCACACTGATCGGAGACCCGGATTCCCCAGCTTGCAGCCGCCCACTCACACCCTCCTCCCTACTGTGTCCAGGCCCGGGCAAGGTCAGCCTGCGGCTGGGGCAGGTGACAGTGACACCGCGACAATATGTACCCCCCCCACAGCGGTGGCTGCTTAGGCCTGGCGTAGACAGTGGGGAGGCCACGCAGGAATGCGGACTAACGAAGCGGGGGAGAGGCTGGGAAGGGGCCCTGAGGTGACAGGAGAAAAAGCCACCGGCCAGCAGGACCTGTGCAGCTAAATTAAGACCTAGGGTTGTGAGGGGCTAAAATGGGATAATTGGACCAAGGGATGGTGAAGAACTTAGTGGAGGCAAGAGGAGTTAGAAATTGCTAGGAGAGCAAGAACGAAGTTTGTGAAAGGAAGTGAAAGGTGGTGCCAGAAGGAATGGGGGCTAGAATCCACAGTCAGGGCAGCGTCTGGACGGGCCTCTGCCTGCAGGGAGCCATCCTGGTTGGCAGAAACAGCTGTGAAGCCCAGCCAAGCGCTTTAAGGGCCCTGCGTGTCCTTGTGAGCAGGACGCCCAGGTGCCTCGGGCCTTGCCCTGGCTCAGCTCTTCACAGAAACGCGCTTCTGAAAACTAGGACAAGACCGCTTGCCAAGAGGACTTTCAGAGGACACAGGAGGGGGCATTTTGCTCTGCCTGGGGTTTCAGGATTAAGAAAAATATAAAGAAAGGGAGGAAAGTCCTCCGAGAAAACCCTTTGTAGGTGTTTTCACGATACAGAGAGAGGTCCTGGTGTTGGCTGAAATCTGTCTAATTTAAAGAGACCAGACGTAGTCAGGTTTAGTGACATGGATTCTCACCCGTCACTCATGAGCGATACCTGCCTGCCTTTCGGCCCGTGAGAGTCAAATTAGGGCTGTAGTGACCGCGAAGGGAAGGTCCTGAGCAACAGTGCAGCAATTGGAGCAGCATGGGGGAGAGCTTTCCACCGGCTTCCATCAGAAAGCGGGGATCTTCACCAGACCACGCAGGAATTGGAGGACTAGGGAGGACCCGAAGGTGAGCTCCAGATGAACTATTTCCTTGCTTATTTCCCAGTGGTATGAGAGAGAATCATTCAAAGGGGACCTATACGTAAAAAGCTCAGGGAAGTACCCGATGGAGTTTCCCAGGTGGACTTACTGAATTACACACCACCCACGCCCCCCAGAAGCCTTCTGCTCTAACCAGACTTCCCCGGCTTCATGGCCCTAGCCTCAGACCACCCGGCTAACACAGGGACGTAGGAGGACACATTGAGTCAAAGTCCAAAAACAGGGTGGGGATTAGCTCAGTGGTGTCCTCATCTGCCTTGCAAGAGCAAGGCCCCGAGTTTGATCTCCCCTACCCAAAAAGCAAAACAAGCAAACAAACAAACAAAAAGTCCCCAAACCAAAGACCCTTGGTCTGAGTCAATCCACAGCTCTCTACAGCAAAATGAATGTGATGGAGGAACAAAGAGACAATTTAGCAAATTGTTGACGAAATACTGTCTTGGTCTATGGCAGACTCTCTTGAGCCATTTTCAGAGTAAAGCAAAATAAGGAAGGGCCCATCATAGCTTCACTTCCTTTTCTAGAAATGTTCTAAAATATTGGGAGGTGTTCAGCCAGGTGGGTTATGTCGTACTGCAATGTAAGTTGTGTTAGGAAGCAGTGAGAGGTTAGCTCTGGGTAAAAAGACCTCTGAAGGGAATCACTAGGAGCTGTCCAGGCACACAGGTGAGCTGAAAGAGCAACAGGCTTAGCTTCCGGTGGGAAAGTACCCAGGCATAACTGGCAAGATTTGGGACCAGCCCTTGGTCTTAAAATGTAGCCTGTGACCCTGCTTTAAACTCTCCTTTTCAGATTAGAAATCTGATCTCCCTTTCAGATGTCCCCTACTCTCCACTTTACTCCTAGGGGAAGTTGAAAGTATGCAAGTCACAAGCAATACAAAAGAATAGCACCCTACTACGTCTAAGTGGCACATTTTCTGTATCCCTTCATCTGCTGACAAGCGTAAACACCAGTGATGAGGAAGCTTTTAGCACTTTCAATGATATAAGCGGCCCCCTGTGGCACACGTGCTGTATGCTTGCTACCCTGATACAGGCTATTTCCAAGATACAGCTATTATAAATTGTGCTGCTATAAAAATGGGCACACATGTATCCCTGTAACATGGTGACTTTAGTTGTCTCGGGAAGATACCCAAGAAGGGAATAGCTGGGTGAATGGAATTTCTATTTTTAGTTTTTTGAGGAATCTCCACACTGATTTCCACATCGGTTCTCCAAGTTTACATTTCTACTAACAATGTAGAAGAGTTCCTTTCCCCCAACATCCTGGGCAGCATTTTTTATTATATGATTTTCTACTTCTTTTGGGAGTAAGATGTCATCTCAGTATAGTTTTAGTTTGTATTTCACTCATGGTCAGTGGTGCTGAATAATTTTTCATGTATGTATTTGTTATCTGTACGTCTTTTGAGAAGTGCCTATTCATTTTGGTTGCCCATTTTTTTATTGGGTCTTTTATTTTGAGGGTTTAATATTTTGAGTTCTTTGCATATTCTTGATGTAAGTCCTTGGTCCAATGAATAACTTGCAAAATGTTTTCCCATTCTCTGATTCCTTTGCTGTGCAGAAGCTTTTTCATTTTATATGATCCCTTGTGTTGGTTATCAGTGTTATTTCCTGTGACACTGAGGTTCTGTTCAAACAGTCCTTGCCCATAGCCATATCTTCAAGAGTTGTACCTATTCCAGCAGATTACTTCTGCTTTAATATTAGATCTTTGGTCCATTTTTTATTTCAGTTTAGTGCATGGTGAGAGACTTTCTACATGTGAATATTCAATGTTACCAGCATCATTTATTAAAGAAGCTGTCCTTCACAGTGTGCTTTGGCTCCTTTGTCAAACACCAAATAACTGAATGTGCCTGGGGGATTTTCAGCTTTCTCTATTTTGCTCCACTGATCCACATGCCTGGTTTTGTGCCAGTACCTTGCAGTTTTAATCAGAGTAGCTTTGTAATATAACTTCAAATCTGGAATTGTGATGCCTCCTCCTCTGCTTTTGTTAACCAGGGTTGCTTTTGCTATTCTGGGTCTTTTCTGGTTCCACATGAATTTTAGGATTGTTTTCTCTAGATCTCCAAAGAATGCTGTTGATACTTTGATTGGGATTGCATTAAATGTGTATATCAGTTCTGGCAGTATAATAATTATTTTGGTTCTTCCCATCCAGGAACAGGGGATATCATTTCATTTTCAGATGTCATCTTTGATTTCCATTTTTAGAGTGATGTAATTTTCATGACGAGGTCTTTCGTGTTTTTTGGCTAGGTTTTATTGAGTACATGTTTGCAGTATGACATGAGCACATTCCTCATGGGGGTGTGCACATGTACCTGATGCATCTTCATTATTTCCCCTTCCCGCCCCCTCACTCCACTGCTTCTTGCCCTCCCCGTTTGTGAGTACTCTAGTTCCATTTTTTCACTTCAGCTCTGCTTTAAAATCTTTTTTCCCTTCCTTCCCTCTTCCCTCCCTCCATCTCTCATTCCCTTTCCCATTTGAAGATATCCCTACTTCCTAATATTTGTCTTGTATTTTGCTCCTTACATATGCTTTGTATTTCTCATATAAGACAAACAATATGATATTTATATCTGTATGTCTGATTTATTTCACCTAATAGTATAGTCTTGAGGTATAATCCATTTACCTAAAAGTGCCTCAAGTTTATCCTTCTTTATGGCAGAATAATACTCAATGGTATTTAAATACAACATTTTCTTTATACATTCATCTATTGTTGGACTTATGGGCTGTTTTGAAGATTTAGCTACTATGAATTGTGTTGCCATAAACATTGGTATGTGTGTATCACTGTAATACATCTTTAACTCTTTTAGGAAGATATCAAGAAGGGAAATATCTGGGTCAAATGGAACACCTCACTTTAATTTTTTGAGGAAATATCCACGTTGGTTTCCACAGTGGTTGTACTAAATCACACTACCACCAAAGTGTGGAAGGGCTCCTTTCTCACTGCAGCCTCACCAGCATCTATTATTGGTGGATTTCGTGATGTTGGTTGTTCTTTCTGGTGAGATGAAATCTGCGTTGCTTCAGTTTGATTTTCTTGAGTGACCAGTGATGTTGCACATTTTTTATGTATGTATTGGCTTTTGATACTTCTTCATCTGAGAAGTGTCTGTTTCAGGTGCCCATGTTTGGACTGAATCTTTGAATTTGTGTGGAGGTCTAATCTTTTTTAGTTCTTTATACATTGTAGATATTAATTCTCTGTCTGAGGAGTAGCTGGCAAAAAATTTTACCCCCTCTGTAGGTTTTCAGCAATCTGTGGGTGGTTTCTTTTGTTTTGCAGAAGCTTTTTAATTTGATATGATGCCATTTGTTCATGCTTTGTGTTATTTCTTGTACAATCAGGGTTTTGTTTAGAAAATATTTGCCTAAACGTACATCTTCAAGAGTATAGCTATTTTATCTTCCATCAGATTGTTTCTGTTCTAATGTGTAGATCTTTGATTGACCTATTTTGATTTTAGTTTAGTGCATAGTGAGAGCTATGGGTCTACATTAAATCTATAGCATGTGGATAACCAGTTTTCCCAGTAACATTTTTAAGAGGGTATGTTTCTTCCAGTGGAAGGATTTGGCCCCTTTGTCAAAGATAGCAATGTGCCTGGAGTTGTTTCTGCACCCTCTATTCTGTCTCATTGACACACACGTCTGTTTTTCATCAGTACCATGCCATTTATATCACTGACTTTGTAGTATAATTTGAATTCTGGATGGTAATGCCCTCTCACTTGCCCTTGTTATCCACTATTGCTATTGCTATTTTAGGTCTCTTTTTGTTCCATATGAATTTTAGGATTTTCTTTTACTCTGTAAGAAATGCTATTGGTATTTTGATGGAGATTGCATTAAAACTGTGGAACAGTTTTGGCAGTGTGGTCATTTTGACTGTTTTCGTTCTGCCTATCCATAAACACGGGATATCTTCACATTTTCTGATGTTTTTTTCAGTCTCCTTTTTCAGAGTACTTGAGTTTTTATTGTAGAGGTCTTTTACTTCCTTGGTTAACTTAACTCCTAACTATTTTACTTTTCTTGATGCTATGTGAAAGGTATTTGTTCCCCTATTTTGTCTCTTGGTGAGCTTTTTATTGGTGGATAGAAATGCTGTTGATTTTTTAGTGTTTAGTTTTTATCCTGCTATATGACTGAATTTGTTTTTTAATTCTAAGAGTATTTTTGGTGAAGTTTTTGGGGTCTTCTGTGTAAAGGATCATGTCATCATAAAATAATGATAATTTAACCTCTTCCTTTCCTTCTTCCTTTTCATATTCCTTCTATTTTTCTCTTGCCTAATCACTCTGATTAATATTTTAAAAAAATATGTTGAACAAGAGCAGAGGTAATGGTCCTTGTCATGTTCCTGATTTTAGAGGGAAAATTTTCAGCTTCTCTCTATTTAGCATGATGTTGGCTCTTCATTTGTCATAGATAGCTTTTATCATATTGAGATAAACACCTTTATCCCTATTTTCTTTTTTATCATGAATGACTGTTGGAGTTTGTCAAGTGCTTTTTCTACATCTCTTGAGATGTTCATATGGTTTTCATCCTTGCTTCTGTTTATGTGGTGTATTACATTTATTGACTTATATATACATTTTGAAGCAGCCCTCCATTCCTGGAATGAATCCTACTGGGTCATGATGTATGATCTTTTTGACAATTTGCTGTGTTCTTTTTGCCAGTATCTTATTGAGGACTTTTGTATTTATGTTAATTAAAATGATTGGCCTGTAGTTCTCTTTTCTGCTTGGGTCATTTTCTGGTTTTGGAATTAGGGTAGTCCTTGCTACCAGGAATGATTTGGGGAGTACTGCTTCTCTTTCAATTTCATTGAACAGTTTGGGGGGTATTGGCATTTGATCTTGTCTAGAGTTCTTGTTGAATGTGGCAGTGAATCCACTGGAATCTGAGATTTTCACAGTTGTTATGTTTTTTAAAAAAATATTTCTTGAGTTTCATTGAATGATATTGGATTATTCAGCATCTTTGTACCTTCTCAGTTCAGTTTTGATAATTGATATGTACCTAGGAATTTATCTAGTTGTCCTGAATTTTCCATTATATTAGAGTACAGGATGTCAAATGATCTTCTGGATTTTTAAAAATTGAGATTATTGGTACATTTTAGGTATTCGTTATTGGTATCTTGTACCTTTACATAACAGGTCTTGGTTCTCATTTTTCCTCTTGTCCCTGCCCTCCCTTCACCCCCTCCTCCCCTCCTCATTTACAAACACTTCATTTCCATTTCCTCATATTTTTTTCTTTTCCTTATTCCCTTTCCCCTATCCTTCCCACTTTCCCTACACCTTTAGCCCTTTTCTTCCTATTTCACATTGTCAATTATATCATTAGGATCTTATGTACTATTATAGTTTATTCACACCAGAGAAACTATTCAGTATTTACACATGTGTGACTTATTTATTTCACTTAGGAGTATATCCTCAATATGTATCCATTTTTCTATGAATGAATCTAATTTCTCCTTCTTTATGACTGAGTAGTATTCCATTTTATAGAAAAACCACATCTTCTTTAACCAGTCTCCAACTGATGGGCAAATGGACTGTTTCCAAGTTTTAGCTATTAACTTACGTATGTCGAACCATCCTTGCATCCCTGGAATAAATCTGACTTGGTCAGGATGTATGATCTTCTTGATGATCCTCTGTATTCTGTTTGCTTGCTAGTATCTTATTAAGGATTTTTGCATCTATATTCATTAAGGAGATTGGCCTGTAGTTCTCTTTTTTAGTTGGATCTTTCCCTGGTTTGGGAATCAAAGTGATACTTGCTTCCAGGAATGAATTTGAAAGTATTGCTTCCCTTTCAATTTCATTGAAAAGTTTGAAGAGTAATGGCAGTAGTTCTTCTCTAAGTGTCTTGTAAAATTCAGCAGTGAATCCATCAGGGCCTGGGCTTTTCTTTGTTGGTAAATTTTTAATTACATTTTCAATTTCACTGATTGTAATTGGGGTGTTTAAAGATTTTTTTGTTTGTTTTTTGTGCCAGGGATTGAACTAGGGTCCTTGTACTTATGAGGCAGGCAGTGGCACTACTGAAGTAAATCCCCAGCCCCTGCTTAAAACATTTTTATCTTCTTTGTTCAACTTTGGTAATTCATAAGTATTTAGAAATTTGTCCATTTCTTCTGTGTTTTCCATTTTGTTAGGGTATAGGTTCTCAAAGTAGGTATTGACTATCCTCTGGATTTCTGTTGGATCTGAACACCTTTTTCATTCCGAATTGCATGGATCTGAGCCTTTTCTTTCCTTTTTTGATAAGGTTAACTAAGGGTTTATCAATTTTATTTATTCTTTCTAAAAACCAACTCTTCAATTCATTTATTTTTTGTATTGTTTTCTTAGTTTCCATTGCATTGATTTCTGCTCTAATCTTTATAATTTCCTCTCTTGTTCAAGCTTTGGGTTTTTCTAGGAGTCTAAGGTTCATCATTAGGTTGTTTATTTGAGCTTGCTCTGTTTTCCTAGAGTGGGCATTCAGTGCTATGAATTTTACATGTAGAACTGCTTTCATTGTGTCCCATAGATTCCTGTGTATTGTATTGGCATTTTCATTTATTTGTATAAACTGTCTGATTTCTTCTTTAATTTCCTCTGTGATCCATTGATTGTTCAGGAGAGTGTTGTTCAATTTCCATGTGTTTGTGAAATTCCCACGGTTTCTTATGCTATTTATCTCCAGCTTGATTGCACTATGATCTAATAATATACAGAGAATAACTTCGATTCTTTTGCATTTATTCAAACCTGTTCTGTGAGCTAGTATGTGATCTATCTTGGAGAATGACCCATGTGCAGTCAAAAAGAATGTACATTCTGATTTTGTGGGGTGGAACACTCTATAGACATCTATTAAGTCCCCGCATTCAAAGACTTGGTTCAGTTCTAGTATTTCATTGTTGATTTTTTGCCTAGATAATCTGTCTATTTGTTAAAGTGGGGTATTTAGATTCCCCACTACAATTGTATTAGTGCTTATTTGGTTTTTCATGTTATTTAATATTTATTTTATATAGTTGGGGAAATTAATATTTGGTGCATATATGTTTGATTGTTATCCCTTCCTCTCGAATTGTTCGCTTTACAAACATGTAAGGACTTCTTTGTCTCTTTTTTTCAGTTTTGGTTTGAAATTTGCTTTGTTTGCAAATAAAATTGCTACCCCTGCTTTTTTCTGGGTTCCTGTTGCATAGAGAATTGATTTCCATCCTTTCACTTTCAGTCTATGGGCTTGTTTTTGCACTAGGTGTGTTTCTTGCACACAACATATTGTTGGATTTGGCTTCTTAATCCATTCTCCTAGTCTATTTCTCTTGATTGGTGAATTAAGGCCATTGACATTGATGGTTATAACTGATATGTACTGACCTATTATTGTCATGTTATTGTCCTTTTCTTGACTCTTTTTAATTATTTGCCCTCTCCTTTTAGTTTCTTGCCTTGCCCATTTGATTTGCTCTTTTGGGCCTCGTGGTTTTGTGATCTTCATTGTCTTTTTCTAGGATATTGTTTAGAATTCCTTGTAATGCTGGTTTGGTATACATGAAGTTTCTCAGGTGTTCCTTGTCATGGAAGTATCTTATTTCCCCTCCATTTTGAAAGAGAGTTTTGCAGGATACATCAGTCTAGGTTGGAGGTTGTTTTCTTTTAGGGCTTGAAATTCTTCACTCCAGGCTCTCCTTGACCTGAGGGTTTATGTTGAAAAGTCTGCTGTAATTCTCATGGGCTTTCCTTTGCATGTGATTTGTTTCTTTTCTCTTACTGCTTGTAGTATATATTTTGTTCTTCTGTTGGGTTTCTGGGATCTTGATTGTTATATGTCACAGTGTAGATTTTTTTTTTTATTGTGGCTATTTGGAGTTCTATATGCCTCACTTACCTGTATGTCAAATTCTTCCCCTCTACTTGGGAAGTTTTCTGTCGTTAATTCTGTGAACAGCTTTTTTAAGTCATTTGCATTTTCTCCTGCTACTTCATGGATTCCTCTTAGTCTTAGGTTATCCTTCTTTGCATCATCTAGGAGTTGTTGGATCAATTTCTCATGATTCCCTACTGTTTTTAAGAGACCTCTCTTTGCATGGTCACTGTCTGTGATCCTATCTTCTATATCTGAGATTCTATCTTCGCATTCTTTTATTGTGTTGCATATACTTTCAATAGAGTTTTTAATCTCCTAGATATCTGTTTGAATCTGTTTTCTGGATTCCATAAGCTGGGCCTTCATGGCTTCTATCATGGTCTGAGCTCATCTATTTTTTTTTTTTTTTTTTTTTTGTTTTTGTTCTAGAGTCTCCGAGTCATGACTTCTATTTTGCTCACCATCTCTATGGTTATCTGGAAAATTATTTGTTTTGAATTTTTCTAGAGCCTGATTGATCTGTTTTGTTACTTCCTGTGCTATGAGTTCAGAGTGTCCTGGTGGTTCACTATCAGACTTTTCATCCTCCTTTGCCCTACTGTTTGCCATTGGTGAAGTGGAAGTCTGTCTTTGTGTCTTGCTCAAGTGTTTTCTCATTTTTATTTTTGTTGTTGCATTGTCCTTGGTTTAATATTTGTGTTATTACTTAAATCTTGCTGATATAGTTGCACTTTAGCTTTTGGGACTCTAATGATTCATAGACATTTTCATTTTCATAATATTAGAGAAAACAGCTCAGTAAATCAATCACAATCCTTTATCCTAATTGATACAATCAGCAACACAATATGATCAAGCACAACTTGCAAATTGACCACTTGTGGTAGTTATTTAAACCATGTGGATTAAATTAAAATAAAGAAGCAGTCCAAAATATGTTTGCAGTGAATAAACTTTTCAATATAGCATATTTACCATTTAGGATGGGGCTTAGACAGAGTTAGGATGAGAGGAGTAGACAAGTAAAATGATTGGAGAAGCTTTCAAGTGAAGCCAGAGGACATAGAATGACTACACAATCTTTAGAAAACTGTTAAATTCAAAAGGGATAGACAGAGTAGAAGTATAAGGACAAGAATATATCCCCTTAACAGTAATAGGGGCTCACCTTCCCTTGAAATTATTGACCCTTGAGTGAGATAGAATGATAGAAGAAAATAACACAAAGAAAAGAGAAAAAATGATAAAAGAAGAAATCTGAGTTAGGTCAGGAGCAAAAACAGAAAGGGAGATGAATGGTAATATGGTGGAGCAAGAGACTGAGTTGGAGAAAGATGACAGAATAAAGAAAGAATTTGCAGAGTGAAATGAGGAAAAGAAAGAAAAAAAATGAATTTCAAGGGCCTCTTTCAGACTATATCTCTGCTGTCATAATATAATGTGCTACCATGTGCAGAAACAAGTCCCCTGATCTCAGCTAGCTGATGGCAGAACCCCACCATGCAGACTGACCTCGGGCTGAGTTCCCTGACCTCTTGAATGATTGAACTCCACACAGTTCCACATCAGGTTTCCCCTGCCCTTTCTTTAAAGATCTTTAAAGTTGGGAGCTCAGAAAAATACCCTTTATGACCCCCTATGCCTCTGCAGAGTGAGTCCAAAGACTGGCACAATCAGGACTTCTGAGAGCTTGGGGGTGGTGGTGAAGGGGCTCAGGGGCGCCTGTGTGGCTACCTTTCTGGTGCTGGAGCAATGGTGGTGGCTGATTTTCTGGATTTTGATCTTCTAGTTACCAATGACTTGGATTTTGGCAGAATCCATTATGATTTTTCCTTTTTCAATTCTAATGCCATGGATTTGGGTCATTTTTTCCTTATTTTGCTAAGGTTGGCTAAAGATTTGTCTAGTTTGTTTAACCTTTCAAAGAACTAAGTCTTTGATGTATTTATTGTTTATATATATATATATATA
>NW_022900944.1:3403389-3419288 GCF_012274545.1 Fukomys damarensis | reverse complement strand
TATATATATTTTTTAAAATCTCAATTTCATCAATTTCTACCCTGATCTTTATTATCTCTTTTCTTGTATTAGCTTTGGGCTTGGATTTTTCTTGTTTTTCTAGGACCTTGAGGTGGAGCCTTAGGTTACTTAATTGAACTTTCTCTGTTTCTCTGAGGTGAGAATTCACTGCTATGAACTCCCTGTTAAGACTACTTTCATTGTGTCTCATAGGTTCTGGTATGTTGTACTTACATTAGCATTTGATTGTAGAAACTGCCTCATTTCTTCTTTAATTTTATCTGTGACCCATTCATTATTCAAGAGGGTTTTACTTAATTTCCATATATTCCCATAGTTCTTATGCTTTCTTTTGCCTTTGATTTCTTATTTTGTTTCACTAAGATCCTATAACATGGACAGGACAATTTTAACTCTTTTGCATTTACTTAATCATGCTTTATGGGCTAGTGTGTAGTACATATTAGAGAAAATACCATGTGTTCCTGAGGAGAAAGTGTATGCTTTGTTGTTGGGTGGCACACTCTGTAGATATCTATTAAGTCAATTCATTCAAAGGTTTGATTTAATTAACTCTGATATGTCTTTGTCGATTTTTTTGTGTAGTTGATCTCTTCATTTTTGACAATAGGGTATGGAGGTCACCCATTAAACTTGTATTGGTCCTTCTGAATTTTCACATCCATCAGGGTATGCCAGTATTTGGTGCATATATTTTTATAATTGTTATCTCTTGAGTTGTACCCTTAGCCAATACGTAGTAACTTTCTTCATCATTTCTATTTAATCTTCACTTGAAATTCATTGTATCTACAATTATTATAGCTACTTCTGCTTTTTTCTGGGTTCCTTTTACATAGAATATTTATATCCATCCTTTGATTTCTTTACTTTATGAATTTCTTTTGGGGTAAATGTGTTTTTTTCTGTACAGCATATAGTTGGGTCTTGTGTCTTGACCCATTCTTCTAAGTTGTGTCTTTTAATTGGTGAATTGAGACCATACACATTGATTTTTATAAATCATAGATACTGACTTATCCCTGTCATTGTATTATTTTCCTGCTGTTGATTCCTCTTCTTTCAATTCTACCTCATTGCTCACCCTGCCTGATGGATTCATTCCACTGGGCTTTTTTGAATTGTTAGCTTAACTGTATTGTTAGTGCTCACTAGAGAAACAGTTGTAATATAATATATATAAACAAATGAGGATTTAAAAGGAAAACTTACAATGGCTGCCCATAGAGTCAGGGGTGGAAGAGTGCAAAAGGGCTGTCTGCACACTGGAAATCCATAGGATAAAAAGTCTGAAGGCCTGAAGCTCTGTATAGTCTCCCAAGTGAGGCTACATCAGGAGGTTGAAGGGTCTGCACTGGAAGGTTGAACAGTTTGACTAGAAGGCTGAGAAATCTGTGCCAGAAGCTGAAAAATCTGTCTGGAAGCTGGAAAATGATGTTCATTGTGAAGATGAATACTGCAGCTCCTCCAAAGAAGCAAAAGTTTCTTTGAGCCTTCCTTCTTTCTCTTTTATTCCATTCAGGTAACAAGCCTATTTGTTTTTACCACTCACACCTGGAACAATATTAATCCAATTAGTTAGGTGTTTCTTACTCAAGTTGACACAATCAGTAAACTATTACATAGAATATCCTTAAGAATTTTTTGGAGTACATTTTTCAAAAATTAATTTTAATTTTAGGATTTAGTTCAGTGGTTTGGTGACCTGCCTTGCAAGCACAAGGACCCGAGTTCAATCTCTGGTACCAAAAAAAAACCAAAACAAAAAACAATTTATTGCTACATTTCAGGTATACAATATATGAACATTCATCACCGGAAATTCACACCTTTACATAATCCATCCTGGCTCTTATTTTTTAACCCATTCCTCTGCTATCCTTTCAACCACTCCACCCCTCCCTATCTATGAAGACTTTGTTTCCATTTTTTCTTTTTCTTATATTAATTCCATTCCCTTATTTCTTTTCTCCTACCCCTACTATTTTCCCCCTTCCCCTTTGCACCTTTTCCTATTTCAAATTATCTATTATAATGTTTAGTCCTTATTTACACTTTCAGTTACACTAGAGAAACTGTTCAATATTTACATGTGTCCTATTTATTTCACTTAAGAGTATGGCCTCAATGTGCACCCATTTAGCTATAAATATCTCTAATTGCTCATTTTTTATTGCTGAGAAGTACTCCATTTTATAACACACACACACACTCACACACACACACACAAACACACACACACACACACACACACACACACACACACATTTTCTTTATCCAGTCTCCTGTTGATGAGCAATTGGGCTGCTTCCAAATGTTAGCTATCATGAATTGTGCTGCTATTAACATGGGTGCACATATATCACTGTGGTGTGATTCTTTTAATTCTTTTGGGAAGATACACAACAGGGGGATAGCAGGGTCAAATGGGACTTCCAGCCCTGATTCTTTGAGGTATCTCCATACTGATTTCCACAGTAGTTACACCAGTTTACACTCCCACCAGTAGTGGACTAGGGTTCCTCTTTCCACACAGCCCCACCAGCATTAGTCATTGGTTGATTTCATGACAGCAGCCATTCTTTCTGGGGTGAAGTAGAATCTCAGTGTTGCTTGTATTTGCATCTCTTGAATGAGCAGTGATGTTAAACATTTTTTCATATATATTTGCTACTTCTACTTCTTTGACAAATCTCTGTTCATTTCAGATGCCCATTTTTGGATTGGGTCTTTAAATATGGGAGGTTTGATTTGTTTAAGTTCTTTATATATCCTAGATAGCAGATCTTTTTCTGAGGAACAGCTGGTGAAAATTGTTTCCCACGTGTGGGTTGTCCCTTCACACTGTTGGTCCTTTCTCATGCTGTGCAGAAGCTTTTTAATAAGAAGACATCCCATTTGTGGATTGTGCTTGTTCACAAGCAACTGAGGTTTTGTTCATAAAATCTTTTCCTACACCAATGTCTTTTAGAGTTCTACCTAACCTCTTTTCCAGCTGGTTTAGTATTTCTGTTTTAATATTTAGATCTTTAAGCCATTTTGATTTTAGTTTAGTACAGGATGAGAGATATAGGTCTAGTTTTAATCTTTGGCAAGTTGAAACCCAGTTTTTATAGCACCATTTATTAAAGAGGCTATCTTTCCTCCAAAGAAGATGGTTGGCTCCTTTGTCAAAGATGAAGTGGCTGAGTGTGTCTGGAGTTGTTTCTGCATCTTCTGATCTGTTCCACAGGTCCTCAGGTCTGTTTCTTTGCCAATACCATGCTGTTTTATCACAATAGCTTTGTAGTATTGTTTCAAATTGGGGATTGTGATACCCCCTACCTTGTCTTTATTGCCTAGAATTACTTTTGCTACTACAGGTCTGTTCTTGTTCCAAATGAATTTTTGGATTGTTTTATCAGGTAAATTATGTTACTGGAATTTCAATTGGTATTGCATTGAACCTATATAGCAGTTTTGGAAGTATGGCTATTTTCACTATGTTGATTCTTCCTACCCAGATGCAAGGGATGTTTTTCCATTTTTCTTATATCCTCTTCAATCCCTTTTTTTTTTCAGAGTGCTATAGATTACAGAGGAGAGATCTTTGATTTCTTTTGTTAAGTTGATTCCTAGGTATTTCAATTTTTTGAATACTATTGTGAAAGGAATTATTTGCCCCATTTTTCTCTCAGTGAGTCTGTTTTTCATATGTAGGAAAGCTATTGATTTTTATGTGTTGACTTTGTATCTGGCTACTGAATTTGGTTATTAAGTCTAGAAGACTTTTGGTGGAGTTCTAGGAATCTTCTGTGTAGAGTATCATGTCATCTTCAAATAATGAAAATTTGACTTCTTCATTTCCTATCTTTATTCCTTTTATTTTTTTCTCTTGTCTAATTGCTGCGGCTAATGTTTCCAAAACTATACTGAACAGGAGTGGTGATAGAGGACATCCTTGTCTTGATCCTGATTTTATAGTGAAGGATTTCAGTTTTTGACCATTTAGTATGATATTGGCTGTTGGTTTTTCATACATGGCAGACTGATGTAGAGACCATCTATTCTAATTTTTTGGGTTTTTTAATCATAAATTCAAATTTAATTTTTTAAATGCTTTTTTGCATCTCTTGAGATGATCGTATGGTTTTTGTCCTTGGTTCTATTAATATAGTGTATTACAGTCATTGATTTGTGTATGTTGTACCATCCTTTCATCCCTGGAATGAATCCCACTTGGTCAGGGTGTATGATTTTCTTGATGATCTTCTGCATTCTATTTGTCATTATCTTATTAAGGATTTTTACAACTATGTTCATTAGTGAGATTGGCCTGTGGTTCTCTCTCTCTCTCTCTCTTTTCTGGGTCTTTCTCTGATTTGCAGATCAAGGTGATGCTTGCTTCCAGGAATGAATTTGGGAGTATTGCTTCCCTTTCAATTTCCTTGAAGAGTTTAAGCAGTAGTGGCATGAGTTCCTCTCTAAATGTCTTATTAAATTCAGCAGAGAGGCCATTAGGACCCAGGCTTTGCTTAGTTGATAGGATTTTAATTACATTTTCAATTTCACAATTAATACTGGCTTGTTCATAATTTTTAGGTCATCATATAACTTTGGTAATTCATACGTATCTAGGAATCTGTGCATTTCTTCTGTATTTTCCATGTTATTGGTGTTTAGGGTCTCAAAGTAGGTATTGACGATCCTGTGGATTTCTGCTGGATCTGTTGTAATTTACCCTTTTCATTCCTATTTGGGCCTTTTCTTTCCTTTTTTTTTTTTTTTGATAAAGTTGGCTAAGGGTTTGTCAATATTGTTTATTCTTTTGAAGAACCAACTCTTGGCATTGTTGATTTTTGTGTTGTTCTTTTAGTCTCCATTGCATTGATTTTTGCTCTAATCTTGATAATTTCCTCCCTTGTATGAGTTTTGGGCTTGTCCTGCTCTTCTTTTTCTAGAAGCTTGAGGTACAGCATCAGGTTGTTTAATTGCCCTTGCTTATATGATTTAGCATGTACCTTAGTATTTATTTTATATGGGTGGGTGCAACAGCATTTGGTGCATATATATATATATATGTTAATGATTGTCATCTCTTCCTCTTGGATTGTTCCCTTTACAAGGATGTAGTGTCCTTCTTTGTTTCTCTTAATCAGTATTAGTTTGAAATCCACTTGATCTGCAAAGAGGATAACTATTCCTGCTTTTTCTGTGGGTTCCTGTCTCAAGGAGCATTGACCCTTATCTTTCAGTCTATGAGTTTCTTTTTGAATTAAATGTGTTTCTTTCTTTTTTTTCTTCATTGAGTTTATTGGTACATTTTGGTATACAGTACAGTTACATTCATCATTGGGATCTTGTACCTTTACATGACAGGTCTTGGTTCTCTTTTTTTCCCGTTGTCCCTGCCCTCCCTTCACCCCCTCCTCCCCTCCCCATTTATAAACATTTTATTTCCATTTTTTCATTGTCTCATATTTTTTTCCTTTTCCTTATTACCTTTCCCCTATCTTTCCCACTTTTCCTACACCTTTAGCCTTTTCTTCCTATTTCACATTGTCAATTATATCATTAGGATCTTATGTACTATTATAGTTTATTCACACCAGAGAAACTATTCAGTAGTTACACATGTGTGACTTATTTATTTCACTTAGGAGTATATCCTCAATATGTATCCATTTTTCTATGAATGAATCTAATTTCTCATTCTTTATGGATGAGTAGTATTCCATTTTATAGAAAAGCACATCTTCTTTATCCAGTCTCCAACTGATGGGCAAATGGGCTGTTTCCAAGTTTTAACTATTACAAACCATGCTGCTATAAACATAGGTGCGCATATATCATTGTGATATGATTCTTTTAATTCTTTTGGAAAGATACCTAACATATATGTGTTTCTTGTGTGCAGCATATTGTTGGATCTTGCTTCTTGACCCATTCTCCAGTCTATTTCTTTTGATTGGTGAATTGAATCCATTAACATTGATGGTTATAACTGATATGCATTGACTTATGCTTGTCATGAATTTTTCTTTTTGTTGGATTCTCTCCCTTTGCATTTAATTTCTTGTCATGCCTGATGAATTCATTCTTGGGATTCCTGGGGTTGTGAAACTTTGTCTTTTCCTAGGATACTGTTTAAAATTTTTTGCAGTTCTGTTTAGTATTCATGAAGCACCTCAGGTGCTCTTTGTCATGAAAGTATCATATTTTTCCATCAATTTTAAAAGTTTTTCAGGGTACATCAATCTGGTGGGAGGTTGTTTTCCTTTAGGGCTTCAAATATATCACTTCAGGCTCTTTTTGCCTCATGAGTTTGTGTTGAGAAGTCTGCTGTGATTCTGATGGGCTTTCTTTTGTATGTGATGTGTTTCTTTTCTCTAACTGCTTGTAGAATTTTGTTCTTCAGTTGGGTTTTTGTAATCTAAACTATTATATGCCTATGTGTAGATTTTTTTTTTGATCATGACTAGTTGGAGTCCTATAAATTCACTTATCTATATGTTGTTAATTTCCCCTTTCTGGGAAGTTTTCTGCCATTACTTCTGTGAACCATTTATGTTTATGTCACCTGCAGTCTCTCCTGTTTCTTCATTGACTTCATTGACTCCAATCAGTCTTATATTGTTTCTCTTTGCATTGACTAGCAGATGTTGGATTGATTTCTCATGGTCCCTTACTATTTTTAAGAAAATTTTTTTCCTGGTCACTAACTGCAACCCTATCTTCTATATCTGAAATTCTGTGTACTCCAGTTCCTGCTGTCTACATATGCTTCTGGCTAGGGTCTCCATCCACTTATCAGTGGTATAGGGGAAGCCTTGGCTCTTGCTTGTGTGTCTGCAGAGTTCTTTTCCTAGTGGCTGATGGTATGGCGGGCATCTGGCTGAAGATTATGTGCCTGTGCAACTCTTTTCTGAGAGGCTCTCTGGCTCAGGCAGATGTACCAGAGCCTCTGGGATTGGGGCAGAACCATGGCTGGGACATGCCTGTAGCCATGACAGTCTGGTCCACACAGTCGCTTCCTAGCTGAAGCTTGTGCCTTGCAGCACTTTTTGATGGCCCTGAATTTCTTAAAGTGCTCTTTGTCATGTAAATATCATATTTCTCCATCAGTTTTGAAAGATAACTTTGTGAATATGTCAGTCTATGTTGGAAATTGTTTTCTTTTAGGATTCGAAACACTTCACTCTAAGCTCTCCTTGATGTTAATGTTTGTGTTGAGAAGTCTACTGTAATTCTGATTGGCTTTCCTTTATACTTAATTTGTTTCTTTTCTCTAATAGCTTTAAGATTCTGCCCTTGTGTTGTATTTCTGGATCCTTTACTAGGATATATCCTTGGATGGTTCTTATCTGATCGTGGCTATTTGGGATTCTGTATGTCTCACTTTTGGGTATGTGCAATTATTTTTTCATGCTTGGAAAGTTTTTCTTATCAACCTCTATAAGCAGATTTTTAAAAGGCCTTTGTGTTATCTTCTAATTTTTCATTAATTTCAATTAAACTTAGATTATTCTTCTTTGTATCTAGCAGCTTTTGGATCAAATTTTCATGTTCTCTTGTTTTAAAATGTTTATCATTAGTTGGTCACCAACCACATCCCTGTCTTCTAGATCTGACACTCTGTCCTCACATTGGTAGAGTCTGCTTCCCATACTTTTATTTTATTTTTTAACAAAAACAAAAATGAAATTTTTAATACATATAAAACAGAAGCACTTACATTTAGAACGCATTAAGAACTTCAAAGCTCAGTAATAAGAAAACAAATTTTAAAAGATTAACACTTCAGTAAAGATACCATACAAATGGCAAATAAATTTGTGAAAAAAAAGGCATCATTAGTAAAAAAAGGGAAATTAAATTAAAACCACTAGCAGATAAATTAAAAACAGACAACACAAGGGCTGGGGATTTAGCTCACTGATTCTAGTGCTTGCCTCACAGTAGTTTGATCCCTGGTACCCCATCTCCCCAAAAAACAGACAACACAATAATGTCTTTAATAAAAGATCATAGAGCCAGGTATGGTGGCGTACTCTTATAATTCCAGAGGAAGACTGCAGGTTCAAGGTCAGCCTAAGCAATTTAGTAAGATCCTGTCTCAAGATTAAATGAAAGAATGAATGAATAAATAAATAAATAAATAGGTTGAAAGCACAAGGTCCTGAATTCAATCCCTGGTACCAAAATAAAAGTAAATAAATAAATAAATAGGACTGGGTATGTAGCTCAGTGGTAGAGTGCTTGCCTAGCATGCACAAAACCCTGGGTTCAATCCTCAGTCCCTCAAAAATCAAAGCACAAAAAAAGTTTACCTTCATTTAATTAATTAATTTATTTATTTTGGTACTGGGGATTGAACTAGGGTCCTTGCACTTGCAAGGCAGGCCACCGAACCGCTGAGCTAAATCCCCGGCCCTATGCATTTAATTTCTTTCATTGTCTTTTTAATTTTTATTTTTGTAGTACATGTTGGCTGTATATAATGACTATATTCATTGTGGGGTTTTGGTACATGTATATATCTTTTTTTTTTTTTTTTTTTTTTTTTTGGTACCGGAGATCAGACTCGGGTCCTTGCGCTTGTGAGGCAGGCAGTGGAACCACTGAGCTAAATCCCTGGCCTGGTACATGTATATATCTTAATTCTTCTTTCTACCCCTTCATCTCTAGATCCCCTTCCCATTTGCAAAGCACCTATCTTTTGTATTATTTATTTATTTGGTACCGGGGAGTGAACTCAGGACCCTCTATTTGGGAGGCAGGTGGCGGCACCACTGAGCTAAATCCCCAGCCCTTATCTTTTATTTTGTTCTTTGCATTATTCATACTTTGAGTTTCTCAAAATAAAAGCAATGTGATATTTATGCTTATGTGTCTTGGTTTATTTCACTTAACACTAATTATGGTCTCTAGGTGTATCCATTTTCCTACATATGACTCAAATTTATCATTTTTTTTCTTTATTTGTCTACTGATGGACATATAGGCCACTTCTAAGACTTAATTATTATGAGTTGTGTGTCACAGACATAAGTATTAATTTATCTCTGCAGTAAAATGTCTTTAACTCTTTCAGGAAGATGCCTGCATGGGAAATAGCTTGGCTAAATAAAAATATGCAATGCTTCTTAAATCTGCATGTCATCCTTTGCAGAGGGGCCATGCTAATCTTCTCTTTATCACTCTCACTTCATTTCATGTTTTAATTTTTGAGACAAGGTCTTGCTATGTAGTTCAGGCTGACCTCAAACTCCCAGTGATCCCCCTGCTTCAGCCTCTGGAATGATGGGTGATAGGCATGCATCACCACTCCTGGCCTAACTTTAATATATGTGCTGCTAAAATAAATGCTTGATTGTCCTTTTAATTTTCTCCTGGAGTCTTCACAAGAACTCCCGGACTGACTTACATTAGAGTGGATTTCTTTTCCTTGCAACCCAATTATTTCTAATATAACATTCATTTAATCTCTATGATTTAATTTTTGCTTTTGTTCTTTTTCTCTAGGGCTACAAAGTAATGCCAGTAATCTTTCATAACTGTAGTTTTGCCTAACAACAAACTCCCAATGACATTCTGTGGTCCCACATACAGGAAGTAGAAAGAATAGTCAAATTCACAGAATCAGAAAGTAGAGTGTAGTTACCTAGGACTGAGGAAGGGAAGCATGGGGAGTTGCTATTTAATGGGGTGCTGCCCATACTTTTAGTATATGTGCTGCTGAAGTGAGCACTGCCCATACTTTTAATAAAGTTTTAATAGCCTGGATATCTGTCTAGAACCTTTTATGAATTCCAGTGCTTTTCTATGCTGGCCATTCATGGTCTGTAGCTTTTTTTTAGCTCCTCTAGTGTTTTATTAGTGTCTTTTCTAGATTCTTTGATCATTTGCTATTAGGATTGTTGTCTCTTTAATTATTTCTGCTTTTAATTCACCAAGCCTCTTGTTGATCTGATTTATTACCTCCACAGTTAAGACTGTTTTAGACGATTTGACTATGTAGCTCTTTGATTTCCTTCTCCTTGATGCCCTAGATTTGCTCTGTGGGAGTTGAAAAGTTTGGAGGCAGGTTGTTGCCTTATTTTCTCACGTTCTATTTTATGTTTGCCTTCTCTGTCTAGGCTTGGAAATTGATTATGATGGGTAGCCACATTGCTGGTATTAAGACCTCTTCAGTTACTACTTTTCAGACATGTCCTCTAGGCTTAGATAGCTATTGGCTTTTGATTCTGTCCCAGGATCCAACCACTTCTATTTATGTGGGAGGGGGCTTGGCATCCTATTTGACCCAGTACCCAGTTCTTGGGATATGGGCTGTTGTATTATTTATGACCCCCAGGCAATGTAGATATTGACAGAGAAAACCAATTTATAGCAACATCTATGTCTCCTTGGCTAAAGCAGTAAAAATCAGCAGCTGTAGCGTCAAATACCAACTGGATATTACCAAACCATAGGATTTAATAATGTACCACTCTTAGCCATAGAAATGAAATCTATGTAGTACAAACTCTAAAACAAATGGTATATAATAAATATCTGCTCACCAGAGCGATTTTGCCTCCCTTAACTTCAGAACAGTGTACTACCATAGTATGACATAGTTAACTCTCTACAGATTCATAAAGGTTAATGTTACCCTAGGAAGTATAGAGGTTGTAGGGTATGGGAGGATGAAAAATAACAGATTTTGAAAAATAAAGCAATAGAAGAAGTGAAAAAAATCTTCTTTGTATGGAAATAGAATAGCCGCTTCCACTTGTTTTCAGGCATAATTTGTTTCCTCTTGCATGACATACTGTCTTCCACACTTTGATTTTTAGTCTCTGAACTTCTTCCTAGGTTAAATGTGTTTCAGACATAGAGCATACTCTTTTTTTTTGACAGGGTCTCACTATGTAGCTGAGACTGACCTGTAACTCACTATGTAGCTCAGGCTGGTCTCAAACTCACAGTGTTCCTCCTGCTTCAGCCTCCCACGTGCTGGGATTATAGGCCTGTGATACCACTCTGAGCTACAGCATACTCTTGATCTGTGTCTTTTGATTTATGAATTGAGCCAATCATATTGATAATTATAACTCATAAGTATCAATTTATACCTGTTGGTGTAACATTTTCTGTTGCTGTTTTCCTTTTTCCCCTTACTTTCTTGCCCTACATAGTGCATTCATCCTATACGGCCTTTCGGAATTTTTAGCTTCATTGTCTCTTTTTAGTTTATTCTTCAGAACTTGTTGGACTGTTGATTTGGTAGCATAACTTTTTTGTTTTTGTTTTTTTGGTACCAGGGATTGAACTCAGGTCCTTGCGCTTGCAAGGCAGGCCACCAAACTGCTGAGCTAAATCCCTGGCCCAGTATCGCAACTTTCTTTAGGTCTTTTTTATCATGGAAAAATTGTATTTCTCCATCAATTTTGAAAGATAATTTTTCAACCTGTATCAGTCTGGGTTGAATTTATGTTCATTTAGGGCTCAAAACAGTTCATTCTAACCTCTTCTTGCCTTTAAGTTTTGTGTTGTGTTTGCTATAATTCTGGTGGGTTTTTCTTTGCAGATGATTCTTTGCTTTTCTCAAATAGCTTTTCAGATTCTGTTCTTGTGTTGGATTTCTAGTAATTTAATTGTGATGTGATGGGGATTTTTTCTCATCATGGCTATTAAGGGTTTTATGTACCTCATCATCAGTATATTAAATTCTTTTTCCAAGTCTGGAAAGATTTTTGCTATTACTTTCTAAGCAAGTTTTTATGTCCTTTTTGCCATCTTCTACTTTTTTCCTTCTAGTTTTAATTACTCTTAGATTAGTCTTCTTTGCCTCATCTAGCAGGAGTTCAACCCATTTTCCATCTTCTCTTGTTTTCAGTCTATCTCTCCTTAACCAGTCTTTAGCTACAGCCCTGTCCTCTAAATCTGACACTTTGTCCTCATATTGGTCACTTCTGCTGCCCATAATTTCAATCATAGTTCTAATCTCCTGGATTTCTGTTTTAAATTTTTTTTAATATTTCCATTTTGTATTCTGGAAATTCGTGTCTTGCATGTTTTATTTTGCTCTACTATATTTTTATTGGTGTCTTCTCTAGACTTGCTGATCATGTTTCATTAGAATCATTATCTCTTTAGTTATATCTTTGAATTTACCCATCACGTTATTAATTTGCTTTGTTACCTGTGTTGAGGTCATCTCAGACATTTCTGTCATGTTACTTTTAATTTCCTCCTTCGTGATTCTTCCTGGATCACTTTTAGGGGAGTTGGGAGTAACTGATAGCATTTGCTGCCTTGTTTTCTCATATTATATTTTTTGTTTGTTTATTTTTCTGTGGTGGGTTTGGTGGCTAATTATACTGCATAGCTTCCTTGCAGGGATATCCTCTGGGCATGGCTAACTATTGGCCTTTGCGTCTGTCCCAGGATCCAGTTACCTTCATTGGAGCTCATTTGGCTCAGTATTTGGTTCTAAAGGAATAGGTCCTGGTATTGTTTATGATGCCCAGGGAATCCAGATGTTGGCATATGGAGAAAACCAGTGAATTGCAACAACTATAGTAGTAAAGCACATCAAATATAAACTTGATACTTAAGAACCACTCATGAGCCACCTTGAAGCATAGCAAAGAGATCTACGATTTTAGTATAGACATTCAAGCCATGCAGACTTTGATCTACAGTAAATCAGACCACTAGTCTCCACTGGATGTAGGCAGTGGTGTGGGAGTCCAAACAGATCACTGGACTCAATGCCATCATCTTCAGATCCAGCCCACTGCAGAGGTTACACCCACCAACCCTGGGGTCCTACCACAGAGTGCAGGCCCTGTGATCTTCCTGGCCTGAGACTAAGCTTCTCAGGAGACCTCTGTCTAGCCCAAACTTTTCCAGGTCTGTGTCCCTTGCTAACTTATAGCTGGTGACTGTGGTAGTGTAGACTTCAGTCCCAGAGGGAAACTGCACCTGGGTGTTGGTCTTGTGCTCAGCCAGGTCACTCATTTGGCTGCCACCTCTGCTACCCTGTGCTGAGGAGAAACAAAGTGCAGAGCCAGCCAGGATTTGGTACTTTGACACTGCCGTGAAATGTTCCTCTCCTTCCCATGAGGCTTAAGGAAGTGTCAGTGGGGAGAATGGTTAGGTGGGCTCTTCTCCTCTGGATGGATTTTTAACTATGTGATTCGAATTGAATCAAAATATAGAACAAGAGTCAATCCTGACCAATGTCAGTCAAGTCAGAGGAGCAAATTTGGTATTTTACATGAAAATCACTCTAGTCAGTGTCCCTGTTCCAGGAGAAAAGCTGCTCTGCAATGCGCTCCAAAGAAGTATATTAAATCGTCTCTCTCTGGAGCATATGTAAAAAGGAAGAGTTCAAGGATCTCTAACTTCCATACTTGAGCACCAGTGGGAGTGGCCAGTATACAGTGGCTGGTTCAAAACACCTACCTGAGGAAGGTGAAGTGTGCTAGGAGGAACGCTGGCCTACAGTCTGGGTTTCTGTTGCCATGGAAGCACAGAGGCTTCAGCAGGCCATTCAGTCTCTTCCAGACTCTTTTCCCCCCTCTGGTATGAAATTACTATTATATCAATAACTTTGTAACAAATAGAATTATCCTCTGAGCTCAGAAGGAAGATGTTGAGACTGGTTGACTCTGGAAGGTTAGCTCTTAAGGTTTCAAACCACTCAAAACCTCTATTACCTTTCAGGAAACTAATGAAGGCCATGCACAGGGTACACCTGAAACTGCAAATAAAATAATTTGATAGCAGATACAAGTTTGCAATATTATGGCCCATTTCTAGCAAGAATGCCACCTTCACCTAGGGGACAAAACTTCTTTTCCATGTTTTACCTGAGACCCCCACCAAGTTGTAGGTTTTACCAGAAAGGAAACTATTTTTGCACATCTCTCAGAGTGGTTTCCTCCCGTGCTGTATATTGGTACCCAGTAGGTGCCTGTTTGTTGATGGAAGGAAGGGGAATGAAAGAGGGAGTCTAGATATAAATAAGAGACAGTGGTGCAAGAGTTTGGAAGAAATAAAAGAATTATACTCAAAATCAATTTTATGAGATTTTATGATATGACTGCCTTCCAAATCATAAATTTGTTTTTTTCTGATAATCATTACAAGCATGAAGGACCAACTACTTCATCAGTTAAGTTATGGGTAACATTGATAACCTTGTAAATTTGGGTGGAATTATTACAGAGTGATATAACTTCTTAGCATATCTACCTTAAGCCAATGACTTCCTAATAACCCTACCATGCTCTCCTCTTTTCTGGTAGAATTTCTAGCCTGAGTCAGTTATTATTCCCTGGTTTTTGCAAACAATCATGGTTATGTCATCTCTCACTGAGTCTCTTATGTTGGACAGTGTCAGGAAGCAAACTACTGAACCTCTTGTGCAGATGCTTTTATCCCCACAGAGGCACCTGGTATCATTTCGGAGTTGAGATTTTAAGGCCTAGACAATATGGTCTAGGTCCCATTGCCTAAATGCAACAAATCTGGTCGTGGGATCCCAGAAGCTGAGCTGTGTCTCTCATTTTTGGAAAAAGATTGTGTATAAGTGCAGTTGACAGAGGGCTAGTAGGCAGTGGCCATGTAAATAAGTAATCTCAAGAAGAGATCTAATGGGAACTCGCTTTAGGTGAATGCTTTAGAAGTCATCCATTAATATACCGGGCGTCGTGGCACACGCCTGTAATCCCAGCACTTGGGAGGCTGAGGCAGGAGGATTGCTGTGAGTTTGAGACCAGCCTGGGCTACATGTGAGTTCCAGGTCAGTCTTAGCTACACAGTGATACCCTGTCTCAAAAAGCCAAAAAGAAAAAAAGAGAAGTCATCCGTTCTACTTGTGTCCCCTTCCCCTGCGAATCCTGGATGCAGGTTCCTGAGATTCTTCCTGCATATGTTGAACCAACGTCTCTTCATATAGCAGAAAATTTAAAGAGAACAGATCATCCTGTATACATCTGAGAGGTTGCTTCCAGAAGCAGATAACATTATTGCAAGTAGAAAGACCTGGCCTTCCTTCCATCTGCCGGGTCTGATGGTGGTCCTGTTTTCAGGTCTCTCCTAGTTTGGTGGCCTCCAAGAGTGATGCCTACTCCTTCTCAATCTCCATGCTATGTGTGGGATCCCCGTAATTTCGGCTCTTTTCTAATCCCAGCCCCTCCTTCACCAATACTCCAGCTCTGGGAGTTTGGGGGAGCAAGTTGGTGGGTGGGATCATGGAGAACTATTCCAGGGGCCCCCAAAAGCAAAGATTATCAACTGGCTTGAGAAATCCCAAGGCAGCAGGGGAGAGCTTACCTGATACTTCCTGTGCCCTGCACCCCGGTGACACAGCTGGCCAATAGCACACTGTCTCCTTCCTTGAATCTCTACTCTCCAAGTTGAATAAAAAAAAAAAAAAAAAAAAAAAAAAAGCTATGATACCTATTTTGCATGGCGTCTTGGTTTTCAGCCCCCTAGAGCAATACTTCTATTTCCCTAGGACAAAGTATGAATTTGTAGAATGGACCCAGCCAGACCATGGATTCTACCGAGGAAGCCTATTTTGTTTCTTTGGGACCAGAAGAAAGCAAAGTTGGGACAAGGCGGGGGGTCCTGCTACGCAGAAAGGCCTAGCTCCTTTGTACGAAACTCAGGACTCTTCTAAGTCGGAGAAAGACAATCAGGACGTGTGGATCGGCACATGGAAGACAAACTCCTTGCCCAACGTGTTCTCAGCCCTGAGATTCTGAGAGTTTCAACAGCATACAGACTCTCTTAGCCTAAAAGAAGGACGAGAGAAACACAGCTTTGGCTGGAGAAGGAAGCTGGATCTGGGCCGGGCGGTGCCGGTTCGGGGCCCGGTGCCGGCCCAGCCCCGCTGC
>NW_022900944.1:3398536-3403262 GCF_012274545.1 Fukomys damarensis | reverse complement strand
CTCACCAGCTGACAGCGCGTGCTCGCCCCGGCCCGGCTAGGCGCGGGCTGCCAGCCGCATTGTCACCGCGCTAATTAAGAAGCGCAGCCCGGCAGGCCGCCCCCACGCTTCGGCCCGTCCTCCCCTTTATTCCCCCGACTTCTCTCCTCCCCTGCCTGTGCCCGCGTCCCGGGATTTAACCCATTCTCCTCTCGCTTCTCTTTTCTTCTTTGGGGCAGGTAGGAGGGAATGGACCTCTGTGGTCCGGGTCTGGGCCTCGGTTCGACCCCGAGGTGAGGGGCATCGAGGGAAAGCGACGCCTCGGAATTATCTGCTCCCTACCCCATCCATGCCCCTCCTCCTCTACCAGCGACCGTCGGGGGCTTCTCCACCCTTGCGGGCATCCACCAGCACTTGGCGAGGATGCGACGCAGAAGTCTAGACTGATTGATAAGGGGGTTGGCTACCTTCCCCTTTCAGTCCTAACTGGGGTTTGGGACTGGCAAGAAAGAGGACTTGCGTCATCTTTTTCTTGAAATTTCAAATGAGAAGGGAGACTTGTTACAAGATAGCCTTTGATCAAAGACCCTTTACTCGATTCAGGTTTAACTCTAAAATCAACCGAAAGGCCTCCTAAATGTGTCGGTCCTGCACTGGTTAAATGAAGAAGCTCAGCCTCCCTGTTTTCTAGTCCCTCGAGCCCCTCCGTTAGCAATACCCTATAAAGAACGCGTTAAACGTGGCCGTTGCCAAAAATAATCTTCCTTCAGCTCTCCGTGAAATCAAATAAGTTTCCAAAAGTGTGGAGAGCCAAAACCCTCCGCAGAGTGGTGATGGGGTGGAAGGCAAGGACAGTACAAAGCAAGATACTTCAAGTATATAAAACCCTAGAAGCCACCAGCAGTGTAGCAAAGGACTAACCCGATTTATCCATCTTCATTACTTTAAGAAATGCTGCCTCTTTGTTTGTTTGGGTGATATTAAGCATGCTTAACTTGCACACATAGTTGATTCCTTTGCTAGTATCTTGGATACTTGGATCTGACTTTGGAAGGTACAAGCTAATTGGTAATAATGGAGAGAAAGGAACCAGTCAGCATGGCAGGAGTGCTCTGGCATATGGGGAATGAGCGCTCAGAAATACTCAATATTCAAGTTTCCAAAATATTAATGAGATTATAGCAACCTGCAGCTATATGTTACAGCTTGTTAATGGAGTGTAAGGGAGCAAGCTGCCAAACATTTGTTATGCAAACTCTATAACAGAACCTTAAAAATGGAAATCGGATGGTACAACTCTTTCAAAGAAATGCCAGCATTAAAGAAAGAAAGAAAGAAAGAAAGAAAACAGGTTAAAGTTCTTATTTGAACTTTGAGCACTCAATTTTTACACCAAAGCCATCTGACATTTAGTTCATGTCTGGAAGGATTAAAAGAATTTATTTTCACTTTTCAATCAGTGTTCTAGGAATTTCCAATCTGATTTCTCTTAAGCAGAAATAGAAAAGATTTCCTTAAATGGAAATGAGGTTTACCTCCGGTTCCTATATTAGCACCTCTAAGATTTAAAGGTATAAGTGTCTGCTTACTCTGGGGATGAGGGGAACCTTTGCCCAGGATTTGGATGGCTGTAGCTCCAGTCATCATTTTCAAAGAGAGAAATTTATGGAAACATGGATCTGGTGAACCGGAGTACTAAGATTCTGAATATTGACATTTCTAGCTGTGTGACTTGGGGACAAATTAGGGAGATGAGTTTCCTCATCTATGAAAGGGTTGATGGAACATATTCCCTGTGTTCTATTTTGCGATTTCTCTGAGTTCTTGAAATGTAAAACTTGATAAGTTTTATTTTCTGCTTGATACAAAGTGAGCACAAATAATTCTAAAGAATGAAATATAGATTTTTTTTTCCTGAGGGGAAAAAATTCCCCCTCTAGTCCTTTCCCTACACAGACTCCTAACAGGTAAAATACTTCTAAGTCTTACTTTCTCTCTCACTCTGCACGTACAACAAAATGTACTGCGCTGAACAATTGCACAAACAAGTGTGTTCACCCGCAAAGCGGCCTTGTTCATACCTGTTTGCTTTACTTATTAAGAGTGAAATGGAACTGTGTTAGAAGCAATCGCTTGATTTATTCAGTAGCCCAAAGATTCCTGATGCTTATCATAGCACTGCAAACCCCGGAGTGCAAAAGGTTATCTGCAGACTGGTGCATTATTTCTGCCCCTGGAAAGTGTCGGAGCTGCCGCTCGCCTCTCCCAGAGAGCTGGTGAGGCTCTCAGCTTCCCTCAATCAGCCTCATCCGAAAGCCACGGACACCCAGGTAAACAGAGGAAAGTTAATCCTGCGGTTCCCTTCTCTAGATCAGAACCTGCGCTTTATAAAGCACGACTTTTCTATAAATCGTGGTCGTGGCAGGATTCTCTTTGCTCCTGGTGCTCTAATTCTCCAGGTGTTGAGAGAGGAAGTGCAAGAGGGATTAATCTTCCCCTCCGTCTGGTCCCCAACCTCCTCCCCCCTTCTCTTCCCCCTCCTCCTTCTCTTTTGTGCTTCTTTCCCCCAAATTTGTTATCCCAATGAAGGCACAAAACAAGTGCTTTTGTTAAAACCGCTTCTCAAATTCAATGATGTTTAACATCACGAAATATTTAATAAATAGTTCCACTCTTGTGTTGCCAATAAAATATACTTAAAAATTCCTTGTTCCACTCTTTCCATACATGCCAGCTTTCTTGAACTCTATGATTCAGAGCCCCCAGAAGAGACTTGTCCTTAGTGAGGACATCCGAAGGGAGAGTGACAGCACTGTTAACTTTCTGCAACTGCTTTCTGCACAGATGCTAACTCAGAAGGACAAAATAAAGGCGGAGGCTAGTTTCTATATTGGAAGAAGCAGCGGTGTTTGAAGGGAAAAACTGGAGGAAGTCAAGTTTTCAAGAGCTACTAGATTGAAGCTTCTAAGTTGTGAATGAATGACCACCAATTTTCCCTTTCTCTGGAGTTCTTTTCCATTGTTCTTTTTCTTTCTTAGGGACCCTACTCCTTTAAAAGGGGAGAGCTGAGGGGGAGAAAATAGAGAGCAGGAAGGGGGAAAAGGAGGGAGGGAAGGAGAGAGGGAGAGGGCTTGAGTGCGTCCCTTTTCATGGTGACTATTTTTGTTTTTATGAGTGAAGACAGTTAATCCCGGTAAATTTAACTACTACTAGATTGTAGATGACCTGAAACGCATTTCCCTTTGAAGAAAGTGTTGATACCTGGGGTATAAGAGAAAGGAAAATCCTGGCTACTCACAAGGCAAAAACTGGGCTGCAAATTTGGGGAAAGTTTGTCACCATTTCTTTCTTGGCTCTAGTGATTTTCTACTAGAGTTTCTGATAGCAGCCGAAAACACTAAATTTGCAAGATCCTTCAAAACCGTTAAAATCACACACTTTCCATTTAATAGATGACTTCTTTCAAGTCATTTAGGTCATTTAAAAGCTGTTTACAATGATAGCCTGGAATGGAATAACTGACAGGTAAGAGGTTTCTTTTTCAAGTTTATTTTTATCATTGCAAAATAAAAAACATAAAACAATGGCAGTTGGCTTTGCTAAATTAAAATAAAATGATCTGGAATAGAAAATGTAAAAAAATGAATCAAGATAAGTAGAAATGGTAGCATCCACTCAATAATAAATAAGTTGTCTAACATTAACAAAGCAAAATAAAATTGACCAAATACTTTTGACACTACTAGATGTATACTCCATTTTCTCATTTTTAAACAGACATTTGCAAAGAGCTTAAAGATCATCAGTATTTGTGTTTAAAACAAAACAAAACAAAACAAAACAAACAAACAAAAACTGGTCTGCAGTTGGCAGGTGAATTTCTCCGGGAGCTGCAGCCACAGCGACCGATAAAGTGCGTGCGCCGTTTCCTGAAGGATGCCTCAGTCCTCGAGGTCGGATACTCAGGCTGGGAACGTTCGTACAATCCCTAAACCCCTACAGGTCCCTGTCTTCTAACAATCCCACAGCAAGAAGCTACTCACTTTGGAAGCGATGACTTTGCTATTCATACTGCATTTGGGGAAACAACTTTGGGAGACAACCTCTCCCACACGAGTGCGCGCAACACATGGGGATGGACGCCCAGGGTGTAAAACAAACCCAAACCAGCGACAGAGCAGAAGATGCGACTTTTTAGCAGCGTGTTGGCAGCAAGGACTACAATCAAGATGCCACGTATGGGTGCATGTAATCATACCGTTTCTATCTACAGGGGAAGCAGAAAGTGGGGGAGAGGTAAAACTTGGACAGCAAGGTTTCACTGAACAGTATGGACCACAGGAAGTTTGGAACAGCGAGGCATTTGCAAAACACCAAATGTAGCTGCCGCCAGAAGCAGAGTCGTTGCTAAACAACGATGACAGCAAAGCAAAAATTAAGGGGTGCGGGGTCCTGCGCACGGGGAAGAGAGCAGTTTGTTTCTCAGTTTCTAGGGTCCTGTCACCTTCCTAACTGGCCTCATCGGAGTCACTGTAATGGGAATGGGGGGAAAATTCCCCGTCGCTTCTGTGAGACCTGGGCGAAGTTTTGCTAGCGTCTTCTGGCCCCGGCTGCAGGATGCCCCCGGGCAGAGAAGGCGACAAGTTCTTTGGCGCCATCATCGCCGTCAGGGCGCTGTCCTCGAAAGTAGAGAAGTGCAGAGCGTCCAGCTGCACGGAGTAACCTCCCGCGGGGGCCGGGCCCGAGA
>NW_022900944.1:3398096-3398476 GCF_012274545.1 Fukomys damarensis | reverse complement strand
TCGCCTTTGCAGGAGGCTGGGGGCGGGGGTGGCTGCTCCGTGCCGCTGGGCGTCTGCAGCAGCTCGGACAGGGCGTTGATGTAGATCTGGGCCATCTGCAGGGTCTCGTACTTGGACAGCTTCTTGTCGTTGTTGAAGGACGGGATAACGTTGCGCAGCTGGTCGAAGGCGTGGTTCAGACCGTGCATGCGGCGCCGCTCCCTGGCGTTGGCCGCCAGCCTCCTCTGCTTCTGCACCCCATTCACCTGTTTGCTGGAGGGGGCTCGCTGGCGGCCGCAGCCCAGCTCGTCCACCACCACCCCGCCTTTCAGCTTGCACAACTGTTCCCGCACTTTCACCGGCCCGGGACTCTTGCTGAGGCCCCCGCCGCTCCTCCTTCC
>NW_022900944.1:3397677-3398048 GCF_012274545.1 Fukomys damarensis | reverse complement strand
CTCGGCCGGGTATACCGCGTGCTCCCTCGCCTGCAGGGTGGCGGGGGGCTGTGGCGCCGGCTGCGAGAGATGGTGGACCTGGGCATGGCGATGGTGGTCCCCCAGCTCCTTCACTTCGGCCCACTCTTCCGCGTGCAGCAGGCGGGACATTGCACAGCCGAGGCCGGGAGGCGCGGGTCGGAGGAGGCACCGGCGACCCAGCTCCAGCAGCGCGCGCTCCACACGCACACACGCGCGCACAGAAACCCGTCTCGGGTCTCAGCTGCCACGTCTTATTTTTTCTTCCTCCTCGACCCTCCCCCCCACACTCGGAGATCACACACCAGGTCGCGTGCAACGAAGCTTCTCCGGTTGCGGAAGGCGCTGCGCCC
>NW_022900944.1:3396610-3397524 GCF_012274545.1 Fukomys damarensis | reverse complement strand
CCTGTCGCGTGTCTGCGCAGCCAATGGAGGCCGCGGGCCGGCGCGTGCGGGCAGCCAATCAAGGACTTTTGACGCCCAGAGAAAAGTTGCCGGGTGCTTAGGAGTGCGGCGCCCGCTCCGGCTGTTTTTTTTCCCCTTCCTACTTTTAAGTTGGTGAAATTCATATGTTAATCGCTGGGCTGTAATTCGACTCCGGGTGTGTCACCGCCCCTGCGGCGGGGGTGCAAGAGCGGTGGCACCCCGGGCTCCCTGCCGCGGGCCCCGGGAGTCTCCAGGCCGGATCGTAGCTCCTGCTGTCGATCCCCAAACTGTAAGGTCTCTCCTACGCTGTGGCAGAAGCGCGGAGGAGTGTGTGCACACATTCCCCATCGATTGTGGGGTCCACAGCTCTGTAACTGCTAAGTGACGGCTCCAAAATCAGAGTAAAAGGAGGGACGCGCGTTTGGTGTCTCGGAATGTTTTAACTATCACCTTTCCATCGCTCGCTTTAGATCTTTTGTACTACGTACTCTCATTCCCAATGGCAAGAGAAGCTGCGAGACAGTCAGGGCACAGGCAGTCCCAAGTCCCCGGGGCTGCTCCGGGTCTGCACCCCAGCCCCGCGGCCAGGTAGGGCCCCATTCGCCCGCAAAAACCTCTGCACAGTCTGTCATTTTAGGGCACGCAGAGCATTCTGCATAGAGTTTCAACGCAAAAACAGCGGGGCTCCGACGAAACGCACAGGAGAAGGTGGTGCCCAGATTCAAACGGAAGCCGCCCGCGTTCCCGGCGGCTCCGAACTCTGTGGACCGAGCCGGAGTCGTTCGTCCCTCTGCCTCGGTGGCCCTGGCTTACCGCCGCGCGCGCCTTCGGCAAACACCCAGAAACCACAGCCTCAGTCCCGTGTGCCCGTCTGTTTGGTCAGGGCGTGGACT
>NW_022900944.1:3390589-3396374 GCF_012274545.1 Fukomys damarensis | reverse complement strand
CACTTCGGGGCGGCTGTCGTCTGTCCGGGGGTTTCGTCCTCTGGGAAAGGTGGTGAGAAGGACAAGCTGCCCCTGCAGGGCCCAAAGGCGCTGAGGGAGGATCTCCCGGTATTCACGGGGACTTGATCCAACCTGCCGTCTAAAGCTCCGCGACTCAAGAATTCCGCCACTGGGCTGATGAGTTTCTGCCTCCCACAAAGACACAGAAGGGTACACAGACAGACCGCCGACATAGTGCCTACTGCACCAGCCTGTGCCTGTTTCCTCGACCTTGTCTGCTTGTTGGTGTGTAGGATGTTTGGGCTCAGCTGTCATAAATGTTAAAGACAGGCAAACACAGAAAAACCGCAACCTCGATTTAGGTTTTTTAAAAAAATGTTATCGTGTGGCGGGAGGACGACTACAAAAATTTACAATATTTTGGTAATTGGACCGGGTGCTATGAAATCAACCAATAATGCTGTCACTACAAACAATGCTAGTGCATAAAATGTGTTACTTCAAAAGTGAACCGGTAGTGGATGTGGATGCCAAAATAAAACCTTGAGAGACACGATTAAGCAGCATCTGTGCATGTGTGGCAGTGCAAAGAGGTGCAGCCTAGAAGGACCGGGCCTCTACCTGGAATTTTATCCCCATGCAGGACTTTCCCGGCTGTGTCAGCGGAATCTTACCTGCTGAAAGTTATGCCTTTCCCATGCTGTCACTACAAATGCTCAGGATGTTCAACGTTTCCCAGGGCCTGCATCCTTCAGACTTTTAATCTGTGCATTAAATTTGACTGTATAACTGCAAAATAATAGTTTCCCTTTGGACTTGGTTCAACAGTTCTATAATTCAACAGTTCTATAATAGAATATTGATCTTAGTTGGCCAGCTTTGAAGATAGTCATTATCTTTAAAGCAAATCTGTTTCTAGGTGAGTACATTAGAGTATTCCAATAGTATGAGTGACTTGCTATCCATTTCTTCCCCTTTCAAATAAGCAGGGGTTGTTTTTCCTCCCCGCCCGCTTTCTTGTTCTTGTCTTCCTTCTCTTCATTAGGTGCTGATAAGGAAACTGGGGGTCTGAGGCAGGAAAGGGCCTGGGATCAGAGCCTGAGTAGTGTGGCAGTGTCCCCAAAGAGGACGGGGGTGCACTGGGTGTTAGGACTCATCGAGCACTGTGGGGCTGGATGGGGTCAGCAGCCCAGCCAGGGGGGCCTGTGTGGGGACAGCTGGGTTAGATACACATGCAGGGCTGATGAAAAGAAGTCACTATGTGAAGACGACGAGAACAGGTTTCTCAGTGGAGGAAGCTGTAGTGTTGAATTAAAACAGGAGATGTGATATGAATTATGATTTTCAATGGATGTGAACACATGATTTAGGAATATAGGAGTAAATACGGCCTGTGGGCCTGTATATATTCCTACATGTTTTCTTTTCTCTCTCAGAGACTTACATCAGCAAAAAGTACATTTAATTGCCTGATTTTAGTTTCCAAATACAGTTCTCCACCAAGATGAGCCAAAGTTCTTGGAAAAATGGGTTGATTATGGGAATGGGACAGAAAAACAGATGATGTACTGGAAACATCCTACTGGGTTGGAAAGATGGAAATGCTCGAAGAATGCTGGAGACTTGTTGAAGGACCACAGAAACCTGCTTGAAGAGCTTCCACTGGCAACATATAGGACAATTCATCACAATACGTAAGTTTAGTGAGAGATTACCTACCATTGAAACATAAAGAAATTCATCCTTAAGCATAGAAACATCCTTATGAATGCCCAGAAGAGCTGATAAACACTTTGTTACCACACAGATACCTATTACAGATGAAAGACTGACCGTATCATTGAAGTGTATGGAAAACATCAACTTAATCGAGCAAAGCTAACTTACCAGAAATGAGACGAAATAAGTTGAATTTCTTAGATGTTGAGAACACAGCATTGCTTCTCAGATATACCTGTTAAGGATGTCTGTCCTGAATCCAATCAAGAGAAAATATCCATCCATTCTAAACTGAGACAGATTCTAGAAAATAACAACTTTGGTGTTCTTTAAATGTGCCAGGATTATGAGGCAAAAAAAATCGCAAAAAAAAATGTTCCTGGCTATAACTGGATCCTTTTATAATAAAGAATATCATTGGAACAATTGACAAAACTTGACTGCTATCTGATTTTGATGATTACATTGATTGTATAAGCGAATGTGTCCCTTTTTTAGGGAATACTCACTCATGTACAATGGGACAGCTTACTCTAATAAGTTTGCAGAAAGGTTCTTGGTACTGCATTTGTAACTTTTCTGAAAGGTTCACATTATTTCAAGATAAAAAGTAAATGAATGAGCTAAGTGTGGTGGCGCACGCCTATAATCCCAGCACTTGAGAGGCTGAGGCAAGAAGACCACGACAAGTACGAGGCCAGCCTGGGCTACATAGTGAGTTCGGGACCAGCCTGAGTGACATAGCAAGACCCTGTCTCAAAAAAAAAAAAAAAAAAAAAAAAAGAAAAGTAAGTGAACTAACAAAATGTATGTAATTTGCTCTACACATTTGGAGATATTAATTCAAGTCATCCAATCATTATATGCAGTGTGTTGACACCTGTGGTTACTGCTGCTGAACCCTTAAGTGAAATTTTGCTCTGCCCAGTGACAGCAAAATATGTATACAGTTAGCTTATGAATTCTTAGGTTTTAATGAATATTCAAAAATTTTAAACCCTCAATATTGTCCAAGGGCTGAAAACATTGAATATTAGTGTGAAATGCAGGCATGATAAACTTCTTTCTGATCTCACAGTATCAATATTTGTTTTCTATTGTTGCATGCATATAGCATTTCTAAATATTTCTTATAAATATTATTAATAAAATGGATATGTGGCACATAATTTATAAGTAGCAATAAAATATTTCTTTCTCTTCATTGTAAAATCCCTATAGCCAATCAATTGTCACCGTCACTGATTTCATTGATCTTTGCCATTCTGCTATCCATTACTAATTGATGGCTGCAACTGATGAATGAGGGCTATTTCCATATGAATGTTGGTTGATATTTTTCACTTGTTGAAAGACAAAATAAAATGAATATGACTATGTATGTCTGAATTAACCTGGGAATCGATGATACCAAGCAACTTTGCTGAATAGGATGGTGACTGTCACCTCCTAGAAGAAAATGGGCTCCATCTTTTGCACTCTCCATTAGGAAATGGCTGTAGACTTTAACACACTTTAAGGTCCATCCCCTGCATTATCTCTACCATGTTTTTCAGCATACTGCAAAATAAAACAAGTAAGCTCAAACCTGTAGCATTTGCCGATTTTCATTGGTGTAAATACTCATGTCGCTCAATCAATGAACATTTTTCCATCCTTCATTTTAATCTACATAGTTGAGCACATTCTTTTCAAAGCTTTCTTTTGACTTGGGGACCACACATTCTTTGCTACGTCTCCCTATTTCTCAGGCTATCCCTTCATAGTTGCTCTTTAGGAGACTTACCTTCTGACAGTTTGGTACCGTGCTCTCATTCGCTCTTATTCTACATACCCCATCCGTATGCCCATCAACACCAATTTTTAAGAATCTTTAGCCTGGTCCCTTTTCATTGTTTGTTATTGCTCTGCAAATAAGCACAAAAATCAATAACCACCATGAATCTGGGGGGCCAAGGAATGTTTCTCTGAGAAAGCAAGAGCTATAAGTTGAATAGGAGGTAGGTAGTAGAGGGAGAACAGGCACACAGCAATTAGAACAACAGTAGCAGCAACATCAAGAACAGCAGTAAAGAATCCTGTAACAGGTTCTGAAAGGTCCTGCTTTATCTCATTCCTGTTCCTCCTCTGTTTTCCCTCAGCCACTCTCCCCCAGCTCTCCTAAGCTTCGCTAGTCAGTTGGCCTTCCTTGTTTGCTCCTATGTACAAAATACTTCCCCATCTTTCCATTTCAAGTCTTCCCTTTATGTTTGCTTCTTCCTGGTGTACCTGCCTCCTACTCAACTCTCAGAACTTCCTCAGGGAAGCATTCCCTGGTTTCTGGAGAAGGATGGGCACTCTGTTTTGCACTTTTATGGTATTTTATGCTTATTTCATATTGATAACCATTATCAAACAATGATTTGTATGTTGTTTATTTAATGTTTGTCTTTTTTCTATCTCCCTCCATTTCTATCCTATTGAGAGAAAACCGAAATCCGCACACTCTGTGCTGATTCCTGTAACCCCATCTACAGGATTGTTCATCATGTGTCCTTGTTCCTACTCTTTCAGAATCGCTCCCCCCACATACCTGAATAGCCAGCTGCTGCCCAGGAATTTGTGTATATTCTTACCTTGGGCTACCTTTCTCTTCATATAAAACTGATGGCAAAGTGAACCACAAGATCTCTGCTCCACGTTATCCTTTGGAGCCTCCTTAACACAGACTAGTGCAACAGAAGCCACTTCCTCCTTGCAAACATATCAGGCCTTGCTCCATGTCTATGAAGTAGGCCCCAAGCTTTTCTTCTTTTCTTCCTTGGTTAGCTCACCAAAGTAGAGCACTAATGTAATTGTTATGGCTTAAATCTAAAATGCTCCCAAAGACTCATGTGCTAATAGGTGGGGCTTTTGAAAGATGGGCTACTCTCTTCTCTCTCTGCTTCCTGGCTGTCATGGTGTGAGCTGAGCAGACCTGAGCAGCTTCTCTTCTTGCTTTGCCCTTCTGCCTTGCAGTCCTGCCTTGGAGCCAGCTGACTATGGACTGTGACCATGAGGCACAATGAATCTTTCCTTCTTTAATTCACAGGGGGTGGGTAGTGTGTCTTAGCAATGAAGAAAGTGACTAAGACTGTATGTAGCTAAGTAATGTAGGGGTCTGGGACACCTGCTCGTGTAAATTACTTAAGCTTTCTAGATAGCTCAGTCTGATGCAGAATGTACCATTTCTGTAACATGATGATTCACTACTGTGCACTCTCCTCAGACTCATGAGTTTGTGTGACAGTCCCATCAGGGTAATCCCAATTGAGTGATCTCTTAGAACCCCTTGGTTAGATCCACCAGCCAGCTAGGATCTACTTGGGGAACTGTGAATAGTTCTCTGCTTCAGACAGCTTAGCTTTGGTCCAAACCATTATGAGTCTTAGTTGTTGCTTTCTGTGAGAACATGTAAGGCATGTGATATCCTTATAGTCTACAGATACCTCTGGCACCATAGGGACTGCTGGATCCTATGATCCCAGTAACAGTGATGCTTGTTTCTCAGCTTAAATCTGCTACAAAGCCTCATTCAAGACTAGTCACCACCCAGAGAGTGGGGATGGGCTCTTTTATAACAACTTTGCTCTGGTAAGAAGTAACACAAGGTATAGTGAGATTTACCTTAATGTCGTTAGAGAGCACGCCCCAAATGATCTAAGGATCTCACTGAAACTCCAGTTCTTAAAGAGATGATAACCTGTTAAAATTGCCATACTGAGAATCAAGTTTCTAGAGCAGAAGACACTGGGAGACAAACTATATCTATACTATACTGGTATCTAACTGATGCATTTAGGGAATGGAAATATGACCATAGTCTTGTGTACATTGGATTCCTATCAGATAAACTTGGGCAGGACTCTATCACTGGGTTTTCATATGGTTTAACTTTAACAGAAGATCCATGTCTTCATTTTTATTTTCCTGGTATTATGTCAACTCATACACTGTATTAAAAAACCATTCGATATTTGTTTTTTTTACTTCTGCGCTATATCCTGCTATGTTTATGTCCATTTAAGAAAGAATTGGCAGTCTTTAA
>NW_022900944.1:3365877-3390393 GCF_012274545.1 Fukomys damarensis | reverse complement strand
CACTTCTCACCATTGTTTGGATCAAACTTGCTGAAACGTAGAAACCAGGGACAGATGAGTAAAGTGAGTGAGTCAGCATGTGTATATTTGTAATGGTGATTGGTCATAAATATCTTTTATCTTTTCTGTTTATACAGAGGAAGCTATTAGCTATCTGTATGTTTTTGCTTTTGTTTTCTGGTACTGGGTGTCGAACTTAGGACCTTGCACTTGTGAGGCAGGCAAGGTGCTACTGAGCTAAATCCCCAGCCCTGTATGTTCCCTATTGGTACTATAACAAATGTTTCAGGTAAGGTTATACATTGAAGCAGATACAGTGGAAGGTTTTTAAATATAGTATTCCCCCCTTATCCATGAGAAATATCCCCTAAGACCCACACAGATGCATGAAACCACAGACAACAATGAATCCTACATATACTATTTTTTTTCTACACACCCTGCAGTGTGGCCACATGGCAGAATTAATACTTTTTCATGTTGTTCACATTGGTTTGCTCTTTGCACCACTAATTCTGTACTTTGGATCAATTGCTAAGTAAAATAAGGGTTACTTGAACACAAACTCTGAGACAGTCAATCAGATAACACAGATCACTGTGATGGGACTAACGGGTGAGAAAGTTTCCCTTTCATATTTTCAGATCAGTAGCTGAAACCATAGACAAAGTAGGACTGTTAAATATTCATTTTGAAAAATTGGCTCATGTTTGTGGAAGTTGAAAAGTCTGAAATTTGTAAGGTAAGATAGTGTATGAGGTAGGAGTTAATCCTTCAGGTTTGTTTTCTGGAAGTTTCAGTCTTTACTCTTCAATCATACAACTGATTGGATAAGGCCCTTCTATATTACCTGAAGTAAACTGATTATAGGTGTTAACCACATTTATAAAATACATTCACAGTAACACTTGGATTAGTGTTTGCTTGAGTAATCGAAGCTTATAGCCTACTGTCATTGATACATAAAACTGTCAGAACAAAGTAGTACAAATGTAGTTGGTTGAAATCACACAAAATTTTTACCTAAGAGTTCTTGAACTATAGAAATTTGGAATGTCATACAGCCAAAACTAAACCTTCAATAGGGCCATGTCATTTCATGGAACTTTAATTCTATTTC
Source organism: Fukomys damarensis (assembly GCF_012274545.1). Lineage (NCBI taxonomy): Eukaryota > Metazoa > Chordata > Mammalia > Rodentia > Bathyergidae > Fukomys > Fukomys damarensis. The sequence goes on along the minus strand of NW_022900944.1, from coordinate 3,389,273 downwards.
TTCCCTTTTCCAGTTTTTATAGGCTATTGGCATTTTGTGGCTCATAGTGCCTTTTTTCAAAACCGTCAGCATAGCAACTTTAAATCTCTCTGTGTCTTGTACCTCTGTTTCTTCTGTTATAGCCTCTGCTCTGACTTTTACTCTTGCCTCCTTTTTTCCCTTACAAAAATCTTTTTTTTTTTTTTTTTTGAGACAGGTTCTCACTAGGTAGTTGAGATTGACCTGGAACTCAGGTCTCGAACTCACAGTGATCCTCCTGCCTCAGCCTCCCGAGTGCTGGGATTATAGGTGTGCGCCACCACACCCGGCCCTTACAAAAATCTTTATGAGAAAAAAATACATACAGATCATTCAAAACAACCAGGACTACACAAAATGATAGAAATTAGTAGTACATACTACTCAATATTAACCTGGAATATAAAAGGTCTAAATTATCCAATAAAAACACATAGATTAGCTGTTTGGATTAAAAACAAGACACACTTGAGTGCTGCCTGCAAGAAACTCACCTCCTCAGTAAAGACATACACAGACTCAAAGTAAAAGTATAAAGAATGTTATTCCAGTCAAATGAAATCTAAAATCATCTGGAGTAGCTATATTCATTTCTGACCAAAAGGACATCAAACAAAAATTGACTGGGGAGGTCTACATATTGATAAGAGGAACAATGTACTCAAGAACTATAAATACACCAAAAGTCAGAGCATCCAATTTTGTAAAACAAACACTACAAGACACAAAGGGAGAGATAGGCCCCAACATAATAATAGGTCTTATTTTCTATTATTATTAATACTCCACTCTCACCAACAGATAGATATTCTAGCCCCCCCCAAATCAACCAAGAGATGTCAGGGTTAAATTACACAATAGATAAAATGGACTTAATAGATATCTACAGAATATTTCATTCAACAATGGCAGCATACACATCCTTTTTATAAGTTCACTGAACTTTCTCAAAATAGATTAATTTTAGTATATGTGCTCCTAAAGCAAGCATTCCAAAATAGATCATATTTTAGACCATAAAGCACATCTTAACAGATACAAAATTTTAAATAATTTCATGCAGCTTCTAATATCATAAAAGAATAAAATTAGAAACCAACAGTAAGAGAAGCTGCATAAAATATACAAACATATGTTAATTGAACAATATACCTTTTTTTTTTTTTTTGTACCTGGGATCAAACTTGGAACCTTGTGTTTGTAAAGAAGGTGACAGATGAACAATATACTTTTAAATGAGCATTGGGTCACTGAAAAAACTTGGAGGAGAGGCCTGCAAAGAATCAAATAACAATGGAAACACATCATACTAGAACCTATGGAGCACAGCAAAAGCAGTAGAAGAGGTAAGTTTATAGCTAACCATGTCTACATTAGAAAATCAGGGAGATCACGAATAAATAATCTAGTGATACATTTCAAAACAGTAGAAAAAGAAAAATAACTCAAGCCCAAAATCAGGTGAAGGAAAGAAGTAGTAGGATCAGAACAGAAATGAATAAAATGAGACTACAAGTACAATATGAAGGATCAATAAATCCATTTATTCTTCGAAAAGATAAGCAAAATTGACAACCCTTAGCCAAACTAACCAAAATAAAGAACAAAATGATCCAAATAAAAAAGATTAGAGATGAAAGGGGGATATTACAACAGACACCATCGAAACCCACAGGATCATTAGGTACATTATTAAAAATTATATGCCATTAACTTGGACAATCTAGAAGAATGGACATATTTATACACACAATGACCTTCCAAAATTGAACTAAGAAGATACAAAAACCTAAATAGATCAATAACATGCAATGAGATTAAATCAGCAATAAAAAGTTGTCCAACAAAGAAAACCCCAGGGCCACTGTGTTTTCTGTTTCACTGTGTTCTACTCTTACCCCGTAGAGTGTACTTCTTTTCCTTTAATTTCCCCTCACTCACTCTGCAGAGAATATTTCTTTTTGTACTTTTAATAAATGTAAAATTTCACTACCTTTTGTGCTTGTGTTGTCCAATTTTTTGTTCAGGACAAGAAGAACCTAGAAAGAATCTCTGGAAGGAGTTTCCCAAACCGTAGAACCTGATAATACACTTTGGCAAAGCCAGGCAGGAGCAGCCTCATGACATATAGTTGAAAACACCCTGCAGATCCCAGAGACCTCATCACTAGGCTGTATCCTTAAAAATAAGTAACAGTTTGACCCTTGTCTTATCATCTATTGTGATACTGTTCGGATCCAGTCTTCTGAGAGAAATTCGAATAATTTAGAGACATGTGCCAGACAGTCTGAGCAGAACAGAGGAAAAAGCCAGAAAATATTAACTCTGATGAGCTAGGAAATGGTGAAAGATAGGTACAGAATGACAGTCTAAATGATGATACAATTCTGCAGTTAGGTCTTTTTTGCAAAAGGCAAGGAAAGCAATGTGAGAAATTCCTTATGATCAAACTTTTATAGTTCTTTATCCCTGGAAATGTCCCCAAACCGTGCTATTCAAAGGGGCCCTTAAAGAAAAAAAAATTTTTTCCTCAGATGCCTACCCATCTCTCAATGGCATATGCCTTTCCCACCTATATAATAATAACAATAATAATAATAATTATGATAATGAAAATAATAAACACTGGGAGTTCTCGCCACCTCCTCCTGATAATCTTCATCCAGTAAGTACTTGGGAATTCTACTACAGGCTAGCACCATAGAGACCTAATATTTTCAAAAGATTCTGGTTAGTTTACAGATGGGCCTGCAGATCCCTGTGATTCAGTTGCTGGACAGAGCCATTTCTGTGTTCAACGATCACTATGAAGATGAAAGGAACAGGGCCAAGAAAAAAAGGCCAAAATCATGGCTGTCACAATTGGCAATGCTTTCAGCACACCCAAGTCATCTAAGGGAAAAACTCAGAGCCAGTCAAAGCCTGCAAGAAGACTGGACACTGGGCACCGGAGGGTACCAACCCACTACTGGGGCCCTACTCGCTGTGTCAGTTGACTGCAGTGCCTGACTCATGATCCCAGGGGACTGAGTGTCACTGCACCCAGAGAGAGGCTGAGCCAGGCAAAGCCCTCACCTTCTACTCTAGTGAAAAAGACTGAAGGGCCCTGGACAACTTGCAATGCCCTGTCTGCGGCCATCTTTATATCCTGGGAAAAGCCCAGAGTGATCCTGGATGTCGTGAGTAAGCGATTTCAGCTCCTTTGGCTTCTGTTTTAACTTCCACATCAGCAAACCCTCCTCTAGATCTATAGCCATAATTGGGGTTAAGGAGAGCCCTAGTCAGAACTTCTTTACCTCTGCTCTGACATATCATTTCAAAGGTCAAATGTTCAATCATGAGTTTTTAATTGCCCCACAGTGTCCTACTTCCTTACTAGGAAGACATTTGCTAGCAAAATCTGGGGCAATTGTCCAATTCCAGCAAAGGCCAAAGTAGATTTTACCCAGTGAGACCATGCGAGGGTATGCTTCTACACACCCCTGCGGTTACCATAAAGACGTACACTACTCTTAATCCTGCCCCACTGATATCTACAGACTCAGAGGTGGGCCACTCTTGTGAAAAGCTGATTTCCCAGACCTATGCGAGCAGACAGGACATCAGTGACTCGCTCCTCCAAGACCCTGAGGAGCTGTGGTTCACTAATGGAAGTAGCTTTGCCCAAGAAGGACATTGAAAGGCAGGTTGCCGATTTACAACAGGTTATTGAGGCCAGACCCTTTCCCCCCAGGAACCTCGGTGAAAGAAAAAAAACAAAAAAAGGAGAGCTCACAGTCCTTACTCTGGTATTGATATTAGAAAAAGGCAAAGGGCTAAATGTATAGACTATGAAGTGCCTTTCTGGTGCTGCAGCAGTCTGGAAGATAACTAATAAGTCAACTAATAAACAATCTACAAAGCAGGGAAATCTACAACTGCTGCAGGCAATCTATGTCCTTAAGCAGATCACTGTCATTCATTGCAAAGGACACCAAAGAGACATGTCTAGAGGCTGCATGTGAAATAAAAAAGGTAATGAAGAGGCATTCTTACAGCCCCTCAAGCCCCTACCCCTATTCCCAGTTCATGATGAGCATTAAACCAGACCTTCCTCAAGGAATGCAGCGGAAAGCTATGAAATCCTTACTTTGAAAATGTTCACTTGAATTTTCATGGGACTAGGACTAGTGGCAACCACCTGGCAGGTCTACAAAGCTTGCTCACTGTGTGCTCACAATAACCCTGGCCATGCTCAGACCACCCCTTCTGTTAGAACCTGTTCAAAGGAGAGGAACATACCCTGGGAAAGACTGGCAATGATAGAATAATTATTATTTATTCTGGTACCAGAGATTGAACTTAGGGCCTTGTGCTTGCGAGGCAGGAGCGGTGCCACTCAGCTAAATCCCTGGCCCTAAGACTGGCGATTATGAAGCCAGCTCCACTTGAACTTTCTGAAGAAAAAGACCACCCAAAAGAACAAAACTACTCCTGTGAGTCATTAGAAGACCTGAGGTTCCTCTTAAAAAACCAAGATTCCAATTAGACCCTGAGTGCAGCTAAGTAGTCACTGTAAATAGGCTTGTGGTAATTTAGCTAATGTCCCTCTTTGCCATACTTTCACTGCCACAGGAAGCATGGAAATATGACCTGCTCTTTTGCATATTTGGGCCCTATTTCCCCAACCTAATACTAAACTTACCCCTCTGACAAATTCTTCAAATTTTTCCCCATTAAACAGGCAGCTCAGCCACGCCTGGTGGCGCATGCTTGTAATCCCAGCACTCGGGAGGCTGAGGCAGGAGGATTGCTGTGAGTTCGAGACCAGCCTGGGCTACACTGTGAGTTCCAGGTCAGTCTCAACTACATAGTGAGAACCTGTCACAAAAACAAAACAAAACAAAAAAGAAATCAGGCAGCTCAACAGACCTTCATATATAGACACTGACTCTTTTTTCATCATCTTCTGACAAGTTATATTCTCTTTTCAACCAAGCCAATGTGCTGCAGTGCTCACAGGTAGTGGAAGAGCACGTAACCCCAGTAGGTAGGACCTACAGTACTTTTAGCTGGTAGTAGCTATATAAGGACAGAGACCTAGACACCTTCTGTATTCCATAAAAATTATAGGAATTTATGTTTCTCGGGTGGAAATGAGGCAAGAGGTTAGGGTGTGGTGAACTGGCCGGGGAGGTCAGTGTAGCCTCTCAATCATGGAGTTCCTGGAAATGCACATTAAAAACCGGTACCAAAGCCCTGTGTCTGGGACTGATCAGAGGATGCTGTCTTCATTTTTTTTCTCATGAGACATCAAGCCGTCTTTTGATAAGATGGCCTAGGACTGACATCAGCCTGAGGAGTGTGAGATGCAAAGAGGGCTGTCATTAAGCTCTGGGTGACTGTGTTCTCTCTTTCACAGTTGTTCCTCTCATCCTGCAGAGTGCACTTCTTTTCCTACTTTAATTGTTCTGCATTCACTCTGCAGAACATGTTTCTTTTCTTACTTTTAACAAATGTATAACCTCGCTAAACAAACAAACCAACAATAAAACAAAGGACTGATTACTGAATTTTACTAGACATAATGAAGAATTAAAAATAATACTCTTCAAACTATTCAATGAAATAGAAAGGAGAACTCTTCCAAACATAGTATACAAAGCCAATATCACCTTGCTACCAAAAACATGATAAGGAAACAACAGAGAGAAAGAAAGAAGGAAAGAAAGAAAGAAAGAAAGAAAGAAAGAAAGAAAGAAAGAGAGAGAAAGAAAAAGCTATAGACCAATATTCTTGATGAATATTGATGCAAAAGTTCTCAGTAAAATACTTCCAAATTGGATTCAACATCATATTAAAAACATTATAGAGGGGGTGAAGGGAGGGCAGGGACAAGGGGAAAAAATGAGAACCCAGACCTGTCATGTAAAGGTACAAGATCCCAGTGATGAATGTAACTGTACTGTATATCTAAAATGTACCAATAAACTCAATGAGAGAGACAGAGAGAGAGAGAGAGAGAGAGACAGAGACAGAGACAGAGAAAGAGAGAGTACAAAAGACTATACACCACATTCAAGTTGGTTTAATTTCAAGGGTAAAAAATTGGTACAAAACACACAAATTAATAAATAGAATCAGGGATAAAAATCACGTGATCTCAATAGCTACAGAAAAAGCCTTTAATAAAATTCAATATCCTTATTGATATTGATAAAAACCCAGAACAAGTTAGGTAAAGAGAAATCATACCCTAGTGCAGTGAAAGCTATGTGCAGTAAGCAGATAGTCAGTGCCACACTGGATAAGAGAAAATTGATAGCATTTCCCCTAAAATCAATAAGAAGGCAAGGTACCCACTCTTACTACTCTTTTTCAACACAGTACTGGAAATCTTAGCCAGAGCAATTAGCAACTCAAAGAAATTTAAAAAGTACAAATAGGAAAGTAAGAACTGAAATTATCCCTGTTTGCAGATTACACTACTCTCTACTTAGAAGACTCTGAAGAGTCTATGAAAAATTTCTTAGAACTAACAAACTCAGCAATATAGTGCTATATAAAGATCAATATGCAATAATTGTCAGCTTTCTATGGACTGATAAATTCACTGAGAGAATGATCCCATTCACAAAAGCCTCAAAAGAAATAAACAAAGAAAACAACAACAACAATGCAAGAATAAAATTAATGAGGACAAAGTCCTCTAAAAGAAAAATTATAAAGAAACTGAAGAAATTGAAGAAGGCATTAGAAGATGGAAGGCCTCACAGGTTTAGGGATTGGGTAAATTAATACTGTGACAATGACCATATTTCCCAAATGCAATCCCCTCAAATGCTATGTCACTATTCCCAGAACTAGAAAAATAACCCTACAATTCAGATGGAAACAAAAAAATCCTCAACTAGCCAAAGGAATCAAAGCTGAAAGTATCAAAATGCCCTATTTCAAAATCTGCCAGAGAGCATTGCAACAAAAACAGTGTAGAATTGGAATAAAAGTAGACACAGTGGAACACAAGAGAGGACACAGAGCTCCAGCCTTCTCTTTTTAAGCAAAGGTACCAAAGACTGCTCACACACACACACACACACACACACACACACACACACACAAACACACACTACACCCTCTTTAAAAAATAATCCCGGGAAAACTGTATATCTGTATGTAGAAGATTGAAACTAGATTCCTATCTTTCACCCAGTACAAAAATCAACTCAAAAAGGGTCAAGACCTTAATGTGAGGCCTGAAAGTTTGAAACTAGTAGAAAGCAACAGAGGGAAAATTTCCCGATATATGTGCAGGTAAAGACTTCCTGAATAAAAATAATACACTCAACAAATGGGATTGCATCCAATTAAAAAGCTTCTGGGGGCCAGGGATTTAGCTCAGTGTTTCCGCTGCCTGCCCCACAAGTTCAAGGACCGGATTTCGAACTCCGGTACCATCTCCCCCCGCCAAAAAAGCTTGTGCACAACAAAGGAAACAAGACTGAAGGGGAGAATCACTTCCAGATATTCTTTTGACAGAAGGTTAATATCCAGAATATATAAAGAGCTCAACAGATTGAACAACAAAAGAACAAGTAATCCAACCAATAAATGAACGGACAGACACTTCTTGGAACTATAAATGGCCAGTAAGTATATGAAAAAAAATGTTCAACATCTTTACCCATAAGGAAAATGTAAATCAAAGCTACACCGAGATTCTATCCCACCCCAGTCAGGATGACTGCAAGACTGTATAAAAAAAATAAATTCTGCTGAGGGCGTTGGTGGGAATGGCTATGAGGGCAGCCGCTACAGAACTCTATATGGAGGGTTTTCAGAAAATCAGAATCAAATTGAAACTACCACCAGATCCACCTACATCGCTCCTTGGTGTATGTGTGAAATTAAAGTCAGCATATTGAAGCTTCGAGCTCTGCTGGTCACAGCACTAGTCATGAGAGGTAAGGCACAGCATCAGCCTACATGCCCATCCATGGATGACTGTATGAGAAAACGTGACCTGTACGCCCAAGGACATATTATATGCTTGGAGGCTGAGGCAGGAGGATTCTAAGTTTGAGCCTTGCCTCGGAAGAATAGCAATTTAGTGAGACCCTGTCTCAAAATTTAAAGAATGAACTGGGATGTGACTTAGTGGAAAAGCCCTTGGTTAAATTCACAGTAGAGTGGCGGGGAAGCCAAAACCAAAACAAAAAAAAAATGAAATAATGCCATTTGCAAGCAAGTGGAACTGGAGATCATGTTAAGCAAAACAATCCAGACTCAGAAAGACAAATCTGATGCTTTCTCTCTTTTGAAGGATCTATAAGAAAAAGTTAACATGAGGGGTCAGGGATTTGGCTCAGTGGTTCTGCCACCAGCCTCACAAGTATAAGGTCCCAAGTTCGATCCCTGGTACCACCCACCCCCCAAAAAAAGAAACAGAAGAAGTTAACATGAAAATAGAAGGGACACTATTGGAAAAGAAGAAAGGAATCAGAGGGAAGGGGAGGGGCAGCAATGGAAGTGGAGATGGGCGAAGAAACGATCAAAGTATGTTATATGGGTGTACAAAAAGGAAAGACAAAGGAAACTGTGATTACAGTGGTCATTTTCATATAATCTGAGATTATCTCCCCAAGTTCAGATTCTTAATGGCATCGGCTAAACCACTGTTCCATGAAAGGTCACAGGTCCTAGGGGATTTATATATTGCTGTCTTTGGCCATGGGTCCAGTATTCAGCTTAATCTATCACCCATCTCTTGGCGTCCCTGAAAATGATTCCAACTGGTCCCTGGGTGTTAGGGTCTCTGACTTCCATTCTGGACTTGCTTTCCCATGTAATAATTGCATCTTGCCACTGACAGTCAAGCACAACAGCTGGCCCCTCCTCTTCTGGAACCAAAACTTCACAATGAGACACCACATAGCTCTGTCTATGCAGCTGTCCTGAAGGTACACTCAGCTACTCTCATGTCCTTGCTAGCAACGTCCTTTCATTCAAAGATTAAAGAAGTGTTCTCTGGAATCTCCTGGGAGATAAATTTAATGATGTTTCTGGTTCTAAGCATTGAATCAATCCAAGGACTTCTCAAAGCCTCTCTCCCTCTTTTCTGAAAAATTTGATATTTCTATCTCTCACTGTTTGGCCAGTGCTTCTCCCAAGTTTAAGACATCTAGATTCCTTAGGAAACCTAGGGCATCAAATTCCAACTCACTGAAGAGTTCTCCTGTACAACTCTATTACTTTTTCCAGCCTCAACTGATTCCCCTTCCCAGTCTGCCTGCTCAGATACCCTGTAAGGCATTAACTGGGTTCCTGTCAGTAGATACCAGCGTCATTGCAGAAGTTTTCGCAAATAATTTCTTTGCTACCAAAATAAGAACAGTACTTTCCCAGGCAGGCCATGCTGGGATTTGACCCTTGCTTTGTGTCTATAAACTATATATAAAAAAAGTAGGGTCAAGTCATGACGGAGGCAACTACCATCTGTGAGGCCTCGCACATGAGGTCACTGCATGGTGCTGAGGTGGTGGGGTTGGTTGACCACCCTTGAACGTTGGTGAGTGAGTGGCTTCAGGAGGCCCAGATGGTTGTGTAGGGTATGGGCATCTGAGCACATCCACTACAAGGTCTTTGGTTCCCATTTTCTTTCTTTAACAGGGTCTTGAGTTTAACATAGTAAATTTGGCAGGCCTGTGTAGTTAAGTTTTCTTTGCTCCTCTCACAATCAGGCCTGCTTTCTAGCCTCTGGCTGTATTGGATGCATATATCATAGAGGTTTTCCTTTTTTCTTTTCTTTCTTTTTTATTTATTTTTATTTTGGTACTGAGGACCCAGGTTGATGACTGATGACTTGGGCTCACTATTTTCTTTTAAGAAAATTGTATTTACAAGCAAAGTATCATTTGTGCAGTTTTTTTATTTATTTTTTTTATGACAGTCACTGCCTCCATTTCTCAACTGCTGGAAACATTGTACAAACTCACTGCAAACCTTTCTCTTGTAGCCAATCCCAACCCGCTGCAGATGATTTCCCTCGTTAGTAACGATCCTTTAGCATGCTGAGCGCTATCACATCCCAGTAGCCACTACTAACAAAGACTTCGTTGCTGTCTCATTTAGGAGTGGTCCAATCCAGAAATCCATCTTAAGTACTCTGGGTCCTTTCAAGTATAAATTATCTTAGTTCAGGTTCTCTCAAATTAGATCATTAGAGGAGGACCAAAGTTCTGGAGAGTGGGTAGTTGTTACTTTTAAATTACTTACTAAACTATAAATAATTACATGTTTTTATTTAAACATCTGGTAACATGCACGAGATCATTTCATAATTATTTTTAAATTATTTCCCCCATATGTGCTACATGAAAAACCGAATTCCAGATGAATCATAGGGTGAAGGTAAATAAAGTGAGACTGTAACTGGTTTCAGGCTCAGTTGGAACAACCACTTTAAAAAACAACATACTCTTTGTTGCTAATATTAGAAAGCTCACAAGTCTTCTGAAAGTGTGCAGAGTTCAGACTTTAATTCCAGAAGCTTCCCATTCTCCTCAACACTGTGGCTGCTGGCTCGATTCCATCTGCTGTTGGAATTTCTAATGTGCGTGCTGTGAAAAGCATGGCATTCCTACCAGCGATGGGCCCTATATTTAGCTACCTCTCCCTGCAAAATACTGCCTGTGTTATTCGTGCCCTGTTTGTCTGTCTCTACCTGGGCCATCTCCATGCCCTGATGTTACAGTGGGCAAGTTGACCACCTTTGCCCTTTGGAGAGGTAGAGTTTGCAGGTTCAGTTTGAACAGGAATGCTCACTTGGTGCCACTCTCAAACGTCCTCACGGCTAGCCGGGTGCTTTATTCTGCTTGAGTCAAGCTCATTTGCATGTTTGTTTGTTTGTTTGTTTGTGACAGGTTCTCACCATGTAGTTGAGACTGACCTGGAACTCACTATGTAGCCCAGGCTGGTCTCGAACTCACAGCGATTCTCCTGCCTCAGCCTTCCGCGTGCTGGGATTACAGGCATGTGCCACCCCGCCTGGCAAGCTCATTTACATGTAATCTATGTTATAATACCCACTCCTTCTCATATGTCACTCGACATGCAAGAATGGACAAATGGTTAAAGTAGTTTATTTTTATAACCAATCTTTAATCACCAAAAAGGAATGGGAGTTCAACCAAGGGTATTATTTATTGACAAAAATTTATTGACAAAATAATTCATCAAAGATTCATGAACAAATTGAAACTGTGAAAATAAAAACTAAAAACCAACCAAGGTAGACAAAGAATGCCTGTGGGTAAGGAGGAGTTTCTATTTTGGTTTGCTCACATTAAGCAACATCACTACAACTAAGGATTTTACTTCACAAAAGGAAACTAAGACGTAATGTTTTAAGTCACTTCAAAGGCTCCTGTGAGACGAGTGTCATATGGGGTAGGTGACTCCATCTCCTGCCAAGACTTGTTCACTCTGGTACCTGTTCCCACAACTTCATTTGCTTCCCAACTTGGACCTGTCTGTTTTCCTTCTCAGCTACCATAACCTGGAGCTCATCTTGTTTTATACGCATGGTCTGTGATTTCAGCACAGTGTTCCTTCCTGTTTGGGCTTGATGTCTGCTGAACCCTTTGGCTCCATGCCCCTGACCTTGGGTGGTTGGTACTCTTGAGTTTCTCTGGCTCCCTTCCCATAGCAAGTGGGGATTCTAAACCACAAAAGAAGACACTGCTTAAAAATGTTTTGCACTTCATTTCAAATATTAAAATAAAATGCAATATTATACTTTTAGAACTGGGAATTTCTTGATTCACTACATATCTGACATTTAGCAAGGAGACATTGTGAATTATTTTCAGTATTATGTAAAAATATTTTGAAACCTGATACCAGCATTGAATGAAAAATCTACTTATAATGTCCTTTTCCTGCCTGATGAACTTGAGGCAGATTTTAGTGGAAATTTTCTATTATAGGTTTCTGGTCTTACTCCAGAGCTTTTGGGTTGCAAATTATATTAGATATTTTATACATAATCATAATTCTATTTACTTGGAGAACTTTTTTCACTATTCCTAGAGGTACATCCTAATATTTTTTCACTTTGTAGAAACTGGCAGGTTTTAAGTAGAAAGATGTCACTTTATTTAAAGGATTGCTGGGCATCAGTAATGACTCCATAGACACTCCATGTAAGTGTCCAGGCAGGACCAAAATGGACTCAAGATTTTAACTTGGGATAGATTAAGATTGCTGCAGTGAGGCATACCCCCAATTAGAAGAGCCAATTCAGAATATGTATGGAATTATCAGCAACGGTAGGCCAGGAAGGGCTTGGCCATGGGGGTAGATTGGAAGAAGGGGTGACGTTACTCACTGTTCTATTCTGTGTGTGTGTGTGTGTGTGTGTGTGTGTGTGTGTCTTTGTGTAAGGGGGACATGTGAAGTTTGTAAATCAGGAACACATTTTGCCATGAGTCTGTTGGACAGATGCGGAATAGATAAATAAAACTTAGTGTAAAGAGAACCAAGTTGGTGTTAGGGGTACACTGATAAAAGAAGAACTATGTAACCAAATCTTTGCTTTAAATGAGTGTCCAGGAAGCTCCTTTGCTAATTCAACTATAACAAATCAGGGGGAGTTTTCTTGAATTGGTTCAGCATCTCCTGTAAATAAACTTCTAGCTCTGTTTTTGAAGAGGGTGGATTCATCTCCTTTAAATGAGCTTCACACTCTGTTTTTGAAAAGCGGGGATTCAAGGGGAGAGGCTGGTGACCTCTAGAGTCCAGATGATTCTTTGAGTCACCACAGTCTGATCAGTTCTCTGAGGCCAAGAGTGAATTTTCCACAACCGGCCCCAGGACACTCTATCATGAAAACTAGCTGGTATTTGGTCTAGTGGCATGTTTGTGGTGGAATGTCTAAATGGCAGGAGAACTCCAGCTGTGGGACCTGGAATATATTTTTGCCATTCTGTGAGGGATCAGAATTCCCATACTGAAAACATATCTATGAGGGCGTGAACTTGATTTTCTTCCTATCATTCAGTAGTCCAGGGTGAGGGTTGGCTAAGAATATGTCTTCCGGGCAAATCATGGTATTGTATCTGGTGGGTAGCATGAAGAAGCGATGATTAAAAAGCAACAGTTTACAAAGTGCTTTCACTTACATTTTCACAATAATTCTGTGAGGTAGGTACAGTATAGAATATTTTTATTTTTATTTTGCAAAGACAAACACCAAAGATCAGAGAGTTAAGTGATTTGCCCACAGTCGCGGTCATCAGTGCCAGGACCTGGATTTGAAGCATGTTCTCTGACTTCACAGCCTGACAGTCAACCATGGGTTACCGGTTTGATGACAAACCAGGGAAGCCATTCAGTAAGTAAACATCTAACTTGTTTCAAAGTCAGGTGGTCTAGAAGTAACATGTTAGTAACTAGCCTCTTCTGGATCACCATGCAAGTTTCCACCATGGAGTGCTGCTTGTTGGCTCTAACCTTGCTGGTTGCTTTATCCTATAAAGGGATCATCTGTGAGCCACCCTGGGATCTCTGGGTGATCAAGGAACAGAGAGAAGGGATTCTCATGGCTGTCATGACACTGCTCTAATACTCATTAGCTTGCTGAATTATCTCACTTCCCCACTGAAATGTAAACTTCTTAGGGCCAAGGACTATGACTTATTCATTGTGGTCCCAGAATTTAATACAATACTTGGCACATGGTGGCTCCTCAATAAACATTGGTTGAATTCATAAGGGGTGAAGGTTTTTTATGTAATGCTTCCCTATTTTATTTGTAAGTGATTACTCGCATGGAATTCATATTTTATATGAAAGTATAAAGAGGAATAGGGCCAATTCACTTATCTTGGTGTTGAGTAGTACACAAAGGCATTGCAATTCTAAAGGGTATTAACATCATCCAAGTGTTCTTTGTTTATAGTGACAAATCTACCAGGTATGGATTCAAACTGGAGGCTCTAAGAATCCAAGCAAAATGTATATATTTGAGGGTCACTGAAGGTAAAGGCAATGCTCTAATGGCATTGAGGAAAGTAGCCCATTTTGGTGAATATGAAGATAATGCTGTAGTAAAATGGAGATAATTTTGTGACAAAAAACACCAAAAATGATTAAACACAACCACAATTGATTCCATAAAGGTTGGAAGAGGTCACTGTCTTTCTCTGTTAAGTTCTGCCAAGGCACGTTTTCCTTGGTCTTCTCTGTCTCCCTGGATCCTTGGCTATCAGACATCCCTAGACCCAGAGTGGGGGTCTTGAATTCTGGGCAAGCAAAAGCTGAGGATGAAACGCTATGGTACAGACTTGGATCTCAGGGTGAGTGCTCTTGACCGGTGCACGTAGGTAAGAAGTCCACTCTCGGGCTAATGGGCTAGCACAGGCAAGACCCATAGCCTGTGGCTGAAAGCAGCAGTTCTTGTTGCTCTGCTGTCAGTAAATCACAGCGAGGATTTCTGATGTCACAACCTGGTGAGTTCACCTTCCTGGAACTGAAGAAGAGTCTTTAATGTAAGGGAGGAGAGAGTAGATCTGCTCACCAGTTTTGGGTACTCAGGATCTAATGGGTCCTGGAATCAAGAAGTGGGAAAGAGATCAGAAGCACTGGTGCTGTTGGAAGTTAGGGGTCATCCAGAGGCCCTCCCAGTTGTGCCGATTGGTGCAGACCATGGCTGGATGCCTGGCTTCTCCAGGTATTACCACCAAGTTTCAAACATGGCCGTAAAGGCCAAGCGTTCCTTCTTTCAGAAATTGTAGTTTCATTCTGCAGGGAAGAGGCCTGTGAGAAAATAAAGCACAAGGTCACGTCAAGGTTGGGTTCTGATAAGACTTTCCGGGGTCCTGACACTAGTTACAAAGCATAGACTCCACTTTAACTGTCCACTGTACACAAGGCCGGTGTGATGGCCGCCATTGCAAACAGCCCAATTTGGGCTTCAGAGGTTTTCTGGCCCTCACGAAAAGCACAGCATCCTGGCTGCTGGTTCTCAGAACCTGTTTCAGGCAGGATGTTGGAGTTGAATCAGGTCTGAATTAGGATACATTCGTAGTTTAGACTGGGTGAGGTCCTGGACACCTTCATTAGGAAATAAAGTCCATGTTTCTCTCACGTGCAGTGTCAATACAGAATTCTTCCAAAGTTGGATTTTCTTGTTTTTGCTTTTGGTTTTTTGGTACTGGGAATTGGACTCGGGTCCTTGTGCTTGCAAGGCAGGCCACCAAACCGCTGAGCTAAATCCCCAGCCCCTAAAGTTGGATTTTCTACACAGTCACACACGAAATCCTGGGGCCAGATCCCTGAGATCTTGCATCTCAGATCTTGACTTTTAGTAACCAGTTCCCGGCCTTGTGTAAGCTTTAAAATTAATTGATAATAAACTTATAAAACTTACCAAAGGTATAATCAACCCAATTTGATATTGTAAAATGCATTTTAGACTGGCCATTTTTGTATATGCTCTCTAATAAGAAACTTCTCTCTTGAAAACTAAGAGTAAGGATCCTATTTCAGCCATTAAGTAACAGAAGCATAACTTTATATCACAGCAGAAACCTTGGACATGGTGCAAAATGGGACTCTTAACTTTGGTCAGTCTCAGAATGGACTATATCCTCATCTCCGCACCCTCATTGGGGAAACCTGTGCTGTGCTTTTTGATGCGTTCACGGGTGTTATAGAATTTAGAGAAGACCGAGTTTCTCCTAGTGTTAGCGGACTGATAGTACTTACCAGTTAGTTAAATATGCAGTTACATTAGCAGTGCAAATGATTTGAGTTGCTACTCATAGAAATTAACTCTAACGACCTTAGATAACATCAGAATTTTCCAGTGAGCTCTAAGAACACTAATTCCCCAAGCTTGTTTTTGTTACTAAGCAGATTTGGGAAATATTTAGTAACTTCTATCTCTCTTGAAGACTTAGATTATGCAAGTTCTGACAAATTCTGTGCAAAGTAATTGTATTTCACTATGTTTAACTCAGTATGTTCCTAGTATTTCAATGTGAAGGTTTATCAGCATCATATAGAACTGATCCTACATTCAATAAATTTTGGGAATTTTGGACTAACAAATAAAATGGAGAAATATTCATTTCAAAATGTTGAACACTTTCTCCATCAAAATAAAAAGAGTTAAACAATTATTACTGCTTCATTACTATGTGTAAAAATTAATGTAGGCATTTTGGAAAGAAGGAAATGTACTCGTGTAAGACACAAATCATTCCATTACTAGGCTAATAATCTGGTTAGGAAGATACTTCTACCATACATAAAACAACATCAAACATTACTCAGTGCAATTTGATCTTCACTAATTTCCTCTAGGTACTTAGCTAAGTAATGCAGACTAGTATATATAGTAGCTGCAGAGAGGAAGACCAAATATTAGAATAATGAAAGAAGAAACCATGGAGAACATAGGACTTATTTTGTGGGGCAACAAAAATTTTGAAAGGTTGAGGGCACTTTGATTGAGGGCAGGAATAGCCCTTTGGCTCCCACAAGCAGGAAGTAAGGCAGCAAACAGTACTTTGGTACATTTTAATCATTTAATTCTAACATATCTTCGGGCCTTCACACTTAAGATCAGAACATTATAGAAGTGTAGTTCTCTTTCTTCATCCACTGCATCTTATTCATGGGAGGGCTTCAATAAATATTTGTCGACTATCTAAAAAATTATAAAGCAGAAAATTGTCAACATTAAAATGGAGTTTGCATCTGAGAATAATGTATAGTTGGATGCGTGGTGGCACACTCCTATAATCCCAGCTTGGGAGGCTGGAGGATTGCCATGAGTTCAAGGCCAGCCTGTCTCAAGACCAAACCAAACCAAACTAAGCAATGAATGATGGACTGAGGAGAATTAGGGTGTCTAGGCGTTGCACACCAGACTGAAGAGTAGGAAAGGGGAAATTAGTGAGGATTTTTAACAGTAGTGGATAGAACTTTTGAAAGCCCTAATTATGAAAAAACAAACTGGCAGCGACATACAGGTTGGAGTGAAGGAAAGATGAAATGATGGTCAGCTGAAATATTGTTAAAGCAATCTCATTTTGATGAAATGAGGATCGAGAAGCAAATTTGAAGCATTAAGTGTGTAAGGATGAAAAGCACAAGTAGTTTGACTTCTATATATCTGGCTGATAAGTAATTCAGTAGAAATATGAGTCAAAGATTATTTTAGTGTAGTAATATCTAAAATTTAGCACATGATTGCTATAAGTGGTACCTGGCACTTTGGGTAGTCACTCATTTAATCTCATTTATTCCCCACAATTCTGGGATTTGGAAGTGATTGGCAGCTCAGTTTTGCTGAGAAGATTCAAAGTTCAGAAATTTCCTCCAAGTTGCACTGTTCACAAGTAGCAGTCAGGATTGAGCTCGGTCCATTTCCAGAGCCAGTGCTCTTGGCCACAGTGCACCCTGGATGCAGAATGAATGTTCTTTCGACAGACAGAAATATTAGATGAAGAGATTGGTTTTTGGCCATTTTAATTTTGAGGGGATCATGAAATACATCATTGGAAAGGATGAGCATTGTCCCTGTAATAGCTAAAGTTTGTCTTAGAAAATGCCAAACTTTTCACACAGTCCAGTAATGTATTGCTTAAAGTGCAGCCACATCGGGGGTGGGGAGGAGGCCTTCTCTCGGGGGAAGGTGGAATATGGGGTGGGAACAGAAAACGCCTATTACAAGCCACCCAAGATCATAGCCCGAAGTTGCTACCCAAAGACAAGTGGCAGCTTGCTAAGAACAGCATGACATTCAGGAGTAGACAGACTGACCTTAGCGCTTGGAAAAGCTGCACAGTGAATGGCTTGCCCCCGTGCCCCCGGATTCTAAGGGCCACACAAAGGCTGTGTTGCACTTTCCTTCCTCTTGTCCCTCAGTCTCTGAGGACAGAGGACCTGTCCGGCCAGGAAACAACCACACAAAGCTCATGGGGATTAAATGCAGTATGATTACTGTAGGGTTTCTTTTTTCTTCATAGTTCTGTTTCTAGTCTTCAAGAAAGCCTGTTTGCTTTTGCTATGGTCACATTTACACTTTGCAGTGATTGAAATATTAATGAGAAGAAAGTATGCAAAAAGGTGTAGCCCCACACAATCATACAGTGAATTCCTGTGCCACGTGAAAAAGAGCAGTTTTAAAGGAAGAAAACACTTGGGCCAGGACTGCCAACATTTGAAATTGTTACTCATGCTTGATTTTCTTTCTTACTTTTCTTTTTAATGACTTTTTCTTTGAGGTTTTTTGGAAAAATCCATGGTAGGAACGATCATGAAATAATATAATTTGATTTTATATTATTACTGCGCATGGTATCAGGGTTGGATGCAACTGCCCTCAAACTCTCATTTGTTTGGAATTATTAATTATTCTGTGCTGAAGGAAAAAAGAAACCAAAACAAAGGAAAAGCCTGTAAATGGGTTTCCGGATCACTGTGGCACTGTGGTGTTTTTTTTTTGTGGTTGGGGGGGAATTGGGGACCGAACTCAGGACCTTGCACTTTGGAGGCAGACGTAGTGCCACTGAGCTACATCCCCGGCCCTCACTGTGGTTCTTTAAGGCTGCAGAATTCTGTTGTGTCTGAAGAGGACTTGGTTTTCCAGCTTTCAGTGATGACTTCTGTCCAGGTGTGGAGCAGTGTCGATGCCAGGCCTTTGCAGCAGGGTTTGGCACAGTACGCTAAGCAAACCTGACACCCTCACCTACACAAACGTGTCTTTGGCGTACGTCTTTGAAAACTTTAGTTTTTAATCGAACGTCAATTTATAAAAGTAACATTTGAGAATTGCAATGTGTAATGAAAGAATAGCAGTAAATATTTACAGAGGCAAAATTAACGCAATCACAGCAAAGCAAAAATTTAAAACTCTAAGGTAAGCAAACACTAAGATAAATATAGAAGACATATATGCATTGTACAAGCTACTACTGAATTCTTCCCTTAGGAAATAATATTGGCACTTGGAATATAGATTCCTATGCACAGGAAAAAAATATTGAATGTGTACTTTATAATAACCATTCTTGATAATGAAAATTGAACTAAAGTCTAAAAATCTTGCACCGAAGTTCTTATACAGTATTTCTAAATTTTCTAATTAGAAATATCTATTTGACAGTTCTTTCTGGTCATTTCTTCTCTCTTTTTCTGCAACTTTGTCTCTTCCCATTTGGTAGTAACTTACTTACCTTAAATCCAACATAATTTAAAGGCCATTCCATTGCAGGACTATAGTATATTCGGGCTTGACATTACGTTTTCTTTCTCTAGAAAATTTGTGCAGACATTAAACACTATGATGCCAGTGGGATAATAAAATTTGAGAGAAGGGATTTATCAATTTGAATATATTTAAGGATGCATACAGCCAAAATTTGAAAACATTCCTTTCCAAGATAGTATTCACATACACTCAAAAAACATTTCTTTTGTTCCTTCAGCTCTTTGGATCATTTACATCATAATTATGTTTTTGTTTATCATATAAACTCTAACTTGTTGGGGAAATTTGACCAATAATTTTTGCCTTGAGATGTATTAAACATGCACAAAACATTGCAAGTAGAAATTGAAATTCTCTCATGCTTTGTAAGTACAAAAGGTACATTATAAATACTGCAGTAAAGATGTTAAAGCAATGCACAATTAGATTTTGATATAAATACTAAACATTATTTAAATGAAAACTGCAGTAAGTTTATTCACTTGGAACTTTGGGCTTTTGTGTTTGTACATGTTTTCTTTTCTTTTTAGTTCTGGTGAGGTAAAGTGATACCTCATGAAATCTTTCTTTTGAATGTACAATGCACATCACACACACACACACACGCACACACACGCACGTACTCACACAGAGTCAAAGTCAATGGCAGTGGGTGGTTTATGTGAGGGCTGGTGTTGACGCCCTCTCCCAGAATAAGATAAATGTAAGTGGCAGAGAGCTCCTGGGGTCGCTGAACTCATTTTGTATTCAGCACTCTGCCCGGCCCTCTCTCATCTCTCTCTCCTTCTCTTTGTATGTTCCAGCCTACTTGAGTTTCTTTTTTCTTTTGTAGAACTTGGTTCTTTTGATGTGTTTCAGGGCACGCTCTGCGGCAAAGAGAACTTCCCAGGATTCGGAAACATAAACGCACAGGTCTGAAACAGCTACTGTACAAGGAGCCCGCCAGCACCAGGACAGCGCGGGGCTTTCTCTGCCCTTAAAATGGGAAAACCCTCGGGCGGGGGGCACAAGAAGGCACTGTATCCTATATGCACGATTTAAAAAGATACAGACTCTAAAATGTAATTGCAAAGTAAGCAGTTGGTGTGTTTTCAACCTGGGTTGCTCTCCTGATACGAATTTAACCTGAGATATTCCCATACGATTTTATATATTCCTTACTTCAAGCAAATCTCTCCTATGATATAAATGTCTTTGTTTTACTGAAATTGTGTATTAACATAGCTGAGAAGTTTTTGGTAGCACCTGATCCTTAGCTATCCTATTTCTCACCAATAGTTTCCATTTCAAACGATACAAGAAAGTGCAGTGCTTTAACTTTTTTTCTTGTTTATAAAAATTGCAAAAAAGAAAAAGGCACTGTAAGTACTATAAAGCTACTGTTAGAAGGCACCATCTATATTATTAGAAAGCCTAGATAGAAGGAGTTAATTATTTTATACTCCAGTATTTCTACTTTTAAAAATTAAAGAATATTTAATTAAACAATGTTATATTTTATTTAAAATATCTTTGTTTACTCACATATCATACTTTATATGACAAATCTTTCAGGACTAGGTCACTGAATTAGAACTTGGAACTGAAAATAAAAAAAGCAAACAGAAAATAAGGAAAAACAGTGCAGTTTATACAAAAACAAATACATTTAACTTAAAATTTTCAAATTTAAAATGATAGTTAAATTTAAATTTTGCCTAGGTCTCTAAGAGAACCCATTTATTCTTAAAATTAAAACAACTGGAGAAGCAAACAATTAGAAATTTGGTATTATTTTGTTTGCCCTAGAAAACCGGTCTATATAAATCACATGCAGTATTGACTTTTGTCTAAACAATTTAATTTACTGTACATGTATTGCCAGGCTTACTCAACAAATTGTTACTAGTCTAATAATATATCTCGGAAAAATAGAAATTTCACCAGCAACAATTATTTTCAACTACATTTGATTCAGTAAGTCCCGTGAATACTGATGTGTGTTTGTGGGGATTACATTCTATTCTCAGGAAATAATCAGCAATATCACTGAATTAACTCAGCATTTCCCAACTTGTTTTATGCATAGGTAACAAATTAGCCAGTTCATTGCCACAATTCCTTTTAACTTTGATATCTATAGCCTCAGCTCTAAAAGAAAGAGAAAAAATGATTCAATTACTCAAATATTGGTAAAATACATATTTTTCACAACAATATGGAAGATTATTTTAGCAAACTGGCAATAATTATAAAACAACCCTTATGCCTACAATGTATTGAGTTTCTTCATCATGTAACTGAGTTATTATTTATGAATATGATGCAAATATCTAATAACATTAGAAGTTAAACATTGGTATCAAATAATATGAAAAATGTTTCCAATATAGTAAAAGTTAGGAACTCATTATTCATTTAAATACATTAAATGTCATCTGAAAAGTTTAATGAAGACCATTTTACTTCAAACCCAAATCTTTAACACAATACACACAGAAGAACACAAAAGAAGGACATTTTCTCTTTTTTTGGTCTTTTTAAATTCATCATAAAGTAATCCTATTTCCTTCCTCAGTGTTATATACCATTTCCAGAATTAGAAGTTTCCACATTGAGCCTGAATTTGATAAGTCACACAGGTGCAAGTCAGGTATTGCAACGCTTTTCCACTTTATGGCACTGGCTGCCCACACAGGGCCATATAACCAGTCTCCTCATGTTTCTGTGTCAGTGAAAGCCACTTTTGAAGAAGCCACACATGGGGCCTCACATTTACCCAGGATTCTGCTATCACACTGCATGGTGCTGATTGTCATATCAAATATTTTAATTGTACTGGTAATGCTCCTTGCTGTGGCTATAATAATTTTTTTAAACCTTTTCCTTCTTTTCTACAGAGGTCTATTAAAAGAGAAATTTGGGATGACAGGTATCAGACTGACACCTACTGTACATAATAACTCAATCCCAGGAAACACCAGTGATTTTATTTTTAAAAATATGTTAGCCTTTTGAAATGGATTGGTGAATCTAGATCTGCCGATATTTCCACTTATTTGACTGACTGCTAAAATAAGACTTTGTAGTATTCCACTGAAAATTACTACAGCCATGTTTACCTGGGGAAATAGATACCTATGAATGAATGTTTTTAAAACAAATGTAGGAATTGGATTACAAATTAGTTGACTGAATTCTTTTTAAAGTAAACTTTTAATTACATAAAAGCTCAGGAGGATATGTAAGTGTTTGAGACCCCACATCTCACTAAATAATATAGATGATTACCATTATTAAGCAAATTACCAGGTAAACATGTAGCATATTTCATTGACCAGACTTATACAGTAGTTTAGTTTTTCAAGCTTTAATTATCAAAGTCCAAAAATTTTGTGTCTATTTATTTTAAAAGTAGTCACTTGACTCAATTTAATATTCACTGTTCCTTTGTTATGGTTCCCACCTCCTTACCCAAATACCCTCTTTAGAGATAATATAGAGATTTTTCACTGAAAACCCAAACCACATATACATAGCAGGCTGGGGTGCAGGGGTGTGGCTCAGTGGGAGAGCAATTGCCTAGCATGTTCAGGGCCTGGGGTTTAATCCTCACTCTTCAAAAAATAAAACAAATCAACACAGAACAACAGGCCCATATTACAGGTTCCACTTGGGCTTTTTGCCATTTCCTAGGTTTCCTAGAGAACATTTAGTTCATCCCTATCATTTTATAAAGGAGAGAGTCTCGAAGCGTTGGTGACGGCTGTCATTCACACTGGAAACAAAGCTGGCCCTCAGTGAGATGTGTGGACTGAAAGAACTGATGGAAAGTCACACATGTGAGTACAATGCTGTGCTGTTTACCACCCTGCACTGCAATGACAACTTGTTTATAGTAAGTGTCATTTGTAGACAATACTTCACGGCCCTGACAATACTAGGAGAATTGTTTGCAGACCCTTTCACTTGTAGAAAGAAGTTAACAAGAGAAATGAGACAGAGAATCTTCAAAATGTTTTGCCCAAGACCAGATTGCAACACAGGGAAATTGTGAGATTTGATCTGTTTTCTGACCCTCGGTGAGAAATCACCCTACCAAACTGCCTCTCTCTCTCTCTCTCTCTCTCTCTCTCTC
>NW_022900944.1:3349376-3365846 GCF_012274545.1 Fukomys damarensis | reverse complement strand
CTCTCTCTCTCTCTCTCTCTCTCTCTCTCTCTCTCTCTCTCTCTCTCTCTCTCTCCTTTTCTTACTCACAGAGTGTGAAAGGCTGGGGGACCCCTGCTGCATTTACTTTATCAGCCCAGCACCCCAGCCCTCCACAATTGGTCCCACAAAAGTAAAGGCAGGGCCCCAGCTTCCTCCTCCAGCTCCATTCCCAGAACGAGAAGTGACAGGTCAGAGAGTAGAGAAGATTGAGAGCTCTGAGGTGTAAAAACGCTGCCAGTCATTGCTGTGAGCTAGACTATGCTGTCCACAATTTATAGATCGGCACTTTTGCTACTTGGATGTGGGTCAATGAGGAGGGACTTGGTAGCCATCTCCGGACACACCTGGTAAGTACACACTCCGCACTACGGGTGTGATGCAGTCCAAAGCCCCACAGCAGATCAGTCCCGGTCATGACCGAGTTCTCCACGTCCCCGCATGTGCCCACCAGCCAGCTTTGTGCCAAGGACCTGAATTCCTCAACACAGACCTTGTCGTAGGAGGCTCCTCTAGGCCTTGGTCCACACTGCTTCTGTAATGAGAGGGTCACTGGCCTGGACAAACAGGGGTCCCTTTCAAGCCTAATGGTTTTACTGCTTCCGATCATGTTATGGAAAATAGAATTATTCAGGAAGACTGAGATCCCACAGCACAGAGCATCCTGTCCGAGATCCTGTGACCTCTCGGACGTCCCCTGTCACCAGTAGTGCCCTCTCTCCGACCCACTGACTTCTATTTCCTTTCGATCTATTTTGGGGAATTCTTTTTTCTCCCTCCTCTTTCTTAACGCTTGCAGGGTAGCTCGTGGGCATCTCTGCCTCTTCAGATCTCCTAACACTATCTCTCAGACAGATTTACGTGTTTTTTAACCAAAGACAGAAAAAGCTCTTGATGGCTTTTGTGAGAGACATAAAGGGCGTTGGCTCTCTTGGAGTAGAAATGGAAAAGTTCAAGAAGTAGAATGCAATATTTCAAAGCCCTGCCGCAGATGCTTTCTGAGCAAAGGAGTGAGTAGTTTGGAGGCCAGCTACCACCGTGCTGAAATTAGGCATTAGTTTGTGGGTGACTTTTTCTACCCCATTCCAAGGGCAAACCAGCTCTGCCTATCCCCACCTGTGCCTGTTAAGGAAAATGTCTCCGCAACTCACAGATAGCTGTGCAAACACATCTCATGGCTCTGTCCTCATAGGACTTAAATTAGAGCTTCTAGAAAAAAAAATACTTAAAAATATGCATTGGCTGCGAAACTTTCCATGTCATAAAAATCTCAAAATAATCTAGTGCCTACTTTGACATATCAATGGACTTCTAACAGTGCTGTGCTTCGAGTGTGCTCCTCAAGGGTTTCTGGGCCAGAAGCTTGGTCCCTGAGGAAGCTGCAGTAAGAGTCACTGGGACCTTGAAGAGGTGTGGCCTAGTATGACATGGCTAGTGTGGGGGTACTGCCCTTGGAGGGGATTAGCATTGTTGTTGGGGGACCCAGTTAGTTCTCTAAAGAGGCTTTGCTATAAAAGGATGAACCTGTCCCTTTCCTGGTCTCTGGCTTCCTGTTGGATGATGTGACTTCTCGCTCTCACATATGGTCCTGTTATGACACTGCAACCAAGGGGGCCACACCAGAACCAGTACTGTGATGTTTGGACCTTCAGCCTCCAAAACTATAAGCTAAGCAAACCTCTTTACTTTGTAAGTCACTTAGACCCAGGCATTTTATTATAGCTAAGTCAAACAAACAAATAAAAAAAATAGCATCATAATTTATTAAACTCGAACAGTAAAATATCCTTAGAGCACATTTCCATAACCAGCTCATTTTGTGCTCTCTGTACTTCGTAGTAAATATTATCCCACAGAGGCCTCATCCTCACTCTAAAAACTTTCTCCCTTCTCTGGCTCCTACTTTTTATTTACTTCATAGCTCTTTCACTGTGATGGTGACCAGCAGAACAAACTGCTCTGGTGAACTAGTTCTGTACAGTTGCCTTTGCTAAGTGTGGCTATAAGGAGAAATCACTCCTATGCTCAGTTTACCAACCAGTCAGTTGGAAGGCTGATTATCTGGGTGGGCCTGACCTAATCAGATGAGCTCTTGAAAGGAGCTGCATAGGCCCACGTAGAAGCCCCGGAGGGCCTATGCAGAGGAACTGTGAGCATCCTGTAGGACAGTGGTGGCAAACCTTTGGCACCTGTGCCTCAGCCGAGGTTTGCATCACTGCTCTAGGGGCTGGGAGTGGCCCCTGACTAACAGCAACAAGTGATCAGGGCTCTATCCTACCTCTGCAAGAAACTGAATTCTTCCAACCATGTGTCCATTTGGAAGGGGCTCTGAGCTCCAGAGAGAACGTAGCTCAGCTGATGCCTTGATTGCAGGGTGAGCCCTGGGGCCACTGGATTTCTACGTTACTGCTGCTTCTCACGTGGCCTGCTTGGTGTCAGTGGACTTGCAGAGACCCTTCGCTGACTGTAGCAGGTGCCTCCTCCTGTGCAAATCTTGCTGTTTTTATAGCTCAAGGCTAACAATATTTATAGAAGTCAAGAAGAAGCCTATAATTTATTGGCAATAGGAGTGGTCATGGAAATAAAAACTGCATTAAGGAAATATAATATTATAATTTAAAGATTTTAACCACATACTACAGGTAAGATTTAAATGTTATTTTACGATAGATTTATTGGTACTTATTTATGTAAGCACCAAGCTCAGGTTTAAGTGGCAAGATCATGTCCTTTGGGCAAAAATGTATACTGCTAGTTTTCAGTAATCTTTTCTGTCTTTTGTAATTTTTCACAAGTTAGAAACCTGTCCTGGAAGTAGAAATTGGGTGATTTATATTTGGTTTCTTTTTATAAGCATGATATACATATTATACACATATATACAATTTTCCCCTTCGCAGTGTGTCTGCAAGTATATTAGACTTTTTGCACTTTGCCCAGAATTTTTCTTAGAATTATTTCTTGACTTTCAGTGTTTCCCTCCTATTTAGTCGTGCTTCTATGCGTGGTAATGGAACATTGTGAAAAGAAGCAAGTTATTTTTACGCTACTGTTCACAACGTCTAAAGTTAACTATAACAGTCACTATGCTTTTTCTTGCTAAACCTTTAAAATATTTCTGTCTCTTTAGGTTAGACATATTTTCTCTGGAGAAAAACAGGTTAGGGTTATTTAACCCCTCGTAGAACTGAGTTACAACTTCTGGCAGGCCCTCAGCGTTTGTTTTCTAACGCGAGAGCAAAGTGTGTTTCGAGACGTGCACTGGGAAGTGCGAACTGAGCCCCTTGCAGCTGCGCCCGAAGTGGTCTTCCTAGTTCCGAAGTTTCTCCTGCACCTTTCATTCGCCAAAAGTATCCTAGGAGAACCACAGATGCCAGGGCTCAGAAGGAAAGGGGGATAAAAAGCAAAGGGAAAGAAGAAACAGTTCGGGCACCATTTATTCTGGCTACTTAACTTGAGCTGCGCTATGCAAAACAAAACAAAAATTATCTGCAATTTAGCAAGAGCTGCCAAAGCGCAGCAGCAGCAAGACGTGGAGTCGGCTGCTGCAGATCTAAGGCTGCTGGCTGCGGCTTTGAAGACAGCGGCCCACGACCCCCGCTCGGCACAAATAAACCCCGCAGACTCATTTGCCTTGAAGGATGGGGCGGAGGTGCCCAGGCGCCTGGGTCTCTGTCTCTCTAGGGCTCCTTTCCCCGAGTCGTTCTGGTGGGTTTTTGTGTCCCAAAGTTGTCCCTATGCAAACAACAGGTTGAATATTGTAGGTGTGGGTTATTAAAGTGTCCCGGGGACAATGGCAGTCTGTGTCCCATTTGTAACGCTTGGATTAATCTTTGGAAAGTGCACACAAAATGTGACATGATGTTGGCTTCCAACATTATTCAGTCTGCATAGCAGAAAACCCTGCCCTGTCTCCCTGGAAATCAAACTCCACAGACCCATCCCTGCCATCTGAAAGGAACCTATCATCGGTTATGTCCGAGATTAGGGACACCCTAATGGAACAGCCATCAGGGGTTTGGTTGTATAGTTTGCAGACATTCTTAAGACGGAAACAAATTGTATTCTACCCTCTCCTCATTCTCTTTAAAGGAAGTCTGCGATCAGGCAAATCCTATTTCTCTCTCTCTCTCTCTCTCTCTCTCTCTCTCTCTCTCTCTGCAGTTGGGAGAAAAGAAAGCATTCCCTTTTAAAGAGCATTCTGTGTTAGCTTAAGGCCACATAGCCACAACTGGTTAACTGAAAAAAGACAGGATTCAGGCCCATCTCCCCACATCCTCCTTTCCGGTTTTCAAGGCTGTAGAGGGGAGGTCTAAGGTGTTCACACTGGAGCAGAAAGCAAGGCCAAGGAGAGAGAGTCAGCACCACAGATCCTACCCACGGCTTAAACCCAGTGGCCCCCAAAGCTTTGAGATTCAGCTCTACCTTTTCTTCCTTACACACACACACACACACACACACACACACACACACACACACACACGCACACACACACACACACAGCTAAGTAGCATTGAGAAATTGCAGGAGGTGTCTCACAAGTCATTTGTTTTTAAGTGCATCTCAGTATTACTTTGGAAGATAGGACTGGGCTGGTAAAAAGAGCTTCGTTAGACGATAGACAGTCATCAGCTGGAATTCCTGTAGGAAGGAGTCTGGCAATATTAGCTTTTATTTAAGAGCTCATCCATACATTTGAGGAATTGGAAGTTGCCTCGCAAAACAGAATTAAGCAAACAAAATCAGGGCACTCTTCTGAAACAATATGATCCACCAGGGTGTCTGTGCTCATTGTTAGGCCCCGGTTTCTCCAAGCTGATGTGTTTCTCTGCTGTCTGGTTGGGAAGTAGAGAATCATCAGAGGTTAGAGTAACTTCCCTCAAAGTCTGTGCTGTACACACATAGCTTTTATGTGGACACCATCAAAACAGGTCAGAGACACAGGCTTTGATCTAAAATATTTTCACTTTCTTCATTTGTTGCTGTTTAATAAGTAAATTTTCTAAAAATTTAAGTTATGAAATAAATATATGGTTAAAATATTAAGTTTTTGTATTTTAGCATAGGGAGAATCAGGGTAAGGTTTTGTTTAGAAAGAAACCTCATTTCTACTGGGGGAAAAATAGGTTTAAAAAGTGGGGCTGAGTTGCACGCACTGCTTCATAAATTACCTAGGGAGACAGAGTCGTCTACGGGACCTGAAGTCCCATGCCGCGAAGGGCCCACTAGGGTACTGGATGTAGCAGTGGACAGGGGAGCAGGGAGCACCCGCGGAGACCCTCACACACGACCGCGAGTCTGGCTCTGCCCCTCATCTGTGCTCTGGCTCCCCTGGGAGGGCAGAGGCTACACCCGGGGTTACACAGCTGATGAGGGTCATACAGACTCTGAACTCGTCCGTGGCCTCTTTAAAATGTGCCTTCCTCTGAGGGCTTCACTTTTCACCTGCAATGCGTCTCACAGGGCACGGTGTTTCCATAGCTGCACGGATTTATGTAGACCGACCTTCGTTCTATTCAGGATCAAACATGGAATCGGGTTATGCAGCCCGAGCCCTGACCTGGGTCAGCCGAAGACGGATGCAGAATATTGAAAGCTATGCAGATGACCCGAGTCCGGGGCGGAAAATTCAGCTTTCCTTTTGGGGTGTCAGTCAGATTAAATCCAGACTTTTAAGAAGAACATGCATTAATTACATCAGCACAATACGTTAAGGCAACCAGGGGCAGGATGTGTCACCAAGCCAACCTTTCAGCATGGTTCCAGGAGGAACCATCGTTGCCACCGGAAGCAGTGTGGGGTTAGAGAAAGAAGCAGGATTAAAACTGGTCTACTTTACTGACAAGTCTTTTTATTTTTTTCCTGGCGATTCAGCCAGTGGGGTGGGTTTGGAGGAATTGTAATGCTTTGTTGTGTTTTTTCTTCTAAGAAATTACTGCTACATGCAAATACTATGGACAAAATATGCCTATTAAAATTCTTATTTTCATCAACTAAGAAAGCAACAAGGCCACGACCTACCAGTCCATTAGAAAGTATACTATAAATTGCTTATATTTACAATTGCTTATATTTACTTTCTTGTAAAGAAATACACACCTATACAGCCCAAAGCCCCGAAATGGAGGGCCTCTCCATTATTAAAGAGAAGAATGAAATATGCTTAAAATTTATTTTTGGGGACAGAGATTGACTCCTTTGACAAAAGTCTGTTTCTTACAGAAAATTGGTACTAAAAATCACAACAAATGGTCCCACAGCGCCACCATCTGGCATTTCAGCAGAATTACTAAATAGAGGGAAGACAACAAGGCCGTGTTTTCTCTGGCGAAAGGAAGGGATTCTTCCAGGAGGCCCTGTATTTGCCACGACATTAGCCAACAGTAAATGTCCGTTTGCCAGGAACTGCATCTATCTCTTTCTCTTTTAATTTTATCTATCTCTTTCAATTTTAATTTTAAAGATTCATATTTTTTAAGTGAATAAAACCTTTAAAACTAAAAAAAATCTCTTTAAGTTTAATAGTCTTTTTTATTTTATTTTATTTTTTTTAATTAACGACGTCTCTGCGAGCCTGTAATTTTAGCGTTAGTTTGTTAGAGCTTCTAAAAACAGACTTCCCTCCTTGGTGTTTCAGCTCTTCTTTGGTTGCTGAAGATTTTGTGCATTCTTGAAGCAGAGACAATTAACACAGAATCAGAAGGGAAATTTTGACCCTGCAGGGGAGGTGTGTATTTTAAAGATCAAATCCAATATGGGATACAATCTATATGTCTTTGGGATGAAATTTCAGTTCCTAAAGTCCAATGCCTCAATTTTCTTTCTACATTATATTGTGGGGTATGCATTTGCTAAGTGGCAGGGTGGGTAATGCATGTGCTCTCATCTCATTTGTACATCTCTCAGGAAAGACTAGAATCTGCCTGAAAGAAAGGTGGTCAATTTTTACTATATTTTGTACTCTTGTGCAAAAAGATCTTTGTATCTAACCTTTATTAATGCTTGCATTACATTAAAAGGAAGCGTCATTAGAACACGATTTTGACTCTACTCTGGACAGAAAATTGTGCTGAGTGCCTTGCATCTAGTAAGACATTAAATAGGTTTACTGATCCTATCAGGAATGTGCTATGACTGTTTTCCTTTATAGGTGAAGAAAACAGAACACAGAGACGAGACGTTCAGTAACTTGTCTGGGGTGACAAAACAGACAAAAGACACATTTGAACTCTGATTTTTGGGCTCTATGTTCTTGATGATAACTCTAAACCTATATCCTCAGAATAATAGTATATTATATTTCAAAATCTACACTCTCTCACGTTATGTTTTCTCCTTGTTTGTTCATAAATTTATTTAATGTCAAAAATACTACTTTTGGAAAAAATTTTAAAAGGTATTTTAACAATTTCATAGTTAGATAGGTTTTTTGTTTTTTGGTGCTATGAAGCAACCATTCTCTGTGCCTTTTCTTTCACAAAATAGTGTGGAACGTGTCTAAAATAAATGCCTTATAAATGGACTTCTTCAAACAAGCATTTTATAAATTGGGAACTTTTTATTTCATCTTATTTTCTACTTTAGATTCTGAATAAACACTGTAGATGACTACATTATTTGTGCTTATTTTATTATAGGACAGTCTAAAAAGTAGTTAAGAGAAACCATTGTTTGTATTGGACTGCATACAGAGAAATAGTTTGGTATTTTATGTCTTTAATATATTTGGAATTTAGTAAAATTCTCTCTGGAAGGTTTGGGTACTTACTAAATTCACATTCTTATCATTTCTAGAGTCTGTGAATATTTAAGTCTTGTACAACATTTCCTCCCCAAGCTACTCAGAAATTGGTCTTACTTTTTCTATAATTCACAGAACACATCATGCTTCCTATTATTTTAACAGAATTAGAAAGATGTGGGCCCCTCTGTGGCCCTTTTTGTAATTTCAGTCAAAGTTTTATGAAGATAAATTTTGAAAAAGACGAGACACCCACAATTCAAGAACATGCTGTTTTGTGTGATGTGTACAGGATTGGGAAATCTGTTCGAAAAAGGTTGTGTTGGGGTTGCAGGCTGAATTAACCTTTCAGTGCCCTAGGCAATAGGAAGCCAACTGTTCTACTAATTGAAGTCATAACTGGACCACTAACAGTTGCTTTATTAAAAAAATCTAATTGGTAACGTGTGGAGCTCAACATTATATTCAATATTTCTAATTACTTCAGATATGGTATCAAAACCTTTCCACTGATTTCCTATTACATTTAATAACTTAGATGAAATTTTAAAAGGCAAATATTTGGCATAGCAATTAACATCATTTATATGGTTACTGACAATTTCAACTATAAAATACTTTCAGTATTAGTTGGCTCTGATTTTTGTCAGTTTCACTATTACCTATGTGTTTTAGCTATTGCTTTGGTGATAAGAAAGATGGCAAGGCGAAAAAAGTGTTTATTTTTTTCTTTTTCTTTCCTCTTTTCCTCAAGGACACAGATACAGAACAGAAAGATGACTTGTTTTTCCATGGTATTGTTCAATAGTTCAAGTCGGGACACTGAGGTAGGGCTGTTCTTACACAGAGCCTCCGCAA
The DNA here is from genome assembly GCF_012274545.1 of Fukomys damarensis. Taxonomy (NCBI): domain Eukaryota; kingdom Metazoa; phylum Chordata; class Mammalia; order Rodentia; family Bathyergidae; genus Fukomys; species Fukomys damarensis. Next base: position 3,357,229 of record NW_022900944.1, on the reverse strand, counting down.
GAGGGTGCAGAGGCCGTGTGGTTTTCAACAGGCGAACCAGGAGAAAAGGAATCATAGATTGAATTTTGGACTCCTACTGTGTAAGCACTACACTTTCATGTACATTGATATTGATCAAATCATATAGGAAACCTTCCTACAATCTTGTGAGAAGATATTTTTGGTGGAATTGAGTTATGATGTTGTTACTCTGAATAACAGGGGTGTACAGGATATTTAGCCTTGAATATCCATCCCAGGCTTAGAGCATTTAACTTGATTACTCAACACTTCATTGTATTTTTGAGTAAGTTTTCATCTTACCACCCTAACAGTTACTATTTTTTTCTCCTAAAGAATTAAGCCATATGAAGGCAAATGGAACATGTTGGGAAAATGGGCCTCAACTTTAAATAAGTGAGTCACAGTAGGACTTACATCTTATATTTTGACCTCATCATTCTTTTCTACTGTTGTACATCAGAAGGAAGTTTATCATGCATGATCTAAGTAATCACCAAATGGGTGTCTACCAATGTGCTTTTCATATAATTTCTATTTCTGCTTCTCTTAGTTAGCCTAGTTCATGTTTAGGATTTTGCAAAGCCTCCTAAATTGATTCAGTGTTTTTTGACACTCAGATAAATGTATACCTATCAAAACTCTTTGATGTGTCCATGTGACAAGCCAACAGAATACCAGTGGAAATGATGTTTTTCTTCCAGGTCTGGTTCATTAAACTCCCACCGTCCTCCATGTTTCCTCCTACAATCTTCCATCCATTTTTCCCCCCACCTTATCTTGCCATTGGGTTCAAAAGCTCCAATAGAGGACTTCGAAGTCCAGAGGGAGAACAAAGCCACTAGATAGAAAGAACGTGAGCTCTGAATCACCACACGGAAAATGATTCTTTGCTTCTTTTGAACTTATGTGAAGGAAAACTAATCTGTTCGATTAAGGCAGCGACATTTGCTGTGGAGAAATTTCTTATTGGCAGTTGTCTTCATTTACCCTAATAATATGGCCTTCCTTTGTCTTTCATATACCTTTAGGATACTACATTAAAATTAACTTTTGCTTAGTACCACTTCGCTACTTTTTCATTTATATGTTACATCTACAGCACTCTGTTAACAACTCTGGGGCTGGGAGTTTAGCTCAGTGGTTCTGCTGCCTGCCTCGCAAGTGCAAGGTCCTGAGTTCGATCCCTGGTACCAAAAAAACAAACAAACCAAACAAGCAAAACCCAACTCTGCCCTTCCATGTCTAAATAGCAGCTGCTAGGGATATTCGGGGAAATTATGACCGTACAGATTGGGCTGGGATTAATATCATGGCCTCTACCCTTAGCTGAGCCCTCAAAATGTACACAAGTCCTATTATGTTGTGACAGGTAGCTCACTCATTCTTTATTTTTCTAAAATCTTCGGCCATTATCAAAACAATTGGCTTCCTCTGTTTATTGAATTCTATGGAAAACAGAATCCTGGAGAGCTCTCATTAATTATCCTGCTACTGAACTAGAAATTTCCTTGTACTTACACCCACCTTTCATCTCTCTGTGGTTACAATAAAATATTGCCTCTTTCTGATTGAAGACCAAGAGCCATATTATATTTCAATACCTCACTTGTCACTGAATTTTCAGTCTTTACCTCATTACTGTTTTTTTTTCTGATTTGATTTGCTTTTAAATATGGTCATGTCTCCCCCAAGAGACCTTAGAAACAAATAACCAACCAAACAGACATCCATGTTCCTCGGATCCTACTTCCTTCTGTGTAAGCACAGGTCCTTTTCTCTCCTTCCTTGTCATCACATTGCTTGGAAAGACATCTTTTATCAGCTGCAGTCTGCTTTAGTCCCCACTATCCTGAGCACTGTTCTCACCAAGGTCCTGAGGACCTGCATGCTATTAATTGTAACTGGTAACTTTGTGCTTTGAGTAGTGCTTTGTAATATTGACCACTCCCTGCTCCATATTCTCTTCCCTTGACTTCTGAGTCCACTCACACCTCAGGTTTTCATCCTACTTGTCTTTTAACTAGTTTTTTTTTTTTTTTTTTTTTTTTTAAATCAATACAGAAGATTGAATCCAGTGCCTTCCAGCTGCATTCCCAGCTCCTTTATATTTTGAGACAAAATCTTTTTTTTTTTTTTTTTTTTTTTTTTTTGAGACAAGGTCTTGCTGTGTAGCCCAGGCTTGCCTGGAGCTCATTGTGATCCTCCTGCCTCAGCCTCCCGAGGGCTGGAATTATGGGCATGGACCACCATACCCAGCTACTAGTTGGCTTTTATAAAAACACTCTGTTCTTTGATCAAATGTTGAATTTCCTTGGTGTTCTATACATAGAGCTTATTTTCTGTTAAATGGCTCTGCATATCCCTTGGCTTACTTCATCTCCCCAACTGACTTCACCTAGGTCGTATCTGTGTGTGAAGCCCAGGCAGGACCCAGCCCAGCCCAGCCCTTCCCAACTCTCCCTAGAGTCCTGCTACGTTCTTCCTTCCTGAGAGCTGCTGTTGGGACCAGAACTCGGTCTGTAGTGGATCACCACACAAGGTCCTACCTCTTTCGGGTCTTGTCCCACTCCCAGACTTCTAGTGTGGCCAGAATGATTCCTAAAAGAGGAACGTGATGCAATCATTGCTCTACTTTAAATCCCTCAGTAGCTTGCTAGAGAGGCCTGGAGAAGGATTCCTTCAAAATGCAAATATCATTTTGGTTTTTGGAGACCTGGTCTCTCTGTGTAGTTCAGGTTGGCTTGGCCTTGAACTCACTATGTGGCCCAGGTTGGCCTGGACCTCACAGTGCTCTGCCTGCCTCAGTCTCCCAAGTACTGGGATACAGGCATTGCCCTTGGGCCCTGCACAAATACAAATTCTTTAAGTTGGTGCATGATCCGTTTCAAGGCTGCTTCTCCCTTTCCCCTCTATTCTATCCGTACTTTCCTTTTGCTTGGAGCTCCACCTCAGCTCAACTCAGCAAATTTCGCCCTCTGGCTGCAAGTCTTTGGCTGTGCTTGTCTCTAGGTCTGAACAGACTCTACTTCCTCTTCCTGTCTCTCACTCATCCTTCAGGTCTAATTGGGAATCTGGTCCTCTAGGGAGCTCTTCCTAGCCCTCTTCTGGGTTGCAAATCACCTTTTATTTCCATTAGGATTGTACTTATCACAATTTATTGTCATGGCCCGCTAATGTCTGTCTTCCCCAGTAGACTGTAAACACCGTTATGTTCCTAATCTTCACAGCTGAACAGAAATGGAACACATTATAAAGGAGACGAAATTCAAACATCGGCTTGGTAATTTGCTTTGATTGTTGTAGTTTTGTGATCTTCTGTCCTCACTGCTCTTCATGGACCATCCATATGCTCCAGCCAAGCCATGTGATCTTTCTCAAACGTGCCTTGTGCTTTCTCTCTTCTGGGGCTTGGTTTATGTCATTTCTGTTGCCTATAAAAGCCTTTCTTACTCAGTACCTGTGGAAAGTATGTTCAGTGTTTAAAGCCCAGTTCCAGAACTGAGGTTTCCACAAAGATTGTTTTTTTAATCACTTCAGTCAGAAAATACCTTGCCTTTCTTTAAGTTTTCAGAGTACTCTGGTCTATTTGAAGCACTTATTGTGTATCATTTGGAGTGGTAGTTACCGCTGTGTTGCAGAAAAGGATGTCTCGAGGAGCGTCATTTTCTCCCTTACATAAATTCCTTTTAACATATTGTTTTGCTTTTATGGAACATATCATACTTTGCCATATGTCGCAGTTATGCATGTACATGACATCTTTCTAACAGCTTTGAGAGTCTCACCTGTGTATGTCTGGAATGCTTAGAATGTGTGCACACACACGTGTGTGTGTACATACAAGTGGATTCTCAAAATATAAAATTATGGAATCTCTCAACAAAATGATTCCTCTCCCTCATCTTCTGTCTCTCCAGGGCCTGCACTTTTAAGCCAAGTGATGTTATTTGCTTTGCCCTTTTCCGTTACTGACTATTTTTCTACTCCCTGTTCTCTCACTGCTTTTGTGGTCCATATACACATCTCTTACTGTCAGAGCCCTGCCTCACTGGCTTAAATGCTGCTTCTTGTGAAGGTTGCATTGTGCTTCTTATAGTCTCAGCTACCCTTTCTCATTAGTTAGTGGGCCTCAGAAATACCACAGACGGAGCAGCACCCCTGAGAGAGTCTTCGGACACTGTGTCCTGGAAGTGTGCAGGGAAGGAGGGAGCTGGGGGAGTCATGCGTCCTGTTGCCGTGGCTTCCGGTGAGGTCAACAAGCGCTTCTGCTCCTCTAGGAGCAGGAGGGCGGGGGAGAGTTTGGGATTAGAGTGAACTCAGCAGGGGCCTGCTTTTCCACTGCTTTCCTCAGAAGTACTGTAAGAAAGGGGGGAAGACCAGAAAAGCTGCTGAGATTGCTGGGAGAGGGAGAGTGTAGCTCTGTTTCACACATCCGAGCAGCCTGTGTGGATGCTAATCTGGCAGGTGCTTCTCAGTCTGCTCACTTCTTCTAAATTGCTGTAGTGCACATATCGTTTATTGTCATTTTTGTGAACTTGTGTTTATCACTCATAATTTCTGTATCAAAAATATGCCCAGCCTGCGAGGACCAGTTGATGTTTGTGGAGTCCATACAGTCTCCTGCAGGGTGAGGGAACGCAGAGGGTTGGTGACTTCCCATCTCTCCTCGGTCCCAAGAGCAGCCTACGGAAGTGGGAAAAGCATGGTTTTCTGAGTTAGGGAGGTGTGGGTTTCTGTCCTGTTTCGATCATTTAGTAATTATTCTACATTGGCTGTACTACTGTCCACATTCTTAGCTTTTGTTGTTTTAAATCTGTTCAATTAGCATTACAGTCACAATTTTGCAGAATTATTAATTAAGAGAATTGAGAGCCTACCACTGTGCCTGCATTCTGTAAGTGTACCTTTCCTTCTCATGGTCGTTATGCTTAGGAGAACATAAATATTAGCCCGAAGGAGCACAAAGTGAAGCAGAAGTCAGCCACTCTCTTATTCAGGGGAGAATGGGTTAAATTTCCCTACATATGAAATAATTCTAATTCAGGATATGTGCCATGTACTTTATTAATTGCAAGTCAGAAATTTGGCCCTTTGGAAACTACTGAAAAATTCTGACATTGGGCAGGTATTCACTGCAACATATGTGCATAATTTGTGCATGATTTCCTTTTGTAGGAAAGAGATTAATGGTTTTGTGTGCATGTGTGTATTGGACGTTCATAGTTTAAATGTTAAAAATAAGGCTGCGAGGCAAGAGTAAATTGCAAGGAATTATATTCTCAAACAATGTGAAGGCAGGTTTTGCAATAGTTATCTTAAATTCATAAGACGCACACTACCCAATTGTTTTACATGTGATCACGGCATTTTTCTTAGAATTGGGTAAACATCTCTGACCTTTGAAAGGCCACTAGAATGACCACAATGCTGAGAGACAAACCCAGGAGACAAGGGTTAGAATAAAATCCAGGCAAGCATTTGAATGACCTCTGCTGGCAAATGTTCAGCTCCTAAACTCTCAGAGAGGGGACTTGGATGAGCATTTCAGACCCACCTCTGGTTCTCTTGTGGGACACCTAACTGTGTTAGATGGCTGTTGAAATCTCAAGCTGAAATACAGAACTAAGAGAACACAATTTTGGGGAACTAAATATGGTTAATTTCAGAGGCATTTGATTTGATTTAGAGTGCCAAGGGTGCTGGATTATAGAAGCCTGTGTTTGTAATATTAGTGTGAATTTAGTTTGTTCCACGAGACAAGTATACATTTGGAAACATCCATTTGCTTCCTCTTCAGATCTGTCTGCTCCATGGTCTGAGCTTCATGCAAGGGGATCTTGCTCTAGCTCTGTCTTTCCTTACATACAAGGGAGATATTGGGTCTATTTCAATGCCTGGTAAATACAAGCTCTTGTCGTTGTCACGATATGAATGCTAATATGCAGTGTTATTGGCCATTGATTTTGAGTGGGATAGAAATCACACGGGAAGCTGGATGTCTGAAGAAACCCAAGCACAGATGCTTTTAGGGAAACCCTGGTGGGGGTTATACCTCAACTCAACACAAGTAAGTCGCGTAAATTCTGAGATAAACCCTTAGGAGTTTGGGTTCACCGTTTAAAAATAGTGTGCCCTGGTTGATCCACTGAGTTCCCCAAGTCCCTTGAAGAATGCATCACTCCCAACAAAAGAAAATAAATACACATTTTTAAATTCTATGCTTTCTTCTTCCTAAATGTCCCCCAACTGAAGGAAAAAATAACAAAGCAGATATTCATCACACTTTACCACTTTTTGGTAAAATTATTTTCATTTTTAGCATCTGAATTTGAAAAATCAGTCATTTCAACTTGTCTTTGCCTCTCACACCATATTTCCATTAATCTTCAAATTCTCATAATTCTTCTTTTAAAATTTCTCCATTGTCTGTATCTTCTTTCTTTTTTTAGAATAAGACATTCAGCTAAGGGAGGAGGGGGTGAAGGGAGGGCAGAGACAAGGGGAAAAAATGAGAACCAAGACCTGTCATGTAAAGGTACGAGATCCCAATGATGAATGTAACTGTACTGTGTACCTAAAATGTACCAATAAACTCAATGAGGGGGAAAAAAAAAAGAAATTCAACTCATCCCCATTTGATGAATTACTACCTGTTTAATCTTTGCAAAATGCTCCTTTAAGCTTACATCTCTCTGTGTCTCATAAGTCTTCAGAGGGTTCCCACACAGCCTTCAACACGAGCCCTGTGGCCACCAGCCCATCTGACTGAAATGTAAACAGCAGCACTTGACGCCCCCAGATCTGGCTTTGTTCCCTACCCACTAGAATGAGTAGCAGGCTGTCCATGCACATAACTCTCCAGTTCTTTCTCATGCCTTGCAGAGTAGAAGCCAACACCATCACCGTGCTCAGAATGTCTCATGCTTTGGGCTCTCGTGGCTTTTCCCGGCTTTCTTCCTTACCACCCTCTCTCCCCACAACTCACTGTGCTCCTGGCATGTTGGTTGTGTTGCTACTCTAAACGTGTCCAGCTCACTCCTACCCAGACCTTCTGAGTTGCCTATTGCTTTCCATGATGACTTTCAAAGCTTCAATCAAATGCCAAATATGAGTGACTTTGCCAATTATCTTGTCTGTCCGTTTTCAGTACTGGGAATTGAGCCCAGGGCCTTTGCACTGAGCTGTATACCTAGCTGCCTTTTTCTCTTTTTGTTTTTTAATTTAAAAAATCTTGAGATGGGCTCCCACTTAGTCACTAAATTTCCCAGGCAACACTCAAACTTGCAGCCCTCCTGCTTCAGCCTCCCAGAGTGCTGGAATTACAGGTGTGGGCGCGATCACGCCCACCTCCTGACCACTTTGCTCAGCACAGCAAATCCCCACGCTCACCCAGCCTTCTCCCTCCTCTTTTGCTTTGCTTTTCTCCATAGCATTTACCTTCCAAGAAGTTAACATTGTACCTATTTTGTCTTGCTTATTGTCCATCTTCCCCAGATAACTGTGAGTGCCTTGATGCCAGGGTTTTTTTTCGAACACGTATCCCCAACGTGTAGAAGTGTGTCGCCCACAGCAGGTCCCCACGAACATAGGTGACTATGCAAATGGCGAACGCCTTCATCAGTTGTGCTGAGCCGGCAGCCTTCCCATCACTGCACCCCTCTTCCCCTTGCCCACTCCCACGGGCGACGTTCGTATTCCAGACCCCATGCCTGCTGCTCGCCATCTCCTTGTGCCTCTGAGGGACCTGTTTCCTCTGGCACTAAAGTACTCTCTGGCCTCTCTGTGCTCAGTTATTATGCTGTTTCCACCGATTTCTACAGGAAATCAGCCAAAGCCCTGTTTCTACAGTT
>NW_022900944.1:3341948-3349237 GCF_012274545.1 Fukomys damarensis | reverse complement strand
TTTTTTTTTCTTTCTTTTTTTTTTTTTTTTGGTATCACTAACTTGATAATTAAAAATATCCCAAATCATGAGAGAATGTGTATTCGTGTCTGCTGATGTTATTTATACCATGAGTCTTCAACGTTTTAATTGCTTATTTTTTATTTCTCTGACTTTGGAAGTTCTCTCAGCAGAAGCAGGGTGCAAGAACTGTGCTTGGGCCAAATTCCAGCCTGGAGCCCAGGCCACTTGCTTGACCCCACTCAGTGAGAGGATCAGGTGCCTCCACACGCTGCAGGCTCAGTTGGCCTAAGAGTGCATCTCAACATAGCAAGGGAAACCCTATCCGGAGGCCACGTTCTTAGTAGGTGCTCAGAAAGTATTTGTTGGTGGACTGATGGATTTCGCATGACTTATTTGGTCCCAATTTTCTCTGCAGTTTTACTGAAGTGCATGTAGCCATTCCTCATACTTGTAAAAAGAGAAGAGACTCAAAGATCTTTATTATGGAGTAAGAGTTTAAAAATACCTATTGGTGCACACATCAAACACTCTGGAGGTTGTATATGTGAGTAGTGTTTTAAATATGTGTTGCTTGATTTACAAACCAGTCTGTTTGACATGATATTTCCTTGGAAAAATCCAAGTGAGTGAGCAATACATATGATTTAAAATGCTTAATCATGCAGAATGGATCTTGGGAGTCCCAATTATGTGGGTATCTTGCTGTGTTTGCTTAGGTTTTTAAAAAATTTTACTTCTAGCATGTTGGTTTGGAAAGAAGTATTGTACTCATTAAAAAACATGACATGTGAAAGAAGTTCTGTTAGATATTTAATGCCAGTTATATCACGAAGATATATAACTCTGCTATAATTCATCAAACATCTAGCATTCAAAGCTGCATTGCTTTTAACAGTACCTAGAGAGAGACATGAGCATGTTATTGAGTAATTCTACCATGAGAAATCAGGTAAGATATAGCAAGTGTATACTCTCCTTATTTTCAAATTAGTTTTAGTGCCTTTACATTTCTAACAAAATATCTTTTCTCCAACACTTGTAAACAGATATTAGTAGAAGATTAGTGTTAATTTTAAAGTCAACTTTAATGTGAGAATGGAATTAAATAGTAACTCTCAGATACATATTAACCTCATGGGAGATAGATAAAGGTAGCCCTGGTTTCAGGGAAATAGCTGTGATTTTGAAAGCACTGTGCAACTTAAATTTTTGAAAACTGACTCATTATATAAGAACTTTAAAGACTAATTCTTAAAGGCTTTTTATTATGAATTGTCTGGGTAGTGAACAGGCAAGCTGTAATTTGTTTCCTTTTAATATCAGGAATCTGTGTATTATCTTTGCATATGTGTATCTGCATGGGTTTAAAAAATATTGATGTCCAGTTTTTCAAAAATTAAAAATAGCCACTCTTGTAGCTATAAGTTAATTTTAATATTTTTCAGTAGCACCAGTTGAAAAATAGAATGTAAAAATTTTAAGAATTAAAGTTTTCTTTTTTATCTTTCAAATCTTGTGACAGGCAAAATATGGATAAATAGCCGCATTTTTCATCTCATCCCTGGTTCTGCCATTGTCTCATTCTTTTCTTTTGTGATGTATGTTTCTCCTTATAAAGTAGCTGTTAAGTGAAAGCATAGACTGTTTTTTAATTATTGATAATTAATGTTGTCTTAATAATCTTGTGAGTTTTTGATCACATCACAGATAGTTTGAGACCTTCGAAAAGTACCACCAGTTCCAAAGTGGGAAACTATAGAGTTTCTTCAAAAGGAAGCCAGGTTCTTATGCCTTGTAAAGTCTTAAACAGCTGCATTGGTAGTATATGATCAATAAAGTGTCTAAATATCATAAATATCAGTTCAGTCCTCCACTGAAAATGTCTAGAAAATATGCAAAATTAGACAAAAGGTGACACTCAGTCCTAAATTGTGTGTACTGTAGGAAGGAGACTTCAGATATGAAAAATGTTTCCTAAATCTGAAATATTTTTGCCTTGTTATCGATATTACATGTTAACAAAGCAAATATATTATCTAAAAAGTAGGAATTTGAAAAATTTAGGTGGGGAAATGAAAGCTAGTTCCCTCATCCCGTTTCTGTCCCCAAGGCAGAGCCATGGCATGGCCTAACTGCTCCTGTCTGCTGCTCTGTATAATGGAGGCTGCAGCCATTCAGGAGCATGCTGGGCAGAGCCTGTGGTTACCAAGGTTGGCTGGTGGAACACCTTGCATTCATTGGGCTTGTAGGCTGCATTACATCCTGTGTTTTAGGAGGCAGGAAAGATAGCCAGGACTTTAGCTGCAACATGAAAAATAGCCTGAATAAGACTGATCCCTTAGAAGCAAATTGTTTGAATAATTGTAAAACTAATTATCACGACTGATTAGGCCGGCAGGGATAGAAAATGAGTTACCATGACCCAAGTCTTTCTGATATGGACACTGGAGGATAGGAGTCAGTCTCTGGCATGCAGGTATTGATAAGAGAAGATAGGAGTTTGCCTGTGGCTTATGGCATTTTCAGAGTTCTGGCATCCTGGCAAATTTCCAAGTCTTTTTCGTTGAGATGGTATAGACCAGGAAGAGGCAAAATTGGCTCTTGGGACCCACAAGATGGTGTTGCTCTAGTAAATTCTATTATCCAAGCTCCAAAGGGCTGCACTTCTTTGGGGTGACTCATTCTGCCACCTCAGAAGACCTGAAAGGTAAACTCTATGTCCTGCATGTTGAGATGCAGCAAGAGTGGAGCAAGGAATAACACACCCAGACCCATGGCTAAGCATGTGTACTGTGACGTGCTCGACAGCTTAGTGTGGTGCCTGCACAAACAGGCTCACTGTAAACACTAATGGAATGGAATGACATTCCTCAAATCTAACTAACATGACAGCTTTAGTTCCTGTTTCACTGTTTGGTAAGTCATTTCCAGCCAAGAAGCTCAGACATAGTATCTCATAAGAGAGTAACTACTAAGCTATTTATTGAGGATATATCTTCTAAAATTTGTTAAAATGATAATTATGGTTATGATTGTTAACCATTTGTTAATATATGGTCATGAGGGTTAGCTGTAGTATTTGTTTTTGGAAAGGAAGCCAAATTTTAGCCCATCCATTGTGTTTTATCAATTATCATGATATTTATATTTAAGGATAAAAACGCATATTTACCAGCACATAGAAATCTTAGTTCTGGCTTAGTTATTAAACTCATAATTCAGGACATATTTCTGAATTCAGTATGTGTTTCACCAGAAACTTCTGATCATAAAAGAGCAATAATCTGTTGTCCAATTGTATGTCTTAGAGGATATATGGGGTAGGGTAAAGGAATCTTCTTATCTTAAAAAATTTTCTTTTTAGTTGATGAGGCAAAATAAAATTCAGCAAAGTCCATTTTTAAGATGAATAATTTGGGTAACAGTGAATCCCAACTAAATGAGATGAAAAAAATAAAAATTTAAGAAAATAACAGATTGCCTCTAGGTTATTATATACAGTAAGAAAGGGGGTTTTATACCTTTCTATGTAGGTATGATTAATCCAAAACCTGTCATGAGTTCGAATGTGGTATGAGACAACCAGATATATTAAGAGAGTAAACTGAGTAAGATAAAATTGTCTGGTGTGAGGTATTAGGAGGGCAGGCCCCCATGGTGTGCACCAGACTGAAGGGACTAGTCCTGGACAGACAGGTCTCTCCTGAGTTCTGTCTGGCTGTGAACTTGGGTCAGTTACACGAGTAGCTGGCTTTCTGTCTGCAAAAGGAGGAGGCGGCGGCAGGCAATCCGTGTATCCCCAAATGGGCAAAGGAGGGTCCTGGAGCTTCGCAGAGGGCAAGGTGAAAAGGGTGGACAGAAGCGTGGTCTGAGTCATCCCTACATTTAGTGCACACGAGCCGTGTAGGTGTGACTGGAGCCAGAGGGTTTTGGTTTTGTTCTTAAAGTTAGTTTCAAGTCTTAGGTTGTCAAACATTTGGAACAATCATAGCTTTAGGGTACACACTGTGTGTCCTTTATAAAGTGAGGGAGATACAGTCTCAGTTTTGAAAGTTTCTCCTGGTTCCAACAACCAAAAAATTATTTTGGATGAAATCTTAGAGCAGCAAATATTTTAACCTAAATTATATTATTTCAGTGGGGATTTAGCTCAGTGGTTCTGCCGCCTGCCTCGCAAGTGCAAGGACCAGAGTTCAATCCCTGGTACCAAAAAAACAAACAAACAACTAGACTAAATTATGTTATCAAAATGTTTTATCAGATATATATCTGCATTGAGTGAGTGAAATGAATTAAATATTGTTCAAATGTAGAAAATAACAATATAGCAGAAATAATACTGGAGTCTGAATAGATTTCCAAATTAAAAGATTCAGTATGATGAGTATTTCTCTAACAGCAAAGCAGTTTTTAATAAATAAGACCTAATTTTAATGATCTCCCTTAATTTCTGTTTCCTTCTTATAAGAAAAAATATGTTACAAGTCTTCATTCTGCTGTTACTATAATGGTCATGTTGTTTTTGAGAAAAAGGATAAATTTCTTCCCCGGCAAGTTCTCCAAGAGACATCCAAGAGGAAACATGAATATTTCATTAGTTCAGAGTAGTCTCAAATAGCAGAAAGACCATCTTTCAATGGTTTAGGGTGTCCCTTAGTATGGATTTTAGAAAGTCACTCATTTTTGCATCTGTCTGCTTCCAAAACTTAATATGTTCTGTGCTTTAATTAATTCAAGACAAAGTTTTAGAAAAATTCAGATCAATCAACAAGAGTAACATTTTCCAATCTTAAAGTCAAGACTTCAATAGTATGAGAGCAAGTTTAGAAAACATTTTTATTAGACAAATTATGTAGACAAATTATACACAGAAAGCTCTGCCACTCATAACTGAGGCCTCCAAAAATGTTTTGTGTATTTGTATAATAGGCAATACATCAAAATAAGCCTATTTTAAATATTGTACATGGTTAACAGTTTGATAGCTAAAATCACTGCAACATCTGGTATGTCCCTATATAGCTTGTTGTAAAGATTTTTTTGTTTGTTTTGTTTTGTTTTAAAATCGGAGTTGTGAATGAGATCATGAATGTTACAAGGGAAAACAAGTTGTGCATGCACTTAGGTACTTGTTACCCTGGAAACAAAATGGTTTTTGCATGATAAGAAGGTTTTCTGCCTTACACAGTAGACAATATTTGAAGATTTAGTACAAAAACAGTGACAGTACGAGATGCTCCCCAGAACAGAATTAGCATCAAAATATAATATACCTTAAGAATATACCTCTTAATTTCTCCTAAAGCAAATCACGTAGGTTGATTCCTATATCAATCCTAGCCATGGAATGAATTCGATTAAAATAAGTGTATGGCTGCATCAAACACAGGATAAGTTCTTGCTTCCTACTTATCACACTTTAATTTAAGGATTACAAACAAAGTTCATTCTACATTTCTAACAGATAAGAATGCTACTTTAAAAGGGTCGTGCACAAAGAGGCACCGTTTTTGCTGTCATTCTTCTATACAGTTGGCACTAATGTAAAAAGTACGTAACTCCTCCGAGTAGAACTGAACAAAAAGGGGGTTCAGATGAGAGCCCACTATGGTTGTTACCTTTTTCACCAGGATAACGTATGACATAATTAAGGCCACATCAATACATCTTTAGGGTTCCCATTGCTCCCCAACTGCAGTTGTACTGATCGGCTTACTGCTTTGGAAGAGGATTTTTCACCTTCGGTGAGCTACCTTTAAATTCTTCTAGAGCTCTATGTGCTGTAGGGGAGGCGATTCAGCTAATAGCATTTTCCAGTTAGGTAGTTAATTAAAAGCAAAATTATCAAGGTTAGCTTTATACATCGCTGAATAACAAATGCCAAACCTACTCAAATGAGTTACATCTGGGAACAAATATTAAGTCACCCGGGATGTTTTTAATAACAAAAGTATAAAATATTCTCTGTTGGCAAACAATGTGCATCAGAATAACCTTAAAGCAGCCTGCCTTTTCTAACTGAAAAGACCTCTGGCACTATACATAGCTCCTGTATACAATACTTTTTTTTTTCTTTAACTAAAGCTTTATTAAATGAATTGCAATAGCAATGGCTGCCTTTATATATATATACACATCATATAGGTGCATATATATGTATATATAGGATATACTAAGTTATTTAACACAATAGAGGCTTCTGCCATATGATAAAGTTTACTGTACATAAGAAAAAACTTTTAATACTGTACAATCACATAAAGGTCATATGCACTGTTGCAGTGCAAGAGTAGTTTTAACTGTAGTCTTGACTGGCATATTAATGGCTTTTTTGTAATCCTAGAAAATTGCATTCCCGTATTATGTGGCCTGAATGGTCTCTGAATTGTCTTATGAACACTGCAGGGTCGCCTTTGGTCCACAGTTAAAGGACACGCAACAGTGGAGCGTTGTATGGGTGCAGCAGAAGAGTGTAAAAAGGCTGAAGTTATTGCAATTATATTTTTAAAAATAGAGAAACATTATGTAAGAGGCCTTTCCGTAGAATTAATCCTGCATATACTCCTGGTATACTCAGTGCACATTTCCTATACTTGAAGTACAGTATATGAAAAGCAGACTAATAGGACCCTAGTACACTATATTCTGGGGGAAATGGGTTGAGTAATGAAACAAACGGAAGGAAATTTATGAGAAGGGAGAGGAGAAAGAGAAAGAAACACAGGAGAGGGAGGAGGGAGAAAGTGGGAAGAAAGAAAGAGAATTGTTACTAATAATCCTAATTTTAAAAAAAGTTACATCCGTGTTAGTCCCACAAGATTACAGCGCTCCTCCTGGCCGAGGGAGTCCTAAGAAGAAACAGCAAGGAGAACTTTGCGGCTCATATGGAGGTGCCTCGGTCGGGGTCGTTCCCCAGATTGAGCCCCAGGGTGGGAGTCGGTTGATAAGGAATAGATGACATTGTTTTTATTGGACTCCTGAAAAAGCCCCCATTCGGAGCCCTGTGCCTAAAGGGGCCAGTCCGGTGCTCAGGCACGTTGCCAAAAGCGAAGCCAGAGGCAGCCTTAGCGGACAGTGTGCGGCTGAGAGTCTGGATCTGCTCTGGGATAAAGGTGGTGGTGGTGATGTGAGTGTTCCTGAAATCACTGATCTGCTCCAGGGCTTGGCGTGTAGGCAAAGTGTCAATGTCCAGAGGGGTCAGGTCAATTGACGAGGTGGAAAACTGTTTATGGGGGCTGTCGTCATCTGTGCACAAGCTATTTACACGTCTATGGAGGTGCTCCAGG
>NW_022900944.1:3337531-3341448 GCF_012274545.1 Fukomys damarensis | reverse complement strand
TATCCCCAGTAAGCATTTCAAATAAAATTACTCCCAGGGCCCATATGTCTAGGGGAGGGCCTTCGTACCGCTGGCGCGAGAATATTTCGGGGGCACAATATGCCAATGTCCCCCTAACTACAGTCACCTTCTGTCCAGGGTGGAACCGGATCCCCACCCCGAAGTCACAGACCTTGGCCCGACCTTGAATGTCCATCAGAACATTTTCGGGCTTGAGGTCCCCGTGTACAATGCCACGATCGTGGCAGTGACCCACTGCTTCTAACAGGTCTCTGAAGATCCTCTGGGCGTCCTTCTCCTGCAGCCTGTTCTTATGGTTTCTGCGTAACTCTTGTCGCAGGTTGACCCCCTTTACATATTCTAAGACCAGGTGTACTTTGTCTTGATATTCTATCACTTCCAGTAATTGTGTGATATTGGGATGTCGAAGTTCCTTCAGTATGCCAACCTCCATCTCAATGTAGGACACTTCCTGGTCTGCCCTTTTTAACTCCTTTAGAGCTACCTGGATTCCTGTCCCATAGTGTCGTGATAGGAATACCTTCCCAAAGCCTCCTTGGGCCAGGAGGCGCAGCACATCATATCTACCCTGCATCCTATATTTCTGCAAGCTGGTCGTCAGGCCCAGACAGGATGTTTCATCGCTGGCTCGACCGGAGCACTGCTTTCCACAGGGTAAGGACATTGTGCACTCTCCGTAGTACCAAATCAACTACAGTCCACCAACTCCCTCTCAAGTCTCCTTCCACCCACAACAGACCCCCCTGAGGCATGGCCTTTTATTGCTAACTGCCGTGACCTCACACAGGCTGCTGTGATGTCACAGATCCAACGGGCCAATGCAGAGCTGGCCACACCCACCAGGGCCACCTCACTCATGACCATTAGGATCTCTTGTTTGTAACAGAAAAGGTTACAAAATTTCTTGCTTGTGTGGGTTATGGAGATTGACGCACAAGTGTTGAGAAGTGAAAATCAATCCTCAGGATGCTCCAAAATCCCTTTCCTTTCTGTTATACCTTCTGTTTTAGAGCTCCCATGGTTTCTACACTCAACATATCCAATTCCTTTTCCTTTAAGTTCTTGCTGGTTTCAAAGTGATGCTGCACTGTGAGAAGCTGGTCCCTTCCTGCTGGTCTGCAGGCCACCGCTGCTAGAAACCCAGTTTCTTTGTGTTCAGGTTAATCTAGTAGACTTTCTATTTGTGTCCATTGATTGGTTTATCTGTCCCTGTGTCAACACTGCTTCAGCTTCTGTGTTAAAATATATTGGTTACATAAGATTTCCTGCAAGAGGGCTTGCAACATTTAAATCTTTTAAAGCAACAGTACATTGGAGTGTGTGTATGGTACTGGGCATTGAACCCGGGACCTGTGCACTGAGCCCTGTCCCCCGCCCTTTATTTTATTTATTTATTTTTAAAATTCTGAGACAGGATCTCAGGAAGTCAAGAAGGTGCTCAAGCTAGGCTTGAACTTGCAAGCCCACCTTGACCAGAGTGCTGGGATTATAGCCTACAACACCACGTTCAGCAATTAATAAGAGTTTAAGTTGCAAAACATTGTGGGGGGGGCCCGGCCATGGCCCTCCTGGCATTTAACATTTGAAAGGAAACTTCTTCCTCTACACTTAAGGCATTGATACAATCTATGTAACATTTGTTACTTTTCAAGGTCTCTGCTTGTTAAACTTGTTTTTTTGACCCTGCAATGGGAGAAACTCTAAGAGATAGCCACAGATCTGATGTTCTTTGTAAAGAGTTAGAAAATCTTTGCATAAGATACAAATAGTTGCTTGGTGCTTCCTGCTGAGGTGCCTTTAAAAGGAGCCTTTTCTGTGAAATAAATCCCTTTCCTTTCTGTTATACCTTCTGTTTTAGAGCTCCCATGGTTTCTACACTCAACATATCCAATTCCTTTTCCTTTAAGTTCTTGCTGGTTTCAAAGTGATGTTACAACTTCATTGACATTAGAGTACTGTAATGCTCTGTTTAGGAAACATGTCGTGGCACCTTAATGCCCGTGAAGCTGACAGGAGATACCTATCATAATCATTTCCCCCCAAAGATGACTGATAGAAAAGTGCTATACAATCACATGGGCCCTGGCCTAGCCTCCATTTTCTTTTCCCACAAAACGTTTTGTTTTGGAAATGTAACATTGTGCTGGTGGGCTCCTACCCAATGTGTCAAAATGGTTTGTGACTGTTTGAACTTTGTGACCTTTCAGGGATGTTCTGTTAAGCTCTGTCCCCTCACAAGAAGGTTCTGTTAAGCTTCTCCCCCCGCCCCAGGAATGTTCTCTAACTTGGCCCCTCTGCTTCTGGAAAGTTCTTGAACTTCAACCCCACCACAGCCCCGCTTAATTGAGCATGCTTTCCTACCCTGCAGGTCCCTAAATAGGGAGGCTCTCATACATCCTTTATCCTAGCACCCTTAATCCTAACATTGTAACATGAATCAAGCACATGCTCTAGATTCAACCACCTCTACAGAAACCCCCAAGACTGCATGAGGCTTTAGGGTGGACATCTAGAAACAAACCATAGCACTCACATTTGGTGTTACCTACTTCAAACTAATTGGTTTTTTCACATTGGTCCTGTTGTGTTTCTGTTCTCTTCCCACACAGCATGAATTATGAAGTGTGGTAAAAAGTATAAAAAATAGCAAATGGCACATTGCAGTGAGGACCAACACATCACAAATACCACTGAAGAACTGATGGTCCAACTGCAAACCCCCCAAAGACTTACATCTGTGTGGCAGGCAACTGCCTGAATCAGATAGTAGCAGCTTTGCAGTTCTCCCTATTCTACCAAAATGAATTCCTAACACTGTCCTTTGCCAACTGAATACTGTATACGCGAGTTGGCTCTATGATTTCAGTTCAGTTTGTTTTTATATTGTCTCCAAGGGCATCATTACTTATTGCTTTTCAGTTCCAAATTGCCCCTTCCCCCTCAGGATCTCTCTGTGGTACCAGACTGAACCTAAGCATTTCTCCTTGCTTGGGATCATGGTGTTAAGCTTTGTAGAAGGAACGGTTTGGGGTGCCATGTTCTGCTTTGTGGTGTGGCCCATCATGCACATGTGTGGAGATGTCTGCCGGTGCCTCCCCAGAGTGCTCAGAGGAAGCGCTCATTCCTCAGACACCATGTCCCTCGCCTAGTGTGCCCACCTCGTTGTGGTAACCCTCACAATGGGCCGCAGGCCGAGGAACACCAGCTACCTTTGTGTGCTACCCGCTCAGAGCTGTTTCTGTGTGTTTGCCAGCCACAGGTAACTCTGCCCTGGGACACGTTGACAACACACCTGCCCCCTCAGTGAGCTAAATCCACTTTCTGTCTAGCAGCTCCGAGCCTAAGCCACGGGTGGGCTCTCTACCTAAGCTTCTCTTCCATGGCTTCTCTCTAAGCCCTTGCTTATGCTTTGGAGTTCTTTTATTTTCATTAACTCTGCTATCTTATGACAGGTTAAAAATTCTTTATACTTGATCCGGCAGGTGCGCCACCTCCCGGACTGTGCAACACCAGACCCAGTAAGGACCCAAGGACCCAGGAGGGGTTCTCTTGACCTGCCTGCCTGCCTGAGATCATCCGGCAGGTGCGCAACCTCTCGAACTGCGTGACACCAGACCTAGTAAGGAAGGTAGCCCTTGAAACACCCCCATAACCCCCCCGTTCTCAAACCTCTTGATTGTGTCATTCCTTGGACCAACTCTGCAGAGGTATAGGCTCTCATGAAGGGTAGTTTTCTGAGCTCCCAACTTTGAACATCTTTAAAGAAAGGGAAGGGGAAACCTGTAATAGAACTGAGTGGAGTTCAACCCTGAGGGTTGGGAAGCTCAAGTTAGGCCTTGTGGACTGAGTTCAGTCTCCATCGTGGGGAACTGCCATTGGCTAGCTGAGACCAGGGG
>NW_022900944.1:3290232-3335316 GCF_012274545.1 Fukomys damarensis | reverse complement strand
AGACAAGGATGCCCATTATCACCACTTCTCTTCAATATAGTTCTGGAAACATTAGCCACAGCAATTAGACAAGAGAAGGAAATTAAAGCAATAAAGATAGGAAAGGAAGAAGTTAAACTATCATTATTTGCTTATGATATGATACTCTACATTGAAGATCCAAAAAGCTCCACCAAAAAACTTCTAGACTTAATTGACAGATTCATTAGAGTATCTGGATACAAGGTGAATACCCCAAAATCAATAGCCTTCTTATACACAAATAACAGACACATGGAAAGAGAAATAAGGGAAAAAATTCCTTTTACAATAGCATCCAAAAAAATGAAGTATCTAGAAATCAATCTAACAAAAGAAACAAAAGATCTCTACCCTGAAAACTACAGCACTCTGAAAAAAGAAACTGAAGAGAATATTAAAAAATGGAAAGATATCCCCTGCTCCTGGGTAGGAAGAATCAACATAGTGAAAATGGCCATACTACCAAAACTGCTATATACATTCAATGCAATGCCAATTGAAATTCCAACACTATATTTCACAGAACTAGAAAAAAAAATCCAAATATTCATTTGGAACCATAAGAGACCTAGAATAGCAAAAGCCATTTTAGGCAACAGCTACCTTATCTTTAATAAAGAAGCCAACCATTCTCAGTGGAAGCAAGATAGCCTCTTCAATAAATTGTGTTGGAAAAACTGGGTTTCGACCTGCCAAGGATGAAAACTAGACCCCTATCTTTCACCATGCACTAAACTAAAATCCAAGTGGATTAAAGATATAAATATTAAAAAAGAAACACTACACTTGCTTGAAGATAAGTTAGGTAGAACTCTTGAAGACATTGGCATATGACATGACTTTATGAATAAATCCTCAATAGCACAGGATCTAGCACAAAGAATCAACACTCAATCTCCTCTTATCAAAAAGCTTCACTGCAAGAGAAACCCCTAAGAGAGCTAAGAGACAACCTACAATATTGGAAAAAAATTTTACCAGCTGTTCCTCAGACAAAGGTCTACTATCTAGAATACATAAATAACTCAAAAAAAAGACCCCCCCAAATATAAAGACCTGATTCAAAAATGGGCATCTTAAATGAACAGACATTTCTCAGACGAAGAAGTAAAATCAGCAAATAAATATATGAAAAACGTTCAACATCACTGGTCATTTGAGAGATGCAAATGAAAACAACACTGAGATTCTACTTCATCCCAGAAACAATGGCTGCTATCAAGAAGTCAACCAATAACAAATGCTGGTGGGGTTGTGGGGAGAAAGGAACCCTTCTCCATTGGTGCTGGGAGTGCAAACTGGTACAACCACTGTGGAAATCAATATGGAGATACATCAAGTAACTAGGATTAGAGGTCCCATTTGACCCAGGTATCCCTCTGCTGGGTATCCTCTCAAACGAAGCAAAAGAATCATACCACAGTGATATATGTACACCCCTGTTCATAGCAGCACAGTTTGTAATAGCTAAAATTTGGAAACAGTCCAATTGTCTATCAGTGAGAGACTGGATAAAATGGAGTACTACTCAGCCATAAAGAATGAGAAAATAGAGATATTTATAGCTAAATGGATGCACATTGAGGCCATACTCTCAAGTGAAATAAATAGGACAGATGTGTAAATACCAAGTAGTTACTCTGGTGTGAAAAACTAAAAGTCTATATAAGGTTCAAATTGTATAATTTATGAATTTTATAATTTATCAATCTTTTTGTTGATTTTATGATTTTATACTAAGAATAGTTTAGATGTAACCAAAAGATAATAGAACTGATAAGCAAAGCAAATTCAGTAAAATATTAGGATACAAAACTAACATACAAAAATCAATAAGCAGCTTTTCTAGACTCTAATGATGAATTTGATGGAAAAGAAATTGTGTAAACAATCTCATTGAAAATGGCCACAAAAATAATATAAATTGCCTTAGAATATAAGTAAATAAGTGAAAATCCTCCATGATAAAAAGTCAAAGCACTGATGAAAGAAATTTAAGATCTGAAAGGTAGAAAGACTCCCTATGCTTATGGATTAGAAGAAGTAAATTAGTTAAAATGTCCATGGTGTCCAAAAAAGTCTACAGATTTAATGCAATCTCTATCAAAATGCTAATGACATTCTTTTGTTGTTTTTGTTTGTTCATTTGTCTTTCACAAGATCTCACTATGTAGTTGAGACTGACCTGGAACTCACTACATAGCCCAGGCTGGTCTCGAACTCACAGAGATCCTCTTGCCTCAGCTTCCTGAGTGCTGGGATTATAGGCATGCACCAACATGTCTGGCAAATGACATTCTTCATATAAAAAAAAATTTCTAAAGTTTACATGGAAGAACAAGATATTGTAAACATTCAAAATAATTGTGAGTAAAAAGAACAATGGTGGAGATATCAAAATACCTGATTTCAAGACATCCTACAAGACAATATAACTAAAGCATCATAGTGCTACCAGAAATATGGGCACACTGATCCTTGGAACAGAACAGAGAATTTAGAAATAAACACCAACAAGTACAGTCAGTTGATGCTCAAAATTGCAAAACATACATTAGTTAAAGGGCACCCTTTTCAACAAATGGTGGTGAGAAAAATGAATTTTGAAATGCAGAATATGAAGGTTCCTCCAAAATCTAAAAATAAACTGCCATATGGTCTAGCAGTCATATTCCTGGGTATATAGGTAAAGGAGATGAAGTCAGCAGACAAAAGAGATACCCGTATGTCCAAGTTTATTGTGGCACTATTCACAATAGGTAAAATATTGACTCAAGTGAGGTCCTGGTGAGCAGGTGAATGGATTAGCCCGTATGTCCAAGTTTATTGTGGCACTATTCACAATAGGTAAAATATTGACTCAAGTGAGGTGCTGGTGAGCAGGTGAATGGATTAGAAAATATGGTGCGTGTATATATATACAAAGGAACATTATTTGGCCATGAAGCAAAAAAAAAAAAAAAATCTGTAATTTGCAGCAAAACACATGGGTGAGTTATTGCTAGGGAATGCAAAATGTTGTGTGGTACAAAGTTTCGGAGGGATGGAGGATAGAAGTGTGGATGGACACGGGGTATGTAATATATGCATGTATGGAAATATCACAGTGAATCCCACTAAGTTCTACAATTAACATGTGCCAACAAAAAAATAGAATTTGGGAATATGAACCTGTTGATTTACCTTTCGTACGTTGTCTGAAATGATAACTATATTTTCCCAACCTGCAGAATAAATTAGTATTGTGACTCCTGGAGTTGAGGATTTTAGAGCTAATGAAGAATAGACTTTTAACGGGTACATATTTACCTAAATAGGTAGTTGTGTGTGTATAAGATATAATCATGACTTGTTTAGATGCAGATCTACATTTTTAAAAGTAAACATTAAATCCCCAAATATTCTGAGGAATTAAAAACACAACAAATAGAAATGTTTGTCAGCGAACGCCCTTGATGATTGTATTTGTCTGAATTACTGACCTCTCAGTCCTCTACTTAAAACACTGCAGTGATGCTCCATTTCTGTCAGGGTAGAAGCCAGTGGTGACAAAACCCAAGTCTCCCTGAATCTCAATATAGACTTTTAACGGACACATATTTACCTAAATAGGTAGTTGTATGTGTATAAGATATAATCATGACTTGTTTAGATGCAGATCTACATTTTTAAAAGTAAACATTAAATCCCCAAATATTCTGAGGAATTAAAAACAAAACAAATAGAAATGTTTGTCAGCGAACGCCCTTGATAATTGTATTTATCTGAATTATTGACCTCTCAGTCCTCTACTTAAAACACTGCAGTGATGCTCCGTTTCTCTCAGGGTAGAAGCCAGTGGTGACAAAACCCAAGTCTCCCTGAATCTCAAGACTTCCCTGAATCCCGGGATTTCCCCAAATCCACATCCTATGAGGCTACTTTTCTTGCCTCTTTTAACAGGTCATTTGCATTTCTGGTTCCCTGCACTTGGAAACCTAACCCATGTATTCCTTTCTATCTCTCAAGATTTTCTTTAATATGAAATTCTCAAAGAAACTGATGTCAACAATGGAAAACTAGGACCATCCCACCCATGCTTTCAATTTTCATTTGTCTGTTTTTATATAGCACTGAAGTTCTGAGCTACATATGCATGCATGTGTGAGTATGTGAGTATGTGTGCACATGTTCATGTATGTATGTATGTGAGTACATGTATGTGTGTGTGTGTATGTACTATATTTATTGTTTACCATTTGTCTTGCTTTACTGGAATATGAGCTCCATAAAGACATAAGTCATTGTTTTTCTCATGATCACCACCCTAGGTTTTGAATAGTGCCTGGCACGTGATAAGCAATAATACACGTTGAATAAATGAAGGATCTTTAGTTGGATGCAAAATAATTTTTATGTACACAAACTGTGTTCGATCTGAGAAAAACATTTATGAAAGTGTGCATGAATTTTGTTCAACTGAAGAAAGGGACGTGTATCAGTGAGGAATTCAGATATGCATTTCTGGCCTCTCATCTATTCATTAAGATGTTTAGTGAATATATAAAGATAATGCAATATGATACTATAAATATAAATTGCTGTTTTCTCAGCAGCATAAACTGGTCTTCTGAAAAACCAACCAACGCATTTCATTTATTTCAAAATCTGCTAAGGCAATATATGCATAACAAATTTCACACTCCCTTTGTTCAACATTGCATTAAATAAAGGAAATTTATTCCCAATACAAAAATCCTAGGCAGTGGTGTAATTAAGAGAAAATGTCAATAGAACTTAACATTGTCACAGGATAATGGTTCCTGCTGCTAGATATATGTCAAGAGAAAGATAAACAAGATGGAGTGATTTATTAAGCAGTGCCACACTCCAGGCAATGCATTTCTAGAGGATTACAGCACTCCTTGGGTGGTGATGTAAGGCAGAGGACTAATGACTAAGTAGCTTTAACCCTTTGAACAGTGCCACAATAGCACTGAAATGTGGTGCTTACAGTCCCTGCTGATAGGGCAAAATTACTTCTATATTCAGAAAGGAGACTATAATGACATTATAAAGTATCTAAGTTAGAGTAGGATTCCATGAACAATTCTTCCTGGCTTTGAAGATATTTTAATTATGTGAAGTCCTACTATTTCAAAAGCTGAAACCCAACAAAATCAGAATCACTGTTATTTAAAATATAGACTTCTCAAAAAAAATTTAAGAAATGAACAATTGCTGATTTAGGAACATTAGCAGTTGCTCTTAGTAAAACCTCTCCTAAAACAATTTTTGGAAAAATACTGAAAGGCCTTTTATTCCTTTTCAATATTTTAAATGACATAATTCAATGTATTTTTAGATGTTTAAAATTAAATTTCAAAGATGGTCTTAATCCAGAATCAGCTTTTATAATATTGCATACATCCTTGATTTCAAAGTGAACTCAGAATGCAATCCTGTGCTTTGATTTTTCTCAGATTGAAGCCACAAATCCTACTGCTTTTTGGGAAACTGTTTTCATAGCTGGTGTGGTACATTCTAGGATGTAAGAATAGAAAACAATGTAAACACTTAATTGTATTACTAATAAATTTTCTAGGATCATATTGTTTAATAGCTGTTTTTAATATGTGCTCACATTTAATTAACAAGAAAATCATTCAGAAATTTTTCTCAAGTTTAGAGGTATTCTTTCAATAAAATCAAAACTGGAGGGGCTGGGGATTTAGCTCAGTGGCTCCACAGCCTGCCTCACAAGAGCAAGGTCCCAAGTTCTATCCCTGGTACCACTCTCCCAAAAAATTATAAAAAAAATTTTATCCTGGCATTAAATGTAGTTTATATTTGTATGTTATTGACAAAATTGCTTTTGTTTCATTAATATGGTGAACTATCAAGTAGTTATTAATATACTTTAGAAACATAAAATATGTTAGATTTAAATATTGGTACTGAGTTTCCTAAAATAATAAAAACTGAATATAACATCACATCATCCACTTTTTGCTGTTTGCATTGCACTGGGGACCGAACACAGAGCCTTCACACTAGGCTACATTCTTAGCCTATCTCTTAGTTTTTATTTTGAGACAGGATCTTCCTAGGCCATTAAGTTGTCCAGGCCAGGCTTGAACTTGGGATCCTCTTGCTCCCACCTCTGAGAGTGCTGGAATTCCGACTTCCACCACCACCATGCCCAACTTCATTATCATTTTAATCAAACCGACATTCATGTCATTCTACATTGGCATCAGTGGCAGTGTGTGAACAGAGCTTAGTTTAAAAACCAGCCTTAAGCAATGTTTAGGCTTAATAATTTCCTATTTTCATTTCAGATCTCAAGGTAGAATTCCAAAAAACAAAACACATGCATACATGGTTTTTATGGGATATTAGAATCCAAAGGAATAAATCTTTTGAGCCCCAAAGCACTTAATATATAAAGTGGAAGCACATGGTATCAAAAATTAGATGCCACTTGAGTTGATTGATTTGTTGGGTCCCTGGCTAGCTGTGTGCAGTCTGTTTTATATACTTGCTGCAATGGCTTGAAGTGGTCTGATTCTCTCCCCAAACTGCAGATTTTTAGGGAAGCAGTGGTGAGGGAGGATGTAGCCCAGAGCTAAATCCTGAGGTCAGCTGGGAGTGTCCTTGACTGGGATTAACGCAGTTCTCCCACAACCCCCTCGTAGATTTTGGAGGAGGAGATGGTTATAAAAGCCTGAGTCTGGCCCCATCCTGTTCCTTTGCTTCTTGACTGGTGAAGTGATTGCTTCTGGTTACATAGTCACCTATCTTTGACCTCTGCTGCAATGTGTTTTAGCCACCAGAGATATCACAAGAACTGAGCAATGCCAGCACCTTGCCATGGACCTCTAAAACTGTGCACTTCACAAACATCTTTTCTCTATAAAGTGAGTCTGCCTTAGGTACATTGTCTTAGTAGCAAGGAACTAACACATATTAGCAATGCCATTCTTCGATGGGGAAATATGATTGTAGTTTTGTGTTTAGTTGCATGACATGAAGTTAATATGAATTTGTTGGTATATGGCTATTATAAGCATTTTTATTAACTAGACCAGTTTTTTTTAAAAAAATAATGCTATGTTTCTGGGAAGTAATAATGATTACATAAGGAATTAAACAGTGCTTGATTCTATCTCTTGCTGTAGTCCCTCAAAACCACAAAGGAAAAATTAATGTTGGTTGCCTATATTTTGTGTCACAAATACAGTTCTAAGGGTTTCATACTATTGATGAACTCTTCTAAGGTTTTAACAAAAATTTGATGAAGTATATGATTATTATTTGGAGAACTGAGGTACCTAGAGGTTAAGAAATTTGCTCAAAGTCACATAGCTACTGAGTCGTAAAAACAAACAGATTTACAACTGACCTGTCTCTCAAGCAAACAAAATATATTTAATAATTGTTTAATCTGTTATTTATAGCATGGAATCATATAATTTTGTGTTTAAAAAGTTTAAATAGACTGACTATATTTTATTAATCAATGATCAAACTCAAGTGAATTAATTAATTTCTTACATAGTCAGTAAAATATTGGCTCATATTCTGTGTGTAACTCTAGTAGACCATGACTTAGTACATATTTGATCCAACTGCAGTGCTCGAAAGAGCGATATACCTATAAATTTGATGCCCATTCTGTCCTGTGCTTTGCTAGGCATGGTAATTACAGTTCTGTTCTGGCACTATGCATTCAGTAGCTTGTGGCACTCATATGTTCTAAGTTCAGAGAAGACAGACACCACATGGTTGTAGTCAGCTTTATGACTAGATCAATAATTCTTGCTTAATATCCAGGCAGATGTTTCCCAGAGGATGAAGAATTTAAAACATTAAAATCAGAAGACATTCTTCTAGGGCATGCTAAAGTTGAGCTTAAACAATAGATATAAACATTAACTGCTAGAAAACAACTGAAGCAGAGAGAACAAACTGTACAGTGGTCCCAAATAGACTGTCAATTTAGAGTCTGAGAGATGGAGTTGTAAATATAGAGACCCTATAAATTTTGGCCATGGCTACAAATCAGAGATCAATTTTTTGTGTCCACAATGGACAAACAGGGGTCATGCATTGGTCTTTTGTTAAAATTTGACACACGCACAGAAAGTGTCACAAAGAATGTGGTTTACAAAAAAGAGAATGGTATATATGATGAAATACATACTGTAAATTTGTACTTTCTATTACATTTTGGAATTTTTCAGCTTTATAATTATAAAAAATTCAACAAAAGTTTGTGCCACATTCAAAGGTATTTAACAAACACACAGGCTTTACTGCCCATCAGTTTTGTAAGGTGGAGATGGGAACCCTAAATATAGCATTAGCTACACAGGAGTTAGCTTATAAGGATGTTTTACAGAGATGGTTTAAATGCTAAGTTTTCACTTTCAAATCATGCTGATTTTATTTTTGAAGGCTGTAGTCCGTTTCCTATACATTTAGAAATGCAGCTATCATTATGAAGCCTCTAATTACATATTCATAAAGGGAGGGAGAGAATAGATTCAGGTTTGGTCATGCCAAACAGAGACTGAATTTCCAAATTTATATTCTAAATTGATGTTCTCCACCACTACCTGCAGTCCCTGGAGCCCAATACTTTAACTTAGATCAATACTAAATCACCTTTAGAATAAATTTATCTTTGGCAATGTCTATTCCTATTTTTATTACTTAAGCAGAGGGGAATTATGATATGGTACTGTAAAAATGCTGAGTATAACTCAGATGTCAGACAATGGTATTTTGACAGAGCTCCCCCACCTTTTTTTTTTTTTTCCTTTTTTGGCACTGGGGATCAAACCTGGGTCCTTGCACTTGCAAGGCAGGTGGCAGCACCACTGAGCTAAATCCCCCGCCAGACAATGTTATTTTAAAGGGCCTGTAACATTTGCTTTTCCTTTCACTAAATTTAGACTTGTGAAAGTGTAACTTCTCTCAATAAATCATTTTTTAATTTGTTTATTATCTCTGCCAATCCTTTGTCTTATTAAATAATAAAATAGTGCTTTTAATTATGGAATGTATTCTTAGGTAGCTTAAAAGAATCAAGAACACATTATTTCTATAAGTTCTTATTTTATAAGCCAAAATCTGATATGTGCCTTATGTCTTAGATTCATTTTATCCTTGAAAAAGCCCTATTCAGCATAAGATAGGATTTTGTGGCTCAAGTCAGGACGAGTTGGTTTTCCAGGAGCATATTGCAGGCATGTAGTTCATAGAATAATTTCTAGCTCATTACAGTTCACTGGGAATGTAAACCAATGCATTCACATCTTAGTATCATGACATTATTTTCTAGTTACACATATTACTCATTTCTCATTTGTAGAATTTGAACTCTCAGCATCAGAATTCAGTGTTATTTTTCTTTAGAGGTGGAAAATTCTGATGATGAAAATAAAGACAATGGGCACCTTGTTATGTGTTAAATCAACACGGGGGAAGTCTCAAGTGGATATGACAGCCCTCCGAGTGCTTGGCACTGCCTCTGTGAAGGACCGCCAATCACAATTAACAACAACAGAGATGTTGTTTCAACTTAAACAAAAATCACAGAGAGCCTTTTTCACTTACTACCTGTAACAACAGAACGTAGAAAGAAATCTGTCTTTATAGTGCCACGAACTTGTCTTTGGTAATTATTCTCATTTTCCCTGTGTTCATTAGTGTCAGTAAACAACAGAGCTAGCCAGTATTATTTTGGTTATATCCAAATTGAATGTGAAATCTCAGATAACACTACAAAGGCATGGGGTTAGCTACTTCATTCCAAGCCTCGAATCCTTTGGGCTTTTGTGAATAGAACACTGGTAAATTTCATATATTTGATATCTTCTCTATAAAAATGGATGTCTCCTCTAGTTATTCTCCTAGGCAAAATCTTAAATAGAGATTCTTTCTCATCATCAATCACTTCTGTTGCCTAATTCAATAGACAGGAGTGCCTTTTCTTTTTGTGGAAATGAGAAAGTTGCAATTCTCTGTAATAGTATAATCCATCTGGCAGCAGGAAGAACTTTACTGTCTTCCAAAAATTATCCCGGGATTTCAAAGTTGGTGGGTTTCCTCTCACATCAACACTTGTGCTACAGCAGCAAGTTATTTTTAGAATTTTGACTACTCCTAAAAGCCCTCCTTCTTTCTATCGCCAGCATCTGTAGAACTAATTTTTGACAAAACTACCAAAGGAATTTTCCTTCTCTATTCTTTTCAACAATTATATCTACTCCTCTCACCAGAAGTGGTTTATTTTCGTCCTAATTTGTCTAAGATTTATTGACATGATACAGAACATGCTAGAGGGGCTTTCTTATTTATTGCTTTAAACAAACATTTGGGCAAAGCATAGCCTATAGTATGGCCAGCACGTATTTATTTATTAAGCCAGTTACCACCTTGTTGTTCCATGTTTTCCTTTTGATCCAATAGGATCATGGAATGTTGTTGGGACTTATTGAATGTTTGCCGATAAATCAGTCATAAGAGGACAAGCCCATGGCTTAGTGACTCCACGGGGTCACTGCCAATAAGCTAAACTTAAGAGATCTTCAAAGCTCAACTCTAGCTTTTTAAAAATATGTTCATTTCAAGGAGACACACGTAGATATGAAGACAAGGGAGAATGACAACAGACCTTGTATAAAATGTGTCTCTCATGTGTGCATTTAACAACCTAACTCATAAGCTCTAATGTTCCAGCCAAACAGATGCACTGAGTTTATCTCTATAATGGACCATACTGCTTTTGCACAGTTGAATTCCCTGAGCTGTGTTCCCAGAATGTTTTGAATGTACTGATTTTTTAAAAGAAATCAGGATTAGTTAATAACTCACATCTATTTAATATTTTCCTGCTTTGAGCTGTGCCTGAACTCTTTTTCAGAAATCCATCTGATAACATATGAAAATGCCTTTTTATCTCTATCCCACCCAGTAGAGTGGCTCAATAAAGATTGTAATTCTGAAATAATAGCTGTTCTCACTCTTTTTTTTTTTTAATTTTTGTACAGGGGATAGAACTTGGGCCCTTGCACTTACAAGGCAGGCAGCAGAATAACTGAGCTAAATCCCCAACTCTGTGCTCACTCTCTTTAAGAGACTACATTTTTACTGGAAGTCATCAATAACTCTAACATCATTACTGATGCAAGGACACTGCCATTGATAGATTCTATTTTTTCATAGGGTTTATGAGTCTTTCCTTAATTTACTTTCGTCTTTTCCTTTCTGTTTTTTTGGTACCGGGGATCGAACTCAGGACCTTTTGCTTACGTGGCAGGCAGCAGCACCACTTAGCTAAATTCCCGGTCCTTAAATTTACTTTTATTCAGAACATAAAGATGCTCTTAGTATCTTCTAATGAATTCACCTTTTCATTGTTATCAAGGGAAAGAATAGCAGCTTCTCAAAGATTAAAGTAGTGATTTATATGCAATTCAGCATTACTCAGCATTATGAATTTGTATAAATGTATAGTCAACATACAGGCTGTCAAGTCATTTAGGGGGCAGTTGGGATAGAAAGATACTTAAAATAGCTATAACTTTTGATATCTGCTGTATGTTTATGGAACTAGACAAGCACATTAACATGGCTAATTTTATTCATCTTTTCTGTTGGGTACACCCCAAAATTTACTGAAATTTGGTCACCTTGAGGAAGAATTCAGAGAGCCAACCCATATGCTTGTGAACATCCTCAAATATAATTATTCAGCCATTAGGAAACCTTATTTATGTTACTGCTCCTACCTTCTTAAAAACATATACGCATATATTACAAATAACTTCCTCCTTGGTTTAGTGAGTTTCAGGTCATTGGGGAAAAGTTTTTTGAAATTTTAATTTTATATTTTAAGTTAATAAATACAGCATCACAGTTAACTCCATGTTTGAATAGGTATTTAGCATTTATTCATTTATTAAACAGTATGGACAAGACAGTGAAATGTGCACAAAGGTCTATAAAAATGAACAGGATACTGTGTTGTATTTTTTTTTTTTACAGCTTAACTTTCATTTTATTTTGTGTAAAAAAGGGCAAATTTAGTGAATTATTTTCATCTTGTACACAAAGTTATAATTTTAATGCTTTTCACATCCATGCTGAAAATTTGCAGTTTGGTAAAAATGAAAGGAACATAAATTTCTCTGAAGGAAGTTTTCACGCCATTATATACACTTCATGAGAAAGTTTCAAACACTCTCTCAATGATCACGTTACCAGAAAATAAAAGATTAAATTTGTACAGATATTGATCTATATATCAAATACATACAGAAATGATGTAAAAATCTTATGCAGTTTGCTTTGACTTCTGTCCTCAAAAGATTTGCCTCGGGACAGACGCTTATCCTTTGTATAAATGACTGTGGCTTTATTTAAAATATGAAAATCAAAGGAAGAAACCCAGTTTAATCACAGTATTTTTAAAATCCCTTCCCAATATTAAAGGATCATTACCAAATATATAGCACCATAATACAAATATTGACGGGAAAGGGTATTCACATCACGCAAAATTAATAATAAAACAAAACACTGAAAACCCGTGTTAGTATCCGTAGAATAAGAAGTTGATAACAGCTTTAGCTTTATCCTCATACACAGCAAGGAAAAGGTTAAAGTTTAAACTATCAAAGTCCCCAAGTAATCCTAACAGGAAAACAAGTAACAGAAAACAAACCCAAGGTCAGCAGTACTTTACGTTTTGAAACCGTAAGAGGGGAAGGGGCTACTGAGCTGTAGGTCGAAGTTATGGCTAAGACAGAGCCCTGGGCAGCGCCGCCCTCACTTCCGTTAGGGTCCCGGGCGCAGGAGCCGGAGGAGCCGGCGGGTCGGAGCCTGGCTTTGCTGTCGAATTGGAAGCTTACGAAACACAGCTACAAATGAGCATTTCACAGAGCTAATTACCAGGGTGGCTGGCTCCAAATCCCAGTCCTCCTGGTTTATGGGGTTCCCCTGAGAGCCCCGATCCCCACGGTGCAGGAGCGGGGTGCTCGGTGTGATCTGCGGAGCTGGAGCCTGAGAATAAAGACCGCTGCCCTCCACCTGGGCCCGGAACCTTCTCGGCCTTAGGGTCTGGGAAGCGCGAGGACGTCACATTTACAGTAGGTCCCTCTCAGCAATGTTAAGATAAATATCCAGTAATTTTACAGCTGAAGTCACATACATTTGACACATGAGGATCAACTTGCGTTGATGGGATCTGCGGTTCCGCCCTCGGAGAGTCAGTGTTCAGAAATGGTGACATGCGATTCCATACATAGTTACACTATAAAGCAACACGATTTACTTCCAGTAGCTACTACAAAACCTTATGTTATTAACCCCTCTTGCATAGAATGAGGTAAACCTGTGCGTATTACCAATGCTATTATTCCCAAAAGTAGAGCAGTATTTTAGAAAATAAATTGCTGGTTTTTAACGTTCTATGCATTTGAAAATTCAAACAAAAATCTTACCTAAAATGTTCTCCTGGGGCTTTTCTAGTGTTTAAAGCATTCCATAGGCTGCAGGACTGTAGAGGTTAATCATTTTGATTAATTCCTAGTCTGTCCTGCCTATATTCCAGAAGGGATGGCCACAGATAGCACTCTGAGGAGGCCAGGCTAAGACCCAGAAGCACTTCTACAACAGATGAGGGAATTCCTGAGAGTTTAGTTATGAACCTCACTGGTAAATGCTAGAGCTCTCTCCGTCACTGCGCGGTAGACGACTAGAAGACACCGAGAGCAAACCTTTCACCAATTTACCCTTGGATCCTATTTTTGAAGGAAGCCATGTGAATTTTAAAACAGGGAATGTTTGTAATGGTCCAAATCAATTGTTACTGTTAAAAGAAATTCTGGTGACAATTAAAGACAACTCATACTCTGTATGTGGAATTTTAAGGAAATTAAGTCCTCTTTCAATTTGGTTTTCTAACAAATTCAGGACAGCTAGAAGTGGAGCTGGAATGATTTTGAAATCTGGAGTTTTTTGGCTTTGAGTAACTGACTTTGATTCTCTTGGTGACATCTGTTTTGGGGTGTGGTTGTACCCAGTTTCTATCTCATGGGATGGGGTAAGTGGGAAGGGTAGGAGAAAGGAAAAAAAGGGAAAGGAAAAAATATGAGAAAAGGAAAAAATGGAAACGAAGTCTTTGTAAATAGGAGGAGGTGGAGGGGCTGAAGGGAGGGTAGGGGAATGGGGGAAAAATAAGAACCAAGTTATATCATGTGAACGGACAAATTCCCAATGAGGAATGTCATCATACTATATACCTAAAATGTACCAATAAACTTAATGAATAAAAAAAAAGTAGAAGGTAGGAGCAGAGATGAAGCAGGTTGGTAATACAGTATTTCCCTAGTACCTACTGTGTCTACTAATTGGAAGGGAAGGAGCAAAGGTGGAAAGGCAGCAAACAGCCTTATCTGAAGTTTAAGGGACTAAAATCTGTTCATAGTAAGCAGTAATCCTACAAGGCATTAGTGTTAACAAATGAGAATTTGGTATTTGCCTGGGGACAGAGGATAGACTATTCTTTATTCTCTGAAATGCTTGGACTTTATAAACCAAGGGTACTGAGGAATTATGGAAATATGTGAAGGATGAAAATTACACGGTGATCTTTTCAAGACAGTGACAACTTGTATATATGTGCACATATGCGTATCATATAATGGACTGGGGAAAATTGGAAAAAGAAAGATGTAAGAGATTCTGCTACTTCAGGTGAGAGATGAGATAGGTCTCAGCTAGGTAACAAGCTAGGCCCATCTCTCTAAGTGAGAAGAGATTTCTACTTCTAGAAATATTTAGGAGGTAAAATAGACTTGATTATGATTGGACACAAATGATGAAAAAATGGAAAAAAAATCAAAACTACTGTGAAAGCACCTACTGTGCATCTAGGCGGTTGGTGTTGCCTCAGCAGGAATAAGAGTACGAGAGGCTAAAGAGGTTTGACAATTTTTATCATGGTGAAGTTCATGTTATGTCATGTATATCCACAGAGAGGTTTAGATACACAAACAGATATAAACCTGAAGTTGAAGGACATAATATAGATTTGCAAGTTATGTGCATATTGGTAGTTATTGAAATTATATCTAAATCGAATAGAATGGAAGTGAGATGAAAATGGAGGTTAATTACATCTAGCTATGCAACCTATTTCTAGGCAGTGCTCACAACAATCAATATTTGATTATCCTTCCTCACTTATTGACAACTAACTTTGGTACATGGCTCATTTCCCTCCTTTGTAGTCTAAGCCAGAAATCATTGCAGATGGTTCATCTAACCCTTTTCTCTCTAAATTCCTCGATCAGCTTTGATGTACTTTACAAACTCTTAACTTCAGGAATCTGAACACATACATCTGTAACTTTCCCTCCTCTGCCTCCTTTTTAAAAATTTAGGCTTTGGCCTCCTATTTTATGAATACCTCACACTCGAACTCATTCATTCCCACATTTCCACTTCAGTTCGTTAATGTCAAGATATTTTGCTACTTTCTCTTTCTCCTACTCAAATGCTATCACATTTTCATTATTGATCCTTTTCTTAGGGTTCCATGTAACCCGGAGTCTAACATACCAACAATTATCTAAAAATCTAAAATCTAAAATCACTGTGGGAAATAAAAAGTCTGAAAATTCAATACATATTTGCACAAATCCCCCCTGATGAAGATATTTATTATGTATTGCAAACATATAATAAAAAATAAAGCTACTGACAGTCAAAAATCATTTGCTTTGTCCTATTGTGTGTTTACCCACCCCTGAGTTTTTTTATTTTTAAGTAAAAACTTATACACCCCCCCTTTATATTATTATAATTAATAACTTTTATCTATTTTCATTCTTATAAAAATTAATGAGGCAAACACATCCAGGCCGTTCCCTGAAACTAACCTAGACAAAATCCTTCTCTTCTAATAATTTCTTCCCCCTATGGACCAGTGTGAGAACGTTTGAAGCATCCCAGAAAGACAGCTTCCCACAAGTGAAACTGAAGCACTTTTCTGGAAGGCAGCGTTAACCTTCAGACACGTGAACTACCCGAACAAGGCTTCAGAGGCTTCGGCCGCTAGCTGGAGTCATCCAGCGGTAGCTTCTGACACCACGGAACAAAGACGAGCCTGTGCTCCAGTAACTAGTCTATTGCTAAACCTAGTGAGCGCCCTCTAATTCAGGTGAATCCCTAATTATACTTGGTTCTTGGACATAATCAATACTGCCAACGAAATCCTCCATTTTTAAGCATTTTCTACATCTGGGCACATATGACCCCCACCACGTGCTCTCCCTTCTCCTTTCTCCTTGGTCCCATCCTCCCCCCACCCCCCAGGGCTCCTGCCTCCTTTGCTTTCCTTAGGGCTCTGTCCTAGGCCTTTTCCAGACCATGGGCCTTGGTGAGGAGCACGCAGCTAAGAGCAACTATTTCAAATGATCTAACCTCAATGGCTTCATTTATTTCTTATGTACCAGTATCTCCTCGATATATATTGAGCTCAGATATCTCTTCTGTGCTTCTGATAAGTGATATCAATCCATTAACCAGGCACTAGAAATACCCTCTGGGGTATTTCATAGATACCTCAAACTCAATAAGCACCAAAATGAATGTATGATCTTCTCTATCATATTTACTCTTTCATCTCTTTTTACATTTGAAAGAAATGCCATCCAATATAGATAATTTCCTAATCCAGAGACGTTGTCTCCTTTTTTCTCCTTTGCCAGCAACACCTACACTACTTATAGTTATTCACGTTCTCTTGGGTCCATCTATTAATAATCTTCATTTGACTCCCAATTCCACTGTACCACATCAACGTTTGGCTCTATTTTTATGACAGTCTTCTCATTTGTCTCACTTTCCACACAGCCTTTATTGAATCTATTCTCCACATTATAACCAGAATTTTACGACAGTAAAAATTTCAACATGCCTTTCCCCGAATACTTTTAAATAGCTAAAAACCATTTTTGCAAATACCTGTTTGAATTCCTAACAACTACTATATATATTTAACCTCAGCTCCCTCTGCATAGTCTATCCTAATTTATTGCTAGCTTTCTCATCCAAAATTCTCCCTCACTTATTTTTATCTTCATTCTCCTTTAACAAGTTGCTTACATAGTAAAATTTATTTCTGTTTACATAGTAGTAAGTCCCAAAGCCTTGTTTTCTACATTAAAAAATACTGAGCTTTCCTACCTCTACGATAGGCTAACAACTTGTGATTATCCCTACCACAGAACTTTCCACCCATAATTGTAATTCATTGTTTATATGTCTGAATCCCACTAGTCTTATGGCTCAATGATGGCGAAGTCTCTCACTTACCATGGTATATAGAACTTAGCAAATATCTACTTAAATAGTGTGCATTAAATAGTTATTTATTTAATAGTAAAGTAATGAACAGACTGAAAGTGCCTGTGACAAATACAGGTACTATTAACCTTAGTCAAGGACTTTAATAGGGAAGGAAAGAAATAAGAATGCTTAGAAAGTTTTAAGGGATCAAATAGAAATGAAGACTTCAAGATAAAGAATCTACACAAACCTTTGATTATTTAAGTGAGACTAGAGCAAAAGTTTAATGGATGGCCCAACAGCAGGTAGAAATAAAAGTTAAAATGCTTCTGAGAGTTGTAAACATTCAGGCAATAGTGTCATATGTGTTTACTAAAATATGCATTTCTCCCTGTTCAATATGTAGGCTGAGTTTGCAAGCCCCACTCTTTATGATGGCAGTACTCTCGAATAAGGAATAGAAAATATCTTATTCTCTTCTGACACAGTGAGAATTAACCAGTCAAATTTAAAGAACAAGGTAGATTGGATACTGAATAACAAATTTTAATTTTTAGAATGAAATTGTACATTAAATCATTACCAAAGATTATATCGTAGTGAAAGATAATAAGTTTTTATCATAATCTTAATCAAAATCTTTTCAGTGCTGATGAATCTTTTTAATACATGAAATAATGTCTCTGAACAAAGAATAAGTACTAACTTCTCTTATACATATAAATAATTAAGCAGTACTCTCTCTAGTAGTAAATAGTTGCACTCTAGGAAAGCTATTTCTTCAAAGAATCACAGTTGGGGGAGAAAATGTAATCTTGCAACACCTTCTGAATCTCATCTCTGACATTCACGTTTGCTTTTGTTAATGAAACTGAACTTACATCAAAAGACAAAGAACCATTACTGCTGGAAACCTGCTGTGTTGGAAATCCACTAGGAGAAAGGAGGAAATGTTCCTTTCTGAGCTTTGCTATGCAGATCCTTAAGAACTCTCATTGAAGTCAGAGCTATCTTAACTAAATGCACAGGGTTTGAAACATCTTATTCCCTTTTTATATTAAAATGTAGTTTTTCTCCTTACCTTGCTGTACAAAGGATCCATACACAAACCACATGGAGTTGTACAGTGTGGTAGATGTCATCGATCCCATCTGCAGTCGTGGGGGATTCAGCCAATTCAAAAGGTAGACCAGCAGACCCACCAGAAGGACTGTGCCAGCAATGCAGGCCCACAGAGAGAAATCAAAGGGAGCAAGACAGGCAAACATATCCACCGTCTTCTCGGCCCTCCGAAGGAGGACCCCCACCGAGTAGTCCATGTAACGTGTTGTAAAGTCCACCACATTCTCTCGATCTGGAGTGATGGTTAAGGCAGAAATCCCTATGTCAGCTCTCTGAGAAATTGAAAGAGAAAGGAGTACATTACTAGTGAGAAAAACAACTTGATTTGTGACACTTCATCTTGCCTGGAGGAAAAAAATAGATGCTTCAGGCAACATCCTACATCTTTTTTATATAAACTGAAAATACTACAGAGATTTCTTTTGGAAGAGTTATGTGTGAATTTTGTATTTCTGACTGAAAATCTTGTCCCACCAGAGTCAAATAAATCACCTCATTCACATTACTAGTGCATATAAAATCAGTGAATACCTCAGACAACACATGAAGAAAATTGTCTTTTTCTATTAAGTCATTTTACCGCTTCCACTATTAACACAGTAGCAAAGAGAAAACCTGCAATAAAAAATTCATCTATGAAAATGTTCTTCTATGAGTTCCTTTATTTTTGTGTTGTTTTTACAGTGCTGGGTTGACACCTAAGACCTCACATGTTAGGCAAGTGCTTCATCACTAAGTAGTTTCCCAATTCTTCTGTGTTCTTAAAATGTAAATTATTAAATAGGCCATTTGAAAACTTCAACATGACACTTTGCTCTTGGCTTAAATTTCTCTGCAAAAAGATTACATCATCAGGCTCTAAATATATTAGAGTTTGTTAGAAGTCTCACAGCAAAAGGTTGTAATGTCACAGGCCAGACGTCTCTACCATGATTCTGTTGTATAAACTTCAGATCCATTTCAGTTAGTGACTAAGAAGACAGGTAATTTTTCTTGTCATTGTAACCTCTTTTCCACGTGTGTGTCTTTACTGTAGAGTCTCAGTGATACAACTCACAACTGTAGCATATTTTATTTTTTTTAATTTAAGACATATCACAGAATCACAGTAAAGCACAGAATAAACGACAACATTTAAATTATATGATGTGAGAATACATAGTTAAATATCCAAAAGATGTATCTGATTTGAAATAATTTGGCTGTGATTAAAGCTGTGGGAAGTCCCTTCCAGACAAATACAAATACTAGTATATTTTATGTTGAATGTTTTCTAATTATTTTTCCTTTATTATTTTATGAAGAGGATGGAAATTTATTTTATAGCATTTGAGTGCCAAAAGGAAGAAAAAAAGCCAAGAAAAGAAACATGTCAGGGGAATGTAAACCAGCTTAGATCTAATTTTAGATCTAAGCTTAGGGTCTAGTCTCTGAAGTAATGAGCTCTTTAAATTATTCTAGCAAAAGTTGAATGGTGTGTGGTGAGTATATCTATTTGTTTATAGGTCTAGTGCTAGGATTTATACAATTCTTTCACTTAACCCTGATAATGAGCTATGAATTTTGTATTTTCCCTTTCATTTTATAGGTGGGGAAAGTAAAATGTAGAGTTTATTGTTCAGTTCTCAGTAAGGAAGGAAGCCAGTATTAAAGCTACATGTTTCCTACATCAAAACTTGTGCTTATAAGCATTTTAACCATATTACTTAACAGCAATTCTTATCCTCAAATACTCACAAGAGAGGGAGTCAGACTAATGGGTTTTAGTATGATTTCATCTTTTATTTTTTATTTTTTTTATATTTTGGTACCTGGGATTGAACTCGGGTCCTTGCGCTTGCAAGGCAGGCCACCGAACTGCTGAGCTAAATCCCCGGCCCTTAGTATGATTTCTTTAAAGAGTGTCAAAAAATTATAGCATTTCTATTACTGCAAGACCATATTAATATATTAACTATAATAATTAGAGTTATTAATAGGAAAGAATTAAACCTAATACTCTATATAAAGACTTGCAGAAATTCATTTTGATTGCTTTTAAGTGTGTAGTTTTTTTTTTTTTTTCTTTTTAGCTAGACAGTGGGAATTTGGTCTTTTTACTTTGAAAATATAGCCTGGATTCTTAGCTCTCTGGTCCTGTCTCTTCTGAGCATTAGTTTATTTATTTGTGAAATGAATGTAACTGTTCAATATCATTATTGTGAGCTGACTCATTTATCTCTATCATAAAGGTGAGTAAATAACTCTCTAAGATCCAATTACACTCTCAGAACATGCATTTACTCTTTCCAGACAGTAACCTTATATGGATCAGTAATTTACTTTTCCCCTGTTTTATTAGCGTATGTGTGTGATACATCATAAACCCAATCCTCATTGGGATTGGTGTGTACACACACTGCATCCTGATTACTTTTACTTTCCCTTTCCCTCACCTCCCTCTCATCTTCTCCATCTCTGGATCCCCTTTACATCTCCACAATGTCTATCCCCTGGTTTGCTGTCATCTATCTTTTATGTGGCTCTTATATTATTTAATCTTTGAGTTTCTCATTTAAAAGAAACCATGCAATATTTATCCTTCTGTATCTGATTTATTTTCACTTAGCATAATGGTCTCAAGATGCATCCATTTTCTTCTGAATGACTCAATTGTGTCCTTCAGTACCACGTTTTCTTTGTTTACCTGTTGGTGATATGTGGGCTGGTTCCAAGATTTAGCTATCATGACTTGTGTTGTTATAAATATGGGTATACATGTATCACTGTAATATCACACCTTTAACCCTTCCAGGGGAAAATCCAGAGGAGGTACACCTGGGCAAAATGAATTCTCTAC
This sequence comes from Fukomys damarensis, assembly GCF_012274545.1. Classification (NCBI taxonomy): domain Eukaryota; kingdom Metazoa; phylum Chordata; class Mammalia; order Rodentia; family Bathyergidae; genus Fukomys; species Fukomys damarensis. The sequence goes on along the minus strand of NW_022900944.1, from coordinate 3,313,988 downwards.
TTTTACTTTTCTAAGTAATCACTATACTGATTTCCACAGTGGTTATACTAGTTTACAATCCACCAACAATGTAAAAAGGTGCCATTTACCCCACAGCCTCACCAACACTGCAGTTTTTTTGAATTCATGATAATAGCCATTCTTTGGGAAGTAAGATGACGTAGGTTGTTTTGATTTGCTTTTCTCTAATGGCCAAATTTGCTGAGTGCTTATTCATGTACCTATTTGTAACTTGTATGTTTTTTCTTTGGAATAAAGTCTACTCATTTCAATGCCCAATTTTTAAAAAATTGGGTCTGCTGTTTTGGAGACACAATTTTTGTTTCTTCAGTATATTCTAGATTATCTACCTGAAGGGTAGCTTGGAAAATTTTTTTCTACCCTGTAGGATGTCTCTTCCTCCTGTAGCTTCCTTTGCTGTGTGGAAGCTTTTAAATTTTTGTATTCTATTTGTTAATTGTTGGTGTTCTATCTTGCACAATTAGTGTTTTGTTCAAACAGTTCTTGCATATGCCTATGTCTTTATTAGTTTTGTCAAGTTTTTCTTTCAGCACATTGAATATATTGAATGGATATTAATCCATTTTGATGATTTGAGAAATATGAACCTAGATTCATTCTTCAGCACATCAATAACTACCTTTTCCCAATACTCTCTGGAGTTGTTCTGCATCCTCTATTCTGTTCCACTGATCCATCTGTGTATGTGTGTGTGTGTGTGTGTGTGTGTGTGTGTGTGCCAGTATAATGCTGTTTTTATTTACTGTAGCTTTGTAATAGAACTTGAAATCCAGGATTGTGATGCCTCCTGAATTTTTCTTGTTGCCCAGGATTATTTTTGCTTTTCTGGTTCCATATAAACTTTAGGAAGTTTTTTTTTTTTGTCTAGTTATGTAAAGAATGCTGCTGGTATTTTGATTAGAACTACATTAAATCTGTATGTCAATTTTGGTAATATGACATTTTATTTTATTTTTTTACTTTTTTTATTCATTAAGTTTATTGGTACATTTTAGATGTACATTATGATCACATTCATCATTGGGAATTTGTACCTGTACATGTTGTATCTTGATTCTTGTTTTTTCCCCTTTCTTCTTCCCTTCCTTCCATCCCTCCCTATTTACAAAAAAACTTTTGTTTCCATTCTTTTCTGATATTTTTTCTTTTCCTCTGTCCTGGTAATATGATATTTTAAACAATATTGGTGTTGCCTATCCAGGAACAGGGGATGTCTTTCTATTTTTTGGTATTCTCTTCAATCTCTTTTTTTCAGAGTGTTATAATTTTCACAGAGGTCATTCACTTCCTTTCTTAGGTTAATTCCCATGTTTTTAATTTTTGTTGAAGCTACTGTGAATGGGACTGTTTCCTGATTTCTTTTTTGGTTGGTTCATTGTTGGTATACAGAAATGCTACTGAGTTGGTATATTAATTTTGTATCCTGCTATTTTGTTGAATTTGTTTATTAGCTGTAGGACTCTTTAGGTGGAATTCTAATTGCTGTACTACTGCTCTAAAACATTTAATAATTTAATCAAAGGCAGAACTTTGACATAAAGAAAAATTTACTAACAATATATCAATTGAATATTAGTGAAATTTTCATAAATATGTTGGTGATAAATAAATGTTTTACATTCAAATGGTTATAAATTTGAATATGTCATATTTTTGTAGGAAAATTCCTAAATTCTGGTCTACTTTCAGCATTCTCTTCTTAAGGGGAAATTGACAACTTTCTCATGTCATACCTGAATTATAAAATGAACACTTCAACTACACAAATACACACAGCATACACAGTACAGTTTTCTGTCTCAGAGTTTTATACACACTTTACTAAGGAGGTGATTCACCCCATGCTTCAGAAGCAATGCTATAATTGATGATATAAATGACCTAATTGTGACAGAGAAGAATGGGCAATTCTCCTCACTTCTTTCAGCAAAGCCACGCTGCAGCAGAAAAAAGTCCAGGAACACTGATTCTCAAAGGTAGCCTTAAAACTTCCTAAATGCCACGCCAGAAAGAATGATGGAATCAGAAATAATGAAATAGTCACTCATCCTTCCTTTTCTTGTTCCTTCACCTATTGACCATTCACTTGTCCACTTTCTACAATGACTGCAAATTTTTACCCTCTGGAACCTTTACTCTTTCTTCCGCCCTAACTTTCAGAGAGCACAGAATATGCAAGATTAAAATTCACATCTTTTTACCTCCCAAAATATAGGCAATACTTAGTATATTCTAATCCCTATTTACAAAAGCATAGTTCTCTTCTTTTCTAGGATCAACCCTCATCAGTATAGTTATTAACCATTTTTCTCCCCTTCAGAAACTTAAAATTCTGTCTTATGAATGCAGTATCATACTATTAGGTGTAAAAGTCTCCACTCAAGACTCTTTAAATCTTTCTCATTAAAATAAAAACAAAAAGAGAAAAGAATTTTCCTCTATCCTCTGTGACACATGACTCCCAATAAATATCCTGTTTCTGTTTTACAGAGTCAACTTTCTCTAAAGATTTGTCTCAATTTTCACACACCCAGTCACTCGGAGACTTCTTTGGAACCACACGGGGGGGGGTGTGCTTTATTACTCAAAGAAACATCCCTTCTGAATCTTTGCACTACTGAGTCTAGTGGAAGCAATTCAGTGCTCACTGGACTAACCCTCTCACAACATTTGACAGGGATGTTTTCTTTACCCTTGGATTTCATGACACAATGTAAATCTCTCTCAGTTCCTTTTTTGAGCTCCCTTTAGAATTCTCTGTCCTTGGGCTTACACCCTGTTCTTATCTGAGTTCTTCCACCAGAACAACCCATCCACACCCTTTATTCCCATTGCTTCCTCTACACTGCTGATTTACAAATTGTCTTTTCTAGATTTGAACCTCAGCTTTGGAACCCACACTGATTTATTTAGCTATATAACTAATATTTTTCTCTTAAAATGTCAGATATTCCACATGGTTAAGAAGACCATTATCTTGACAATTCTTTCAACATTTTCCACTTGAATGAATGTTATCTTTTTACACAAGTCAAATGATTTGGTGGCTTCATTATCTCCCCCAGCCTCACAACCATATCTAATTAGTTGTTACTGGCTTTACTACCTGAAATCTCTAGTGCTTATTCTCTATTCTATTATATTCAGCTCTCCTCACTGTTTTCTGCTTCTATGAGACTACCTGAATTCTGGCTTTCTTCTTCTCCAATCTCTTTCAGCCAAAGTAATCTTTCTAGGAAACAAATCTGATCTGATCCTGCCATACTGTAAAGATTTTCAGTGGATCTGCATCATTACTTGGGAAAATATTGTCTTTACCATGATACATATACCTTTGGGAGGCTACCTTTAACATGCTTTAATGCACTCATACATTTTTCTTCTCAACACTTCTTTCTGATGTATAATTATTGTACCAGCTCTTCTCATGATCTGGTTTGACTCCCCTGAAATTTTTTCAAGGAAAGCTTATTCAAATTCACATATCAGCTCAAGAACAAATTGCTCAGGGAAGCTATCTATGCAATCGTCGACTAGGACAATAATTATTTATTTATATTATAGTTATACTATAATATAAATAATATAGTTATAGTATATTTAAGTATACCCATATGATTATATGTTTAATGCATAATTATATAATATATGACTATAATATCTATTTATTGGAATAATGGTTCTTAATAATCACTCCTATTGATTAGAACAATTATTATTGTATTAATAGAAACCTACATCCTTGAATTTTAGAGTTATGAGAATTGTAATTTTACACAATATGATTCCTTTAATAATGTCTGACTCATCTACTTGAATATAAGCTCCAGAAAGGCAGGGATTATGACCTTAAAAAATATTATTGGTGCCAATATTATTTTATTTGGTATACAGTGGACCTCTGAAATTCATGAAGGGTTACATTCCTAGAGCACCTGTGAATTGTGAAAAACCACAAATTTCAGATATGATCAGAAAAAATGTCTATTCTCATAGTTTAAAAGCAAACTATGCTTTGTCTTCCACAGTTATGTAATTTAATTTAGTAAAATGCTGTATTAATAAAGGCTTAGAAGGTTCAGGGCCTTCAAGTAGCATCTTAGGGATTATAGGGCTTTAAGAAGAACAAAACTGAGAGCACTGGAGACAGCTACATGCAGTACAGCACTCTGTTATGATGGGAAGTTGGTGCACTTGCCAAAAATGAAATGGGGTACAGGGCAGCAACCAATCAGCAGCAAGGAGAACTGAATAACACTGTTGGATTAGCTATTTGCAAACCTTGTGCAAAAAAAAATATGGAGGATATCTGCAATTTCTGAAAAATTGTGGGGTTTCTGTGAGCAAATATTAGTTAGGTTCTAAGGAAAAATCCATGAATGGCTAAGTCCATGAGCTCTGAACTGCGATTTCGCAGGGGTATATCGCACAAGTTCAGTTGTTTCCCTTCAAGATGAACAGTATTTTGATTTTGTAACAAATGAGCTTTCTTGCACCCTCCATGAAATGTCTTAGTTTTATCATCTATACATAATATTTTAAATCTAAATATTTTTTCAGATATTTAAAGAACATTGTCTTACGCTTTGAGAATATTTTTCAGGACCAAAAATAATTTGTTTATCCAGTCCTTTTTTTCCAAGATAGGATTTCCATGCTCCCCAAACACAGGTCACTCTTCATATGAACATAATCCTAATCACCAATGTTTCACTAATTGATAAAAATAATTTACTTTTAAAAGAACGAAGCCAGAGCCCAAGTCACTTTTATTAGGTGAATTATAATAGGGCCTTATCCTAAATGTAAGGTCAAACAAAAACTCAAAATTACTTAAAGTGAAAATCTAGAAAACCTCCACATAAGCCTTATGCAATTGATTCTGAAAAAATGTTGGAATTCATATTTGTCTGCTTTTCATTTCACTGAAGGATTCTTTTGCTTCTTTCATGCCTGTCTATAATATTTTGAATCTTTAGTGTTTTCAAGATTTGAACTATTTAGAAGTTTGAGAAGCAGGCCTTTAATTCCTCATCCACAGCAGAAGTAAAACTGATGAAAAGTACCCTGGTAAGTTCACAGATGGCAGCATGGCTCCAGAGCTCCAGCTACTTTGACAACAGCTCAATAGTTAACATCCTAGATTTGGATTTTAATCATTGTGAATATTCTTTATTTTTAAGGCCAGTTTCTCCATATAGTTTGTAAACGTTTTGTAGAAAGCACAGTCATCTTTTCATCAATAGCTAATGCTGTCAAAAAGAAAATTAAGTGCTCATTTTTATCAACTACAACACATGTTAATAATCTATTGTGTTTATTTATTCAAGAAACTTACTTATCCATCAAAATGAGCATTTACCTTGTTAAATTTAAATTATGCTAATCTTGAACTATTTAATATTTCTCTTTTTTGTGTGTTTTGTACATAATCTCTAGTAACTCATCTATCTAAATGCAGTCATTTCTCTAGGATATAGTTCACCTGGCATGGAAATTTGAACTCATTAGAAGGGAACTATAGCTTCAAACTTAAGTCTTTTGACTATTACAAAATAATTTCTTTGCACAAATTAGAGCAAAATAGTGTCTGAAGAATTGTGGCACACTTTTGTTGCCCACAGAACTTTTCAAACTATGCTTTTTCTCTTATTCTTCACAAGGATGAGTTTTTATAGTCTTTAAAATACATCTTGACAGTTTTTGTGAGTATTAGCTGGTATACTCTGGTCTTCAAATAATGTTACAGTGTAAAGATTTCAGGTTTGCCTTTAAGACGGTAAGCATTGAAGAAAGGCTAAGGAAAAGATGGGTGACAGAGAGCGAGGAAAGAAGAAGGGAAAGGAGGAGAGAAAGGAGAAGGGAAGAATGTAATCAACTTTTATATCTGTGAGGTAACTATGGGCAAGTACCCAAACTTTCATCATTTTAGATCTATGAAGTCAATGTACAAAGTTATATAACAACCCTTCAAACACTGAACTTTTAACACCAAATATTATTTATTTGGGCCTTATTATATGACCATGCTATGTTTAGAAATACAAGGACCTAAGCATCTCATCTTAATCTGACTTTATATTTCTTTATGTATTTCCAATACAGTGTGTGAGTTATTACTATTAATAGAAGCAACCAAAAAGTACATAGTGAAGTTCTCGTGTACTTCTTGGGAAAAAAATGACAAGTGTTAACATGCCATTGTTATAGATTATTATTCCAGTTTTATTAAAAACACAATACACAGTCTATTAGTTTTCAAATATGCTCCTGGAAATGTAGGTAGAATTAATAAAAGTATCGTTAAAGTAATTTTTATTCTGATATTAAAATCATGTATAACAATTTCAGAAAATAGTAACTTTTTCATTTGTATTCTGGGCATTTGTGAGTTCATAGAATGGCATTAATATGATTATAGCTTAGCACATTGCAAGGTATTTAGCCTAAAAAATGACAAGTACTTTGGATATGTGCAACCTATTTTGCTACCACCACTATTAACATTATTTAATACTTATATAGTACTATTTCCACTTTTCAATCATCAATTCATCTTTATAAACACCTGTGAGTTAAAAACTGTTATTTGTTCTTCCACAGAAAGGAAAACGAGGCACACAGAGTAAGAAACATACTGCAAAGGAATCATGAGGCAGGACTCCAGCCGTGGAGGTCGGTCAGCATTGGTGTAATGGGAACACAACTACTCCACCCCACACACTCCATAATCAGCCTGCTACTTCTGAAGAGTTTGGAAGAATCCGTTATTTTCCTCCTGATTCTAATTCACCCCTTCAGCCTGGGATTTCTATTTTATTGGTCTAATTTCATACAATTTTAATAGTCTTGCCTTCATAAAATATTAATATCTGTAAGATTTCTTGCTTTTCCTTTCAGAATTTTTAGAGATGAAATCATTTACACATAACTTCAGATGTAGTTTAATTTGTCCTGATAAATTCATAAAACCCCTTGGGATTCTGAGTTGTCTCAAAGATAACAGAATTATTTTAGCAGGAGAGAACATTTGAGTAGTTTTTGGACCTAGTAACATTTTACCGTTTCATTTATTCCTGTTTATGATTCAAGTCTAATTTTCATTCTCTATTGCAACTGCATATGGAAGTTTATGACTCTGTACACTTTTAAACTGGTCAAAGCATGGAAATTTCTTACTGAAGCTGGTTCTTTCGCTCTATTTATGTCACTTAAATATATTTTCTAAAAGTAATGTTAGTTATAACTCCTATGTAAATACTTATTCATCTTCATCTTTCATTTTTATTATCATTTCTATATATTCATTCATAGAGAAATAATAAAATACCGAACAATTTAATTAGCAGCAACAACCTATGCTGTTGCTAAATTTAACAGGTGTGTCTTTAAATGTTTCTCCACTAAATGAGGGATGGGTCTTTCTCAAATGGGGAGCAGATCAAGAGATGGAGGGAGGGGAGAGAAAGGAGGTCAGGGGATGAGAAAGGTTCTCAGATGTGCTATGCACAGGTAACACCCCTACACAAGTAATGCAAACATTTCATTCTGCAAATATGTACTAAATTAAAACAAATTTCAAATTAGAGGTTTTTTGGTTGAGATAAAAAGGTGCCATTTGCTTTTTATTATCCATCTTTAAACAATATTTTCTATTTTTATTTTTTGGTACCGGGGATCAAACTCGGGACCTTGTGCTTGTGAAGCAGGAAGGAGGCAGCACTGAGCTAAATTCCTGGCATTTATTTCTTATTTTAAGAACTAAGATTTGAACTTGAAATTTTTATCTTCTTATTGATATGTTTTTGAGACCATAAATCACTTTAAAATATTTTTATAGATTTTGGTAAGTAGTGTTTTATTGACATTCATTTAGAAGTCTGTAATCTATGTTTTTATTTCTCCTTACTTTTGTATGTTGTTTAGTAGAAGCTTTCTTAATCTCATCCCCCTTGTTACCTCTGCTTCAATGTCTAGTTTATTGTAGCAGAGAATATTATTTGTAATACATCTCAGTGGAACTTAGAGAGGTTTACAGTGGGGTCTAACATTTGATGGCTTTGGTTTTGTTTCCACATCAGGTTGAGGAGATGGTACAACATCTAGTGTAGTGTTTCATCTTCACCCAAAAGGTGCATGTTATGCAATCTTTTGTTTATTCATTTATTGTGATGTGCATTTTGTTATATTTTTTCCATTTGTTATGTTTTTTTGCTAATTTTTTATGTACAGTTTTTAGAAATGTTTTTTTCTAATGCATTTCATAATGTATTTTCATTATAGTGTCTTCCTTTTTTATAGTTAACAGTAATTGTTTTATTGTGTTTTGTTCTTGAGATTAAGTGTGTATATCTTCTTTGCTTATCTCCCATTTTAATCTTTTTTAAATTGAGTTTATTGTTACATTTTAGGTATACAGTACAGTTACATTCATTACTGGGATCTTGTACCTTTACATGACAGGTCTTGGTTCTCATTTTTTCCCCTTGTCCCTCCCCTCCCTTCACCCCCTCCTCCCCTCCCCATTTACAAACACTTTAATTCCATTTTTAATCTTTCCAATCTCTGATATCTTTTTTCTTTCAGTTTTATCCTCCTTTTTGTCTTATTTCTACACCATTTAATCTATTCTCCTTTGAGTAATTTATGATTTATTTCTTACAATTTTTATCTTTTATTTTGTTTTTCAATTTATGCTCCTGAGATTATTGAGTAGCTTTATACTTTTGGCCATTTCAATGTTCAGCTTTTGAGTTTCTGATTTTTTAGAAAATAATTTCAAATGTATATTTGAGATACTTAATTTTGTGTGGTGTGCTGTTACAGTTTTATTTTGTATGATAGCAGTCGACAGCAGGTTATTTGTGGGTGGGTGGGAGTGGGGCATTGCTATGTGTTATTTATTTATTCATTTATTTATTTTGGTACCAGGGATCGAACTCAGGTCCTTGTGCTTGCAAGGCAGGCAGCGGAACCACTGAGCTAAATCCCTGGCCCGCTATGTGTTATTTCTGATTAGATTTCATAGGGTTCTGAATTTTCCTCTTTTGCCACTCTCTGTAGTTTCACCAGGATGTCTCAAAGAAGCAGATCTGTCTTCTCCTTCACAAGTAAGGATTCTGTGAGGCTGCCTCCTAGTGGAGCTCATTCTGAAGTCCCTTCCTGAGAGCGAGCGCAGAGACTGCCAAGTCCCCGATGTATGTCCATTGTATCAGTACCTGGAATTGACTGTCTCTTTGCACAAGTTTTTTTCTGCTCCCCTTTGTAACTGCTTCTCTTTCTTATGCAATCATCCTCTCTCCTCTCTTCACCCACAGGCAGTTTCTCCTTGTGCCCAACACCATCTCGGCTCAGATCTGATATTTATGTTTCTACTTAGAGATAGTTTGGAGTTTGCAACATCTCTGTGTGGGGTTTTCTGCCGTTATTGAGATTTTATTTGTCTTCTTAGATGACCTTGCGATTTGTGCGGGAAGCACAGGAAAACCACAAATGTGTACGGGCCCCATTATTTTCTCTTCCCTTGATTTCCAGTGGCAGTTTTTGTCGCTGCTACATTTTTTAAATCCTTTTATTAATAAGTGAAGAGATCAGAATAATATATTTCCCTATTATGAAGTAATTATTCTATTTCTGAAATAAATCATATTTTCCCTCAGAATCATGCAAAATTTCTTGTTTAGAAGGTTCCTCACATGGCATGTCTGGTGAAATCTCCTTAGTTGGATCTGTTATAAGGAATCTGACATTTAAGGACAGCCAGCAGTCTATGTCACATTTTCTCAATGGTAGCTAGTGTTTCAGGATGTATGCAGGTCGTTTTAAGCATACATATGTATATTTTCCACAAATAGGACCACGCATAATATAACATTACATGATATAATATTTTAGGGAAACATACATGCATCTCTACCTGGTCTTTCTAAAGATTGCAGACTCTCACTAATTACTTGGTGACAAGAAAAGATCTGATATTCTGTATTCCCCAAGTACTATATGAGTTGGAATCTGGAAATGGCACTGAAAACACTATTTTTACTGTAGGCAGCTGGATGGATGCTCATCGAAGAGTACACACGTCAATTTTAATAAATGTGTGGAAACTAAAAAAAACAATAAAGACTGCAGAAAATTTTAAGCAATGACAGCTTTTGTCAGTTTTCAATTCTCAGCACATAGGAAGCACGTAAATAGATATTCAGTAAATGTTTCTTGATTATGAAGGTGTTCTAATTAATTTAATCGTTTTCCCCTTGAAGTATTTTCAGAATGTTTCTTTTTTTCTTGCTTATTATAATCAATAGATGTTTGGTCATGCAACTGACGAATGCCACATTGGTATTTCTGGAAATTAATACTTTTCACTATTTCAATGGATGTTTTATCTCTAATACCTTAAAACTCATGGGTGGTAGTTTGGTTTCTGTGCTGCTATTCTGACTCTTCTTCCTCTCTGAAACTACCTGCCACCCCTTCTTTCTAGCTCTCTCTTCATTAGGGCACCATGCTCATTCACAGACGGACCTAATTTAAACTCCAAGTCATAGTTTGGCTTTCATTACTGTCAATGCCAGCTTTTCTCTTCTGGCCTAAATAGATATACTAGAAAATACAGTTTTCACGTTTTATATATTTTCACCTAAAATTATGACATTTCTTCCCCTCGAGCACACAGTTATTCTTCTTTACTGCCTTTTTCGGTATCTCCCATACAGTACACTACCAAAGCACTGTTTTGTCTTCTCAGTAAACATCTTCAGGCAGGTGTTTTATTTTCATTCTTTCTCCCTTAATATTTTTTTCACTGTTTTCCCCACAGTGGTTTTCTAAAATATCTGTTGACTTATTCTAGTATTTGTTCTTTACTCTTTTGTAAAAGTAGCTTTTTTCATACAACCTTACCATTTGGAAGAAAAGGAATATATTTCAGTCTATATCATGTCTGATAAAGTCTCTTGCCTGGCATAGAAGTCATTGGCTTTATGACCTTTTTTCCCCTGGCTTTTAGCCAGGCTCCTGGATGTTGGTGACTTGGATTCTAAAGGTTTCACTCCAACTATGTGATGTGCACCTCTGTATGCGCTGCTCAGACTACATCTATGCATAATAGTTATTATGACACTCTTTGTACTGAGGACAAATCTGAGATAAAGAAGGTAAATAAATAGCTTGCCTGAGGTTAAGTGAGGAAACAGTCCAGCTGGTTGTGTCCTATTACAGTATGGCATTTGGCGAATTTGATGAAGTTTTTTGTGTGTGTGTTTATGGTTTACATGTAATCCCTTTCTCCTAAATACTTGTCAATATTTATTCTTCACTCTATTTTTTCTTTTAACATTTATATGCATTTTAATGCTTACTTTTATTTGTCTGAGTTTTGGTTTATTTCTAAACAATATTTATGCTGAAGAAATTGAAGGAATAATGTACTCGCATACTGGTGGATGTATGTTTGTCTGAATTAACACACAAGGCATGACAGGAAATTAAAAGAATTTAAGTCGGTGAAAAACTTTTGGAGGACCACAGAGAGACTATGATATGATCTGACATTTTAAAAGAGTTCCTACGATTGCTCTACTGAAAGTAGATTATGCAAGAAAGAACAGCACCATGTCCAGTACTAATAGTTACGTTTAACAGAAATTCCCCAACCTGTCAAAGGTGGTTTGTATTTATAAGCAATGGTGGCTTGGAGAGAACACTTGATATTTAGGGTATATTCTAGATTGAAAGCCAGTCAATTTGCAAATCCGTCATGTATAAGTCATGATAAGGAGAAGAGAAGTAAAAGATAATGCAAAGGTTTTAGACAAGGTAACTTGAAGACTGTGGTTCCATGCACTCCGGCCAGGAAGGCTGTGGGTAGACCAGGTTTTCAGGAGGATGTGAGCCTGGGATGCAGTGTGGAGCATGTGATGGTTGAGGTACCCTTTAGATATTTAAGAGGAAATGCAGAGGAGCCAGTAAGAAATATGTGTGTAGCTCAGGAGATAGGCTTAGGCTGAAGAAACAGCTTTGGAAATTCTCCTTCTCCCCTCCCCCTCTCCCCCCTCTCTCCCCCTCCCTTTTCCCTCTCTTTTTCTCTTTTTTGAGAACAAGAACTCTATTTCCTATCTTTTATGCATTTTCAAAATTGTACTTACACATTAAGTCCAAATAAATGCATACCGAATGCCAACTGATAAGCAAGTTTCGAGTAATTTATAAATTGCAGTAATTCAGGCACTATCTATAACATTGAGAGACTTAAAAATAATACTGTTTCTGCAATTTCCAGGAGACAACACTAAATCTGTGAAGAAACAGATCATCAGAAAGAGTTTTCCAATTATGTCTACTTTCTGAGTGGTCACCTCAAGGCTGCTTGGAGGGGCATATAGAAGCAATCTTCACAGAAAACACTCAAACTGCAAACTTACATCTCAACAGAATGCAGACCTAGGGTAAAGACTAGATTTGAGCCGATTTTTACTTTACTGACAAATTTTTGAGCATGCCGAATGTGCTTAAACCTTTAATAATGGATGTTTGTAGCTCTCCACCAAGGAGGGAAATGTAGGTTTTTCACAAATGAGAAGGGAACTAGCTTTTAGTTTTTATCTCTGAGAAAAGAACCAAATCTAGGAATTCTAGTGATTCTCTGTAGCATAAAGTGAAACAGAAAACGGGCAAGAGACACTTTCAGATGACATCACATAGGTACGGGGAACATCTGTGCTCACCTCCTACTCTGTGCAGTTGAGCCTTACTGTTGTTGGCTTTTAATCAGGGAAACCTCTGCTTATTTTAAAGCCTGCCATTACCAAATTTCCAAGGGAACATTCAGAATCATCAGGACTTAGAACATGGAAGTCTGGAGTATCCAAGGGTAAGGCAAGAGTAGACTTACAATTGTCTTACAAGGTATGGCTCTATTTCTGAACATTGATTTTAAATATGAAATTCTGAATATTTGCTAAATATGTCGAGTTTTTAAAAACCTTCCAAAGGAATTTTTACATTGCCTGCTAGAAATGAGTGAATATTGCAAAGTTTCACATATGAATCTGTGCTTCCATTTCTCTTTAATGTTAACCTTTAACGTTATTTCAATGCTAAATAACATTACAAAGACATTTTCATTTGGGCCATAATTCTCTGTGTTTATAATTTCCAAATAATCTAAACTACTGTCTTAAGAAATCTGCATCCTGCGGATGGCCAAACAATGTAAACATAAGACTCTACAATTATGCCAACAGAATCATATAAAATTGTACAGTTAAAATGTTGTCTGAAATTTATTTAGAATATCACCACCCAAATCTGCACTGTCTTTTATTCTGGGGAGTTATGTTATTCATTACATTTTCTCCCAAACCAAGGCCTGAGATAGATGAAAATCTAGGTAATAGATGACATTTCAATAGCCAGAAGTGGATTTCAGGATTTATATATCCTCCAGTTATGAGATTTTCTCATCATCGCTCCATTCTTTATATCACCTTGGCTTTGACTGATGCAGGCATCTGTTAATTTATAACCTATAACCCACAAAATCTTTTTAATTCCTCAATATTGTCCTGAGAGTTTGCTTTTCCTTCTACCTGGAGCCATTCCTGGTCACTGCCATCCCCTTCGGTGAAGAGTCACTGCCAGTTTTCTAGCTTTGACTCAAGATTTACCATGCACCATTTATCTATGCTTGCCAGCTATTAGAACAGGTGCTTAATGATTCAAGTCTTTTATCTGATTGAATTGCTCCTTGGCTGTTTGCAATGTCTGCCAATTAAATATCACTTGCAAATTGAGAAAATTGCTCCTACAACCATTCACTCAGTTGTTTGAATCTGCATAATTTGTTTTCTTTCATATATTTCTATCCTGTTCCTTCACTGGGTACAATTCACTCTCAACAACAAATATGTTGGCCCTTTTTTTTTTTTTTGCTTCCATTTATGTACACACAATTGTGGGCTCTCCCACATTCACTCTTTCACTCTGTCCTACGTTGACTTTGAACACCACTGTTTGGATATTTAAACACACACTTTTTGAACCTTCCTGCCTGGGCTACAGCTGATAGGCCCTAGGAAATTCAGTCAGCCCATTAAAGCGGAACGTCTCCAGCCAAATTCTGTACCTCTCTTGTCCTCTTCCAATCTGTTTGTTCTTCTGTGTCCCCTGTTTCTGTCACTGCACGCCTGTCTTCTCATTACGCTCTCACCGTGTCTCAGTATTTCCTTCATCTTCTCTGAGTTATCAAGTTCGATAAATTAAATCTTAGCATATTGATGTTTTCTCAAAGTTATTTTTTGTTAACCTCCTATTGGTGCTGTTTCAGTTTAGACATTGCTTTCTTTTTGGATTGTTGAAAAGGTAATTTGTCTTTTTCCTTCTCTTCTCCAAAGGCATCCTTAGACCTACCTCAGCTACCTTTTTAAAACACAAATGAAATCACATTTTTCTCTTGTGTGAAAACCTTTCATAATTATTGCTGGCTGAATGATAAAGTCTAACCTGTTTAGCACAGCAAACCTGCTTGTATAATTTTCCCTGTTGCTGCCTCCCTCATCTGTACCCAACTTCATGACACAGCTCACATTTCTCTTCTTCTGTGAAATCTTTTCAATGCCCAGGCAGGAGCTGCTACACAGCCCCTGAGTTGCCATGACATCCTGTATGCATCACCCTCTGACATTTATCACATTCTGTTTTAACCATTTATTTAAACATTTATCTCCCAAATGTTTGAAGGTAGGAATGGTGTCTTCCCGTTTTTATATCTATGATGCTAGCTAGGCACAGTGCACAGAATATAATATGCATTCAAAAATATGTGGGATGAACAGATGAATATAAGCTATTCCACTGCATACTTAGCATACAAAATAAATGTAACCTCAGCCTTTTGCTTTCTAAAAGTGGTATTATGTAAAAAATTCTCTTTCTCCTTCTGTGTTTGTGTGTGTGTGTGTGTGTATGTGTGTGTGTGTATAATGTTTCAAATGATAGCTTGAAAAGATTTGGAATAGGTGTTTCAGAAAACAGGATTATCAAAAGATTGAAGTGATCTGAGAACTAGGACAAAATGTGAGTTTTGCTGGAGTTGAAAACGTGGAAAGATAAGTAAGGGCAGCCCAGGCAGACTGCTGCTGAGAGTGATCGATATGGAGTGAGATAAAATTTAGGATGAATATAAGGGTTCTAATTTTCTTAGAAGAAGAAAGAAGACACAGGTTTTTGAGTGAGAAGTGAGAGCTCTGAGCAGTTTGGAGATTCAAATCTTTTTGCCATATCCCAAATCCTTCTCCGTATAATTTTATTTCTTTTGTCTTCTGCTCATGCTTCACCCAAACTTCATCTGAATTTTATTCAAATGTGCAGGTCTTATAAATACCTAGGCTGAACACTTTCTGAATATTATTTTCTTCGCTAGTACGCAACTTGGTTTATTAAAATGTTCTGCTGACCCAACTTACATTAGAACTCCATTTCCCTCTGCAGCTGGTAAAAGGGCTAAGTAAGCCCTTGAGTTGTGGAGCGAAACTGTCTGGATGTGAATCGTGAGCTTCTTTTAGTTGGTTGTGTGACTGTAGGTTTTTACTTCACTTCCCTGACTCTGGCTGGTCTTCTGCAACACCAGGGCAATAGAAGTGCCCACAGTTAATGAATTCAAAGTCCAAAAGAGCCTGTTAGCTTGAGTAAGCCCTGTACAAGCGCTAGGACTTATAATCAGGTCAACTTCAAACTGTATTGTGTTATGATGTTAGTTGTCAGTGTGGTTAAGTATGTGATAACTGAAATGCATGGGTCTAATTTTAGTGATGGTCTATTTTTATAATAAAATAGAGAGTAGAAAAATCACTCTACACATATATAACACAGAATTGTAGCTTTTTCTTTATAAAAAGACTGATCAATCATACTTCATATACCTTTCTACACTATCAAATATCCTGCACCATTATAAAAGATTTCCTTTTGGATTTATACTACCTGTTGGTTTCTTCTTTTGAAATTGTAAGTAAGTTTATATCTTTAACTACTAGAGCCTTAGTAGTTTTTATTAATTTTGCCACCTCTTTACATAGCAGTGGAAAAAGGAGCATTAACAATTTATCAACATACTTTTACAAATGTTTTGCAGCCTTTTGTTTGTAATTTAACTTATATTTATGATATTTTTTCATTTGTTGGTGATTTAAATTTCTGTGCATCTATAACTACTGATAGCCTCCTTAAAACATATTCAAGTATTCTATGCCTCTGACAGATTTTGTTATCTGCTCCCTCTTCTAATGACAGCATCCTGCTCTTGCTGGGGAGGTGCTAGCTGGGGCAGTGCTCCCCATGCGTGTGCCCAGTGTTCTGCAAGGAACCACCTCTGGTGGACCATGGCGCTGGATGTGGGTGTGCGTTGCAGGTCTGGCACCATGAGTACTGCCCCCTCTTGGACACAGTCCTTTGTAGTCAGAGCCAGTGTGTCTTCAAGCCAAGGCTTTGAGCTGCTATTGCTGGTGTAAAAGATAACGATGTTTATACTGGGATAGAAAGAGAAGCTGAAAGCTAAGCCTGGAGCTGCTGAAAGCCACCTGAAATGCCAAGAAAGAAGAGCCTGCCTATGAGTCGGGGCCACACTGAGGAAAATGGAGCTGAGAGATGGAGGGAATGATAACAAGGCCTGAGGAAATGAGTCCGGACCTCATCTCTGGGCTGATCAGTTTTGTGAGCCATTACATTATATTTTCACCTCTGCTAGGTTGTCACTTGTGACCAAAGACGTCCAATTAATTTAATTTGGAAAATAAGGGAGGGTTGTTTTTAAGGTAAAACACACTATTTTCAAGCAGTAGGAAGGAGCAAGGAATGTGAAAGAGTCTTTAGAAGAGAAATAGAGGTAAAGAAAAGTGGAAGGCAATTTAAATTTCATCTGTGTGCTGATTAGTGATAAACATATATATCCATTCTAGATCTCTTACCTGAACTGTGGACTCATATCAAATTACGTATTTCCTTTTCAATTTGGACAGCTGTGAGGAGGTCTATTCATATTTGTTTAAAGAATGGGCTCTAGAATCAAAATTTAACTTCTGATCTTAGCCCTTCCTTAATTTCCCCCATGCTTGTAAATGATACCACTTTCAGTGCGACTGTGGGAATGACTAAATATAACACGTTATACAGTTATTTGATAAAGGCTTAAAAGTAGCATTAAAAGCCAAACATTTAGACTTGCAATAAAGATAGAAACTTTTTTTCACAAATAATAATTTTAGGATGGTACAGTAGGTTGGGTGAAAATAATGAATGTCACTGAAAGACACTAATAAGGATATTGTTTTATCTCACATACATCTTAAAACATCACAGAACTGCTACCAATTCCTTATGTAAAAATATTTTCTAGACAAGACACTAAGATTGTAACAGTAAACCAAACACATGAAATCTTTCTAAATTAATCTGAAAATTTAGCAGGAGAAGCTAAAAAGCAGATAGATCACATAATAAAACTGATGTGTTATAAAACAATAAAACAGAAAAAGAGGGCTAGGAAGGGCAGACAGTGGAAGTTGTTTTTCTGTGTAGGCCAATGGAAGGCCTCTGGCACAACTTTTAAAAAGAAACTGGGGGGAAAATATTGAAGTGGGGAAGGGTTATCTCAAGAAAAGCCTTCAAGGTGAAAGGCCAAGTTCACTAAGAGGGCAATGAAAAAGAACTATAAGCCTGCATGCAGTCCGGTGAATAAGAGAAATAGGAGACATCACAAAGGGGAATGGATAAGGCAGGTTATATAGACAATTTCAAGAGTGGCTTCTACTCTGAGTGAAGAGAGAAACTACCAAATGTCTTAGAACCAGAGAAGTGACTGCATCACTCTGGCTGTTGTGCTCCAAATATATTAAAAGATGGCAAGAAAGGAAAGTGGGAGGGCAACTGGCCCTTGTTAGGTGTAATCCAGGGGAGAGACGATTGTGTCAAGGAAGGTCTTGAGTGGAACTGGGAAAGAACAGGAACATGTGATATGTTTTCCTACTGCTGTGGTTAACAAGGGAAGATTAAAAGCCTTGAGTTTAGAATCTTTGACTTTGTGGTCTTTCTCTCACCTCCCTGTCAGATCTATCAGCAAATCTTGTCAATGAACCTTCAAACTATATATTGAATGTATGATATTTCTAAGCAAAGAATGTGGGGAGATTCAAACTATATAAGTAATGAGATGAGATCTAGCAGCCTTTCTGTGGCACATTCTTGATTTTCATGGTTAATGTCTACAACGTTCCACACTTGTGAACACACTGTGATTCAAAGACACTTTTAAAACCCTCCTAATCACACATAGGTACTAAGTGTGTCACCAATATTCACAGCTAACGACGTCTGTTTCAGTTCCAAGCTTTTGTGTTGCCACTAAAGATAAAAGACTCAGTGGAAGAATTTTTAAGTTAAAGAACAAGAAAATAAGCAAATCACATGAGATTTTCTTCCTCTTTACAGAACAGCATAAGAACTGTTATGAGAACTGTATATAAGAACTGTTAAAAACAAAATGAGAAAGGTATCAAGGATGAAGTGTGGGATTCCAGTTGAGAATTGAAAAGCATGGAAAATGCTTGGAATGTGCATTTGGTGGATTAAAATGAAGGATTAATATTTTTTAAAATAGAGAAAAATCACTGAAGGTCTATTGACATCAGTTACTGTATCACAATCTTCTATGCCAGGAGCCTGGCTCCCGTACAGATCCCATGGAGTGAAGGGCCAATGAGTACAGGAGGCAGGGATGCCTTAAGAGATTGAGGAGGACTTAGGCAAAAAGTCTATTTTTATTTTGCATTTCCATGAAGTGAGAAATCGCTACATCTTTTCCCTTATTTTCTAGACACCGGGAGTTTTACTTGTGGTTTTAGATACTCAGGGAACCTAATTTTTGTGTTTTGTTGGTGAAACTCTACACATGCCATCTCCACTTTTACTTTATTCACAGCATTTTATTTTGTGCTGACAATTCCATGTGCTTTCTCAGGAAGAGTTTCTTACTGCCTCTACGAGACAGATTGCACAATAGGTTCTTTGTATGAGCCAGATACTGTGAGACCTGGCTAATTACTGCTCTCTCTCTAGAACCTTCTAACTTCCTAATAGATTTCAGTATCAATATTGATGTTCCTTGCAATCACTTTCAGTCATCGATGAAATAGATATTTTTAAGAGAAATTTTAAGTTTGTTGAAAAATTGGTCAGGAAGTACAAAGTTTCTTCTGTTACTAACATGTTGCACATTTGAAGAACCAGTATCAATATACTGTCATTACCTAAAGTCCATAGCTTATGTTAGAGTTTCTTCTTTCTGTGAGTTTCAGCAGCGTAATGATGCTATCCATTACAGTATCATAGAGAATAGTTTTACCACCTTTAAAATCCCTGTGATGCAAATATTCATTCCTCTCTTTTGGGTTATTTTAAACTCTAAATTTTTTTATATTCTCAAATAGTCTGCCATTACCCTCAATAGCAAACTTTAGATACTCTATATTTCAATCTCTAGATATATCTCTCTAACTTACTAGCTCATTTATATTTTAGCTACATTTTACATGTTTTTCAACTTCATCTTGAGAGTCTGATGAATTTCTACAGAAATGATTTATTTCATTAGATGGATTCCTATGTATTTCAATTTTGGGGTCCTATTTTGAAAGGAACTGTTTGCCCCATTTCTCTCTGTGAGTCTGTTTTTCAGGTACAGGAAAGCTATTGATTTTTGTGTGTTGGTCTTGTATCCATCTACTCTGTGGAATCTGGTCATTAAGTCTAGAGATTTTTGGTGGAGTCCTTGGGATCTTCTAATTAGAGTATGATGTTATTTGCAAATAATGACAACTTGACTTCTTCATTTCCTATCTTTACTCCTTTTACTTATTTCTCTTGTCAAATTGCTGTGGCTAATGTTTCCAAAGCTATATTGAACAGGAGTGGTGATAGTGGATGTTACTTGTCTAGTTCCTGATTTTAGTGCAAAGGATTTGAGTTTTTGACCATTTAGTATGACATTGGCTGTTGGTTTTTCATAGATGGCTCTTATCATATCAAGGTAGAGACCATCTATTCCAATGTTTGGAGGGTTTTATCATGAATGGCTGTTGGATTTTGTCAAATCTACTGAGATGATTGTATGTTTTTTGTCCTTAACCCTATTAATATAGTGTATTATATTTATTGATTTGCATATGTTGAACCATCTCTGCATCCCTGGGATGAATCCCACTTGGTCAGGGTGTATGATCTTGATCATCTTCTGCATTCTGTTTGCCAGAATCTTATTAAGGAGTTTTGCATCTATGTTCATTAGTGAGATTGGTCTGTTGTTCTCTTTTTTGGATGGGTCTTTCTCTGCTCTGGGGATCAAGGTGATGCTTGCAGGAATGAATTTGGGAGTATTGCTTCCCTTTCAATTTCACTGAAGAGTTTAAACAGTACTCACAGTTGTTCCTCTCTAAATGCCTTGTAGAACTGAGCTATGAAATTACCAGGACCTGGACTTTTCTTACTTGGTAGCCAGGTCTGTCACTGATCATGGCCAGGCTTCCTTGACCACTGTAGCTTGTCTTTCATCTCACTTAATTTTCTTGTCAAGTTCATCCACATATCTCAAGCTTGATGTGGATGTTTTAACCTTCTTGGCTCTTGCACTTGTGCATTTCTTCTCTACTCTGGAAAGTCACAGGGCTGTGCAAGGGCTGCAGTGAATGGGGTCAGCTTTACATAAACCTCAGCTCAGTCCTCTCCACCTCTGAACTCTCCTTTTATCCATCCTGATTTAGCAGCAATTCTCACTTCCCAAAATATCTATTTAATCTTTCACCATTTCCCTGTGGGCTCTTACAGACTACCTATTCCCATCATTGTCAATATACTTCATCTCTTGTCTTTATCAAGAAATCCGAAGCAGTAAGATATGATCTTCCTCAACCTCCCAGACTCTTGCTGAGAGATTTAAAAGATATGTTCTCGTCACATTTTTTTCTGTATCAAGGCAACAGTTTTATTTCTTCAAAATCAATTCTCAATCTAATCTTTTTTCTTCTTCCCTATCTACTCTGGAATCTTTATCTTTCACATATCAACATCCTATTCTTATATTAAATTCTCTTTGTATTCCTCAGCTTATAATTATACTCAAGTCTCTATTGTGCAAAAAAAGAAAAAAAACTCCACCAAATTCTATTTTAAAATTCTACTATTCTACTATTAAAAATTCTGTTATTCTATTAGCTCTCGCTCTCTTTCCCACCCCATCCGAATTTTTTGAATGAGTATAGTGTATGCATATTACATTCATCTTTTCATGTCCCTGTTTTTTCATAATCTTTTGCCCTTTGGCTTTTTTCACCACTCTGTAAAGCAATTCTGGTTTAGATCATCAACAACTTCCCAGAAAAGTAAGCAGAGAATGGAGAGCCGGTAGCTTTTGAAAGAGGTCACTGTACTGGATAAATCTGATGTTATGTGGATTATTAATTTAGGACCCACCTCAATTCAGGTGACCCAGGATAGCTTAGATTCAGCAGAAAGTCCAACTGTTATTAGCTAACCCCTACTGAGCCTACAAAAGTCAGTAGAAAATAAAAGGCGGAAGGTTGAGAGTGCCCAACACAAGATTACAACTGTGGCCTATAACACAGTGGTAGAGATTGAATTTTGAGCTTCTCATAGTCCTAAAAATCTGTCAATGCAGAATTTGTTAATTGGTAAGAATATTATTAAAAAAGTAAGGGTCAGTAAAGACACGGAAAACCAACAAAAACCAAGAGTATATGCCACCTAGAGGACTGTACTTTGTGATATTCTAAAAGTTGTTTGGCTTCAATGATGCCAGACAGGTCAGATATCGGAAGGGAATAAAGAACCCAGAAGTAGCACATATGTTGTTCAATACCAGCAGCTGTCATTTTTTTCTTTTTATATGTTTGAACAATAACTAATTGGTTAAGTCAAGGATTATATTTTATATGACAAAATATTCAGGACAGGAGTTTGGCAATGTCAACCTTTCTCCTAAATGCTCTTCTATTATAAGAATTTTTTTCACATTTATTTTTCTGTTGTCACCCAATTTTCTCTCCACAAAGTACACACAATGATATAAGGTGAAAGTTCTGTATCTAACACTACAACCTAATGCACTACATCACACTTATTTGACATGAAATTAGTGTTCAGGGTTTACAACTCCAGGTATGAGATAAATAAAGGAATTCTTACCTTAAAGACTAATTCCCCTACCAAACCATTCCATGTCCCGTCTTCTTGTGGGCTTCCATACTTGTGATCTGGTGCAACATAAACTTCATAGTTGAAGCCCAAGTAGTTGGATAAGGCATCCAAAACATCAATGGAGAAGCCCTGGTATTTCTTCGGCTTTCCCAAGACATTTTCAGAGACCATGACGAAAGGTTCTTCCTATGTGGATATAAGAAACATTCAACTTCAATCAGTATTGTTTCCTAGAAGTAGAGATTAATTCTTTAAAGAGTTTTGCTTACAAGGTCTAAATACTGTTTTAAAATTTGGAATAATATACTCAGGAATACCATTTATGCATTATTAATGCATCATGTCTCACTCTGAACAATGTTGAAAGGGACTAAAATAATTCAGAGGCCACAAGTTCATGTTTCCTGGCATCTCAAGAAGAATCTAAAATTCATCAGCAATAAAGTGGAGTTTGGAAATCCTGGTTCTATAATACTTATTTTATACATTCTGTGTATATTTTACATAGATAGATAAAATGATATCTAACAGATAAAATCTATATGCAACTCTGAAAAGAGAAAATATTCTAAGAATATATAATTTAGCTAGTGTTTATAATATCATATATGCTAGAAGCTATTTGCTAATTTTATAAATGTAACATTTATATGCATTTCATTGCAAAAACAGCTTCTTTGATACTTTAAGAAAATTATTCATCTTCTTGGTAGACTAATTTGATAAATTTGACAAACTGATTTCTGCTATCACCTCTTTAATCTGCTCCAATTTTTATTTTTTAAAACTAACACATCAGCCCTTTCACTTTGGAATTTTCAGTATTGGAAGAGCTTAGTTGGTTGAAATATGCTGACAGATCACAGAAAATTAGATAATCAATTCCTTAATTTCCTCATCTTTCTCAGAACTCTTAAAGCAACAGTAGTGCTTACAGATAACCATTTGTGATCTTTGTGGTCCATGCAGTTCACTGGGCAGTCTAAGATCTCTCTTGGGTATAAGTCAGAATATGGAGATATTTATAAATCATTCATAAAATCATTTTATAAAGTCATTTATAAATCATTTTTCCTTTGGGATGTCCAAAATAGTTTTTTCACGTGTGAAATACTACTACTTTTTTGTGGCTTTTACTCAGGACACTTAATAAGGGACTTATAAATTCAGTGCACCTGTAATGTAAATATAAATATTGTACACCGTAACACTCAGTTTTCCCCTAAAAATTGCCATGAGATAAATTTTTGTAATACTCAGGGACAAAGAGTTTCATTTTGCTGCAGTAATGCCTTTTAAAAAAATAATTTAGCTAAATATTGAGCTTTCCCTTTTTTACTTGTATGCCCGGAAAATCAGTTTCTTCTATGTCCTGGTAACTATCTGAGACCACACTTTTCAGAGAACCAAGATAGATGTCAATATCCCTGACACTTGGTATGCTGTACCAGGCTATGACTGCTTCGCTG
>NW_022900944.1:3223308-3290207 GCF_012274545.1 Fukomys damarensis | reverse complement strand
TGAAATGTATCAACAAAAAAAAAAAAAAAAAAAAAAAAAAAAAAAAAAAAAAAAGAGAGAGATTCTAATTTATGTTATTAAGCTACTCATTTTTCTGGTGTAATAGTATTTCATGATAATGAATATAGATCACTAGATAAGTTTTGAGAATGAATAAAATTTCTAGTAATCCTGACTTGTTTGAGGTACATGTTATAATGTATGGATTAAAAGGAAAAATCCAGTCAATCCTTTAAAGTTTTATGTAATGTTCAGCACATTTTGATAGCTCCACTTTATTTATATATTTTAAATTTTATAATAAAATCTCCAGACAATTGGCAGAATTTTCTACTTTTCATTTAGCTGTTTGGGCAAAATACAGACTTAGCAAATGGCTGTGGCTTGTGCCAATACAATGAAGTAGATCTTGAGTTCATTAGAATTGGACAGATTAAAGGGCTTCTAAAACTAAGATCAGCCTCAGAGAGCCTGCAAATAAGATCAGGCAGTTCTATAATGAATGCTATAAATGCTAGTCACAGAAATCAGGCATTTATTCATTTCGAAATTATGACCTTTTATCAACTCATGTCTACATACCAACTGCGAAGTGCTCCTGAAAGATCTTATTTGACTGCTTCTACCAGCAATTTGGGGTCATAAACATTCTCTATTTTCATGGATCCTAAAAAAACTAACAAATCCTCTAAGTTTGGCATTAATATAATCACCAGAAATTTAATAAATTCTTTGTGGTAAAAGACACTTAGAAAAGTCAGAAGTTAACTCTGTTGCACAGCCAAGTGATACATATGGAAAAAGAATATCCCAGTGTATGTACTTTTATATAAACTATTACTGATTCCTTTTCATTTTTATTCACATATCTTTAGAGCAGTTGTTTACTATATTGAATTAATATATGTTGAAGTTCTCCAAGAATGATTTGAATTCTTTGTTTGTAAGTAAATCTCTAGATAAATAGATCCCTTACCCTGGGCTGCTGTCAAAATCCCTACCTCGCAATGTCAACCAGAATTGACTAAAAGTGCAGAGTAAAAATGGTTATAGTAAGGGTCCTTTTAAAGAAAGTTGATGAATTATTGATGAACATGCCTCTTAAATTTTATGCCCTAAATAAACTTTTATAACATCCTATCACTCTTCTTCTGGATCAATGTTTTTAAAGCCTTATTTTTAAACTCTATTACAGAGTTGGATCACTATTCATAAATTCTAAGTCAGGCGAGTTGTTCTCTATGAGCACAATCAGCTAATATATTAGACAGGTAAACAGCAACAGAAATTAGACTGAAGCTCTGGGAAATATAATAGAGGAAAAATACTTGTTTTTTTCTCTGTGACAACACTTAACTTGGTTTAAACACTTTTATACATGTACCTATTTCCAAAATTTATTCACTCATTGACTTATCCATTTAACATCTGTTGAGCAGCTACTGCATAAAGATACTACATTCTATATAGGGAGAGATAAAATAAAAAGTTATCAGTACCTCTTTTAAAATAATTTTAACAGTAGGGGAAATGAGTACTAAAGGTGCTAAACAATATAAAACAAAACAAAAGCAACACCTACCATAACTGATACCAAAATGAAAACAAAGGAAGATAGCGGAAACCAAAAAAAGAAAAATAAGGATCTGGGGTTATCAGTTGTGTATTTCTTAATAGATGCAAAGACTTAGGAACAAACTGTTACAGCTCAAAATCACAAAATAACTTACAGAAAAGGAAGTCATCAAAACCTGTTGTACTTCATCTACACCTTTCCAAATTTTAATTTTTTCAGTCCTTTTGATTAAAAGACTGCATGATTTATTTAAAATTTTAATAAAGTTAAGAATTTACTAGATGCCTGACAGGAAAAACATACTAAAACAAAACCAAATTCTCCTTTTATGGAAAGCATCTTAATTTTTAGGACTCACATTCCTCCTTCCAATAACTATTGAGTAGAATTCACTAAATAAAAATCAAGGACATCAGATGTAAGGAAACAATACTTTAGATATTAGAACTAATAAACATAACAGATGAGAGAAATAGATCATTGGAGTTCAGATATTAGAATTTTCAGATGCATTTATATTTGTTATATTTAAAGAAATAAAGGGCAAATCTATCTTTCTTTTTTTTTTTTTCTGGACTCTTTGAGATGATTTCACTTTGACCCCAGGCTGGCCTTGAACTCCCAGCAATCCTGCTGTCTCAGCCTCCTGAGTGCTGGGATTATAGGCATGAGCCATCACGTCTGGTTCAGGGAATTTTTTCTTTAATTGGTACAATACTGGAAACTACAAAAACATGCTATCACAGAGTTGAAAAAGAACCAAATAAAAACCTGAAAATTAGAAAAGACAATGACTAAAGTTAAGAACGTAATGACTGACTTTATTAGTAGATGAAGAAAGAATTGGTGAATTCTAATAGATAGAGTTGAAAAAGAACCAAATAAAAACCTGAAAATTAGAAAAGACAATGACTAAAGTTAAGAACATAATGACTGACTTTATTACTAGATGAAGAAAGAATTGGTGAATTCTAATAGATTGAAATAAATTTCTACACTGGAACAAGAATAAATAAGAGAATAGAAAATTCCAGAGCAAGAATAAAAGAGAAATGAATGGTCCAATCATCCCAAATACTGTCAAGCACATGAAACAGTAGGATCTGTCATTCACACGCACTGGATGTGTCAATCAGTACAAGCATTTTGCAAACATTTTGACATACAAGGTAGAGTATAAAAATTCTTATATACAAATTAAGGCTGCCTGTTTCTGAGGAATAGGTCAATATTTATCTAGTATGCAGACACAAATAGTTGTGTCTTAGCATTCCATTCCTGGGTATAAACAGTAGAAAGTATTGGGTCCCAACATATATATCTGAAAATGTTGATAGCAGCATGATTTGTAATAGCCCAAATTTGGGAAAAATATGAAAATCTGAATGTCTGTCAAGATGGAAAAGATATATACATTTGCTATATGGATAGGGTGGAATACCAAATGGTTCAAAACTAAAGAATCTGGACCTACATGTGAGTATGAACAAAATTTTAAAAGAATGATTTCAGCACAAGTACCATGTAAGACAACAATTTAATTTAATTTATGCAATATTCAAAACTAGTAAACATGGTATTAAAGAATTCAGACCTTCTGGGCACCATGGTGAATGCCTACATTCCCAGCACTCAGGAGCCTGAGGCAAGAGAATAGACCCAAGTTCAAGGCCAGCCCAGGCTATATAGGTAGTTTAAAGCCAGCCTCAACCAAAAAGCAAGACCCCGTCTAAAAAAACAAAACAAAACAACAACAAGTACTGATACTTTTATAAAGAAAATTAAGGAAGTGATCATCTCTGGGTGGTTAGCTGCAGGATGCAGGGAGGGGAGGAGCAGAAACACAGACGGGTTTTTACTTTTGATTCTAGGGAGTTACTCATTAATTAATGGTTTATACAATTGGGTATGTGTGTCATATTGAAAAAGAAAACAAACATGTAGAGGAGAAGGTCACATGGAACATGGATTGAGAGAACTGCAGTTGTGGTTCCACACACAGAGCCACAACTCAGAAGTTCAAGGCTGCAAACAGTCTTGAGAACCATCTGATAACACTCTGGGAACAGTCTGTTTTGAGAAAGTGCATGAATAACTAGAACTAGGTGTTCATAAAAAATACTTTCTAATGCTTTGCTAGAGATCACCTGTAAGGAACTGTTTATTCTCATGGGAGTATTGTGCATGTCTCTAATAAAAACTGAGGTTGGTGAGAGTTGGCTGCTGTTTGCCTGCGAGAGCTTCAGCCCTCTACTCCTTGGCAAAACTACATTCCTACTGTCTGGCTGTCCTCCCTGACAACACAAAAACAAACAACAAATTTGTTATCTGGGACCATATTAAAGCCATGCTAAAGTATTTGCCTTTTATTTGGAAGAAATAGAGCTTTTGGGTAGAATAGGATAAGAAATTAACTTTGAAACTGGAGGGTGGAATACATTGTAGCAGGAAGATTCTTTTACAACACCCCAAATGATAGGAAGTCACGGCCAAGCCTATTTAACATATATTTTCAAAGTCTGAGTTCATAGCTTTGAGTACTCTACTACAAAGACAGAAAGGGAGAAAGCAAATTATAAAACCCTGCTGTTGAAATTCATTTTCCAGCAAATAGTTTCAAAGAGTATTAATAAGACGAGTCTACATTAGTGAAGACCTGTCTGCCAATTAAATGAAAACAAACTGCTGAGTATGATGGGCTGATCATCTGCTTGACAGATTCGCTAAGCACAAGTCTCAGCAACTGGGATAAACAAAGCTTCGCAGAATGTCAGTAGTTTATCAATCTAAGTGCATTAGCATGAGAATCCAGCAACCTTTGTGGAGAAAGGGGCGCATCAGCAGTTGATAATTTTTACATTAGCAAGAATTTATTCACATCACTTGTAGTGTTATTAGATAATAACTTCATAATTTGGAATTTGTATTCAGTCACTTTAAAAATCTCATGCTAATTGCTTAGTTGATTTACAACACTGTTTGCAGCTTGCAGATTTTGCAGTTAATTCCCATATTTTAATAATATGTAATGTTGTTTGCGAGTGATAGTTTTTAAAACATCTGATATATTTGATAGGTACAAGCTACCAGCTCTTCTGCCAAGCCTTTATCAAGGGCTGTTTGGAGGGTTTGTTATGCACAACTTTACAGAATGCCAGGAAAGCCAAAAGTTTGGAACGAATCACTGGAAAATTCCTTATAATTCTGCTCACACACAGCTGAATGACATTAAAGAGAGTATGAGAATATTTCTTAATGGCTTGTTTTAAAATGTTGTTTCATAACAACATTCTCTTGGCGGAAGCAAACAAGGCTTGTCCTTATGCCTAGCATGAGCTTCTATTCTGCACAGGGATGACACAATCCACTTTGATATATGCAGAATTAATGATCATCATTCTCCTTGGAAAAACCTCATTATCTTTTATGGAGCATATGCAAGTATTAGAAAGTTTTACAAGTTCAAAAAGGCTGGAAATATGGAATATATCATTAAAGAGGTATCAAGACATCAGGATAGGAAAACAAGCATAAGGAATTGTTGGAAAGGAAGAAATAATTCTTGAGCTGTGAAGGATATATTCGTGCTGCAGGGGGTAGAGAAAAACAAATCACAGGGATATGTGATAAAAATATTTTTACAAAAATTTTTGCTGGGAGCTTTTATAGAAGAATAAATGCTTAAGAAACATAGTGCTGAAAATATTTTTTAAAAAACTCTTCATTTATATATATTTACCAGACAATACGGTTCAATTTTAAATGATAGTAGTAAATAAATATATTTTAGCATTCTGATGTCCTGAACCCACTATCTGATACATTATTTCTAATTGTTATTAAATGGAAAGTAAGTTGAACTGAAAGGTACAGCTATTAGTGTGCAAGGGGCTTCTTTTTAAAAAAAAGATTGATTCTAGATATTGGTTTCAAGTAAAGAAATCACAATTGTGATTTAGAAGCTAAATGAGGAATGGACAAAACTGAAATAAAGTTTTTAAATGAGAATAAGAAAGAAAAATAGGACACTTTAGGAATAAAAGGATGCTCAGGACAGTTGGCAATCACAATAGTCTTAATTCCTTAGTTTCCACTTACTGGTTTTCCCTAGAACACATGAAAATTCTTTTACCATGTGATCCCTGTGCACACAGTGAGAAATGTCAGACTCTGAGATTGCTTGCTGAAGTAAGTGCTAGATAATATTTTTTTGTTTGTTTATTTGGTCAACATTTTCATTATGTTGCTAAATTTGACACTTGAGGGAATCTTACGAGCAGATACCCACATTCAAGAGTCAAGTCTATTCCGTAAATAGTTGTTAGAGGTTTGGTACAGATTACTTTTCAAGTGCAGTTATCTCAAGGAAAACTATCAAAACCATGTTTTAAAATAGAGCGAACTACAGCTGTAAGGAGAGATGGGCTGTAAGAATTTGGAAAGGTGTGGCTTCAGAATGATGGTGTTATTCACAAACTCTAGTTTAGTAACTGAGATTCTTGTTAAATATCGTGAAGAACAATGATGTTAAGAAATGTCAATTAAATCTTATGATAAGAGCTATTTTGTCTCAGGATGTAGAAGTACGTAATAAATGAAAAATGAAGCTCACAATATATTGGAATGTAGCCCCAAACCCTAAAAAAGAATAAAAAGAAAAGCTATGTAAAAAGTAAAAATATTTAAGGACTAGTGGCATTTCTATCTAAAACGGCACTGCCAATAGGAAAAGAGCAGAAATTTGGTTTTTTATTTGGTCATTCAAGAGTGTTAATGCCAAATGCGCACTGAGAATACAGCAACAAATAAAACAAGCAAGCGTCTCTGTCTCCCTAGATCGACACTCTAGGAGTGACAGGCAATGCACAAATATGCTTTATCTTGTATATGGCACACACACTGGAATGAATACATGCTGTGTTAGATGGCTCTAGAGCTGTGGAGGAGGATTAAACAGATAACGAGGATGAGGCACATGTGCGAAAAGGCTGCGCGTTCAGTTAGGAAGTGATCTGTAAACACAGCCTGTTAGACAGAGGACAAAGTATGGACAGATTGAGTAGAAGTCCCTCTGACATGTCTGAGAGACAGAAGGAACAGTGTTGTAGCTGGAACTGAAGGGGTCAGGGCCAGAAAATAGGCTATGTTAAGAGTTAATGAGCACCAGCTGGGTAGAGTCTGACCAGGGTGTTCAGGCCACCGAGGTGATTTTAGCTGTTAAGTCTACGGAGATGGGAGGCCAACAAGATGTGAAGCAGATGGATTCCGAGCAGAGAAGAGCATGGTGTGATGCGTTCTAACAGATTACCAGACAGTTGCCAGTTACTATTGACAATAGACTGCAAGGGGCAGTGTAAGAAGCTAGGAGACCAAGCAGGATCCTTTTTGCAATAAATCAAGAGGGAGCTGATGGTGACTTGGCAGTACATGGATTTAGTGAGATGTAATCAGATCTGATAGGAGGTGCTGATATATGGATGTGGGCTTACAACACTAACTGGAAGGCTGAGAAACTGCGATGCCCTGCCTTACTTCCTGGAGATCCAGGGAGGAGGGCTCGGTATTGAAAGAGGACACATTTCCCAGAGTCCCCTTGTGTTTTTTATTTGGCGTATGTAGCATGGTAATTCTGTTAGAAAAACTATAGCTTTGAGTGAATAGACTGAAGTCTTCAAGGTGAATGCTCCATACAGAATCAAAGACAGTATTTTGTAAAACCTTGCAGCCCTCAGTACAAAATTAATACACATTCAAAGTTAATACATGGAAGCAGAAAACTATGTATTTTTCAAAAATCTGTGCATGATTGTGACTTATAATCATTGGGAAGCAAAATAATATTTACTAGAAGAAATAACAGGCATTAAAATATCGTAATGTTTGAGCTTAAATTTTAAATGGACATAATTTAAGAGGAAACACGGAAGGTGGGCTATTTACTTTTGTTTTATCAGTACATCCTTGTGAAATACAAATTAGAACAAGAAGTGTTTTATTTATTGCTTGTCAGAAGGCCAAAGAAGAGACAGGATGTTAGTGTTTTTTCAGCAGCAGGTGAATAAGTATATACTTGCATATGTCAACTAAACTTGGGAAAAAATTTACAGAAAACAAATTCACAGTAATAAAACAAATGCCACCAATTTTTTGTATTATTTCACTTGGCAATTTTATAACTAAGGAAATAAGCATCAATAAGTACAGGTATATATTGAAAAGACTGTAGATTACAAGGCTTCCAGGGAAATTCCAACCTAAATGTCCACTGACTTTCATCCATACAACATACTGTTCCACAGCCCACTGAGTTGTCACCCTCAGGACCCAGTGCTCTCTCACAATCATCTGCTCTGATGGGCTTCACATCAATTTCTTCTAAGATCCATAGTTTCTTACATTTAGAATGTCTGTTTGCCTTATAGAAAGATTCAAATTATCATTGTACAATTGTTTTTAATTTCCATTTGTAGTCAACATAGTTCAATGAGTGAAAAATAAAATACATCAACTTGCATTTACAATCCTGGGAGATGTTTGAAATATCTGTGATACTTAGTAGCTGCAAAAACTATTATCCATCTCTCAGATGAAAATATTAATAGTAAGAATTCATATGTATACTGAAATGGAAAAATAAAACTATCCACAGTTTGTATGTTTATAATTTGAAAAATAATATTGTTAATAATAATACCAGAAAACATCCCTGTTTGATATAGTGTGTACTGGGCACCTTTTAAATGCTTTTTGAAGGGCTGGGGATTTAGCTCAGTGGTTTGGTGGCCTGCCTCACAAGCACAAGGGACCTGAGCTCGATCCCTGGTACCACAAAAATATATAAAAAAAATGCTTTTTGTGTATTTATACTCAGTAATTCTACAAATTTAGGACTAAACAATTACTTCCACTTTTCATAGATAAAAACAGCTATTAAGACATTGAAATCTTAGTAACTTTGTGATGAAGCAACTGTGGATGATTTTGGTGTTAAGATTTATTTATGGTATTGTCTAAATTTTTGTCATTGAATGCAAAATCATTTTTTAAAAAAATACCGCCTGTGAATTAATGAATCTGAGGCATTTGCGAGAAGTCAGGGATGGAAATACATGTTCATAATGTTCAAGGAAGTAAATGAACTTGTTCTGGGGTGAAGAATAGACAGAGCCAGGGATGGACCTCCGGAAGAAGAGTCCAGTGAAGGAGGCAAAAGAGGGGTGAGAAGAAAATCGGGGCAGAGAGGCAGGCCAGGACAGTTTGAAGGAGAACATGGCTGGGCTCCCAGGGCAAATGGGACGTGCAGACTGCGAAGGCCTGAGCACATCCGTTCTGTTTGTCAAGTAGGAGATCATGAAGACTTCTGAAAAGCAGCCTTTTCTTTTCAAAGAAGTGACAATGCAAGCCAAATTTCAGTGTTTTGGGAATAAAAAAGAATTGATAGTGGAGAGAACTAGAGTCTAAGAAATAGTAAAGGAGATTCGGGATCAAAGAATGTTCTTAATCTTGAATCTGTTTTCAGGCTAAAGGATGAAGCAGATAAAAAATGACAACGCAAACCCCTTTGTGTATCTCAACCTCCTTATCACTTTACATTGATCACCTCATTTAGTTCCCAGAATTCTCTAGCATCATTACTGTCATGTCACAAATGAAAGAAGTGCAACTTAAGAGCAGAGGAGACAAATGATACACTTGCAATTGCAAAGCTAGTGAGAAGGACTGGAATTGGAATCCAGTATCGTCTGGTGCAAAAGCCCAAACTCATTAATTTTATCCAGCACAAGGGATAAACTCTATTTACTACATGGTTATGAGAGAGGAGGAATTTGAGTTGGGAGATATCTAAATCCCTGTCTTTTTTTTTGTCTTCCCTCCTTCCCAATTCTATACCTCAAAATTCCTTTTCATACCTAACATATAGCTGTTTACACTTCTTCCAAGCCACACCTCGATTTCAGTCAGTAGTTTTGATACAAACATTATTTTAAAGTGAAAACGTTTGCAATTCTCTCTGAATTTCCCTTATCTGACTAAAGCAGACCCTCCTGAAAAATACAGATGCCATGAAGCTTCCTCCAACAATTTCCTACTAATTCCAGGATGAAGACAGACTACTCATTGAAGGTCTAACCACACTGCTTCCTTTTTTATTAAATTGCAATAAAAAACCTTATTCTGCAACTAAGTCATAAATAAGTGACCTCCATCGTTTTTATAAATAAACCTTGTCTTTTAAACTATTAGCAGTTAATACACAGGCCCCCAAATACTCCAAGCTAAGTGGATAGAGGAAAAGAGAAAAGCTGTCTCTTTAGTAGTAAGTAGCCAGTTATTTTTTCTGAACAAAGACAGTCTTTTTCCCAAAAGGAGATCTGGAGAGAAGACACAATAATTTCACCAACCCCACTCCATATCCTTGACAGAAACTGCTCTTACTATTTCAGCCACTGGTCTGGCAGATCTAAGGTTTAAGAACAAGGTGACAGGTTTTCTATTTCTAGTGAGCTCAATGTTTTCTGAAGAATGTACCTTTTTCTTTTGATTCTATTATGAAGCTCAGTGGGAAACTTAAAAGAAAAGATCTCCTGCATTGAGGGCAGAAACAGAGGAGTGGAAAGCAGAAAGGTGCTAATATTTAAAAGCTAGAAACAAATCTGTGGGGATTTACCCCCCAAAAAACTGAAGAAGCCTGATCTTAAAGCTACAAAGGCAATATTCTATGGTTCACAAAATGAAGCCATATAAAGAAATATTACTATAAGTGTTACTAAAATGAAGGGTAAGGTGCATAAAAATGACTGCTGTGCCAGCTCTTATCAGGAGTGTGGATATCGGCTGTAGCACTGAATTAATTATGGGAACACACATTAAGAAATTAGAAGGAGATTCTTGTAATTTGATGGAAAGAATAAAGATGTGATATTTCCATTACTATATTTTATTGTATAATAAATCGGAATGTTTCCCTCTCAACCAGTCCTAATACTATATCTACGAAGTTCCTCACTGAATAAAGAAAATGTCAGTTATGATTTTTTTTTCTTAAAAAATGAGCCTTGGTCTTATCTATTTTTGCTGTCTTCTGAATACTCTTTAGAAATGTCCCAAAATATAATAGCAAATGTATTAAAATATGTTCATGAAGCTGGATAACCAAGGTCATTCTCAAAATCTTGAAAGAATTCACAAAACAAAAGGATTTTTAAAAACCCTTTGTTCTTGATAGGTGATCAGATTTTTTATTCCCCTTGACTTTTATAAAAGTAAATGACCTTGCTTTCAAATTCTAATTGGTTGTTTCTTTATTTCCCCATGGATTTAAGACCATTCAGCCTCAATACTTCATTTTCTCGAGTGTGCTTTATTGACCAAGATCTTGGAGTTTACATTTGACTTGGAAAAAAATAACAGGTTGTTATTTTTAATTGAACTGCAGGATACATTACATAAGAATCTATGGGGAAAGATTTTTAGCCTGAACATTTCATTTTCCCAATTCAAAAATCAGGCAAGTGGCAGTGTTTTAAAATAGAAGAAAATAAAAAAATACTTTTCGAAATGTACAGTATATTTGCTGATGCTATGATCACCTAGTGAACTTGAAAATTCTTGATGAAAGGTTTTTAAACATACAAGAATCATATTTCAGTTCAAACGTGATGGACTTTTTTCTTCCAGGTTAGAATATCTATTAGGCAATTTACATAGAGATGCTGTGAAACAACAAATTAAAACCTAAACCTCTTTATATTTTCACTGATCATTAAAAAACACAAGGGATGTATTCTGAAAAAGTATGCAATTGCCTTCCTTTCCTTGACCAATTTTTCCATTTCTGGGGCCTCCTTGCAGTCTGGTGGTTTTCTCCCCTTGGTTGGCTCTGACCTTCCCAGAGGGAGCTGAATTTTAACAGTGGAAGCTGACAGATGACTAAACTATTCCCAGATTGGGTACTTTTTGGAGGTAAGTCTTCTCATTTCAGGCCACCCTAGAGTGCCATTTAGTGCAATGCATAGTGATTTGATAAATGTTGCTCTATTGGTAGAAACCTGTTACTGTGCCTTTGAAGGAACTTTAGTCCTACCCGGGGTAAGGCTGCCCTCCAAGACTGTTGTCTGGAGAGGGACTAGAAAAGCATACAAGATGTTGTGAAAAGTTTTTTTCTTTTGCAAATTGAAACCCACTTACGGCATTATAACATAAGGTTGCTTCCTCCTAATGTTTGGAAAGGTTTGCAAAATATGAACACAAAGCTAAAAAGGTCTGAACAAACCACATCTATATCCAGATCCTGCTGACTACTTGGGATCTGCTGAGTAGAACTTTGTGATTGTGCAGAGAGATGGAATTGCTGCAGGTCTAGAGCTGCAATGATCGTGGACTGGTTCAGGCCTTTTTGAAAAAATATCCATTTTCTTTTAACCTTTCTCTCTGGCCTAACATTCTTATCACTATTAGGTAGACCTTTCAGGATTTGTTAAGCTATGGAGACAACTAAAAATGCATTTGTGCAATGTATTGATTTATGAATTTCTTTATTTTCAGACTACCAAAGATCATGTAACCACTTCTTCCTGAAGGAACATCATTTGGGTAACTTGAATCTGTGATTTCGGTTACTTTCTTTGGCTCATCATAAAAACTATATTTTGTAATGCAGAATTCTTATTTTACACTGACACACTAACAAGGAAAGCTTCCTTTGCCTTTTTTTTTTGCATTAATTTATGTACTCAATGCTAATTTATGTCACCTATAAAACATCAACAGCTACATGTGTTTGGGGCCCAGGAATGGCAGATGAACATAGGACTTCCTAATAAAAAGTTGAACCTTTTGAGAAGTTAGGGCAACACTTAAAACCTGAAATAGCAAGGTGCGCAGCGGTGGTCTTAATTCTATCCACTTAATATCTTTCAGTAACTTCCTTTTCTCTAGAATGGATCTCCAAACCTATTCAGTACCTCAGCCTTTTCACACATGGTCTCTATTTCCTCAGTCCTCTCTGGGACTCCATTGTAAAAACTGCCAGCAACCAAAACGCTGAGGTTATTATTGGGATCATGCAGCCATTTCTAACCTTTCAAGAATCAAAGTCTTTTGCTATCTGTTTACCAACGTCTCAAAATATTTTACTACATTTTGGTCAGTTTTATGGTTTATTGTAGGAATTTACACCAGTCCTTCCCTCCCTGCTGGGGGAAGATTAGATAAACAAGAATTCAATGCTTATTTCTAGTACATATGTAACTTGAAAAAATTATTTAATAGTTCTACATCTCAGCCATATCACCAAAATGAAAAAATAACTTTGAAAGCTCTAGTAAAGATTAGAGATATAAAAATACCAAGAACATTTATTAGTAAGTTATTTGGCAATGTCATCTGTAAGTTTTAAGTTAATTCCTTTCTACAATCCTTCATAAGTCTAAAAAGTAAAATCAAACTCAGCAACACCTCTTCAGTTTTTAAAATGCATACTCATGTTCCTTTCTAAAGAATTCTGTGTAGAGATGGTTTTGTGTTTTCTTGTGAGTGGTCTGAAATTCCTGCCTCGCCAAAGATAACAGAAAATTTCAGGGTCACCTTAACATTCTTTTTTATTTTTTCAAGTGCAATGGCACATTGCATTTCTGAAAGTAAGGTATAATATAGTTCGCATAACTTTGACTAGACTGTTGTAGAAGATGTGGAAGCCAATAATTTACTGTTTTTACATCTTTGAATTTGCAAATGACTCTGTAAATCTCTTTCCACACTTCTAAAGACAAGTGGTAAATCTATTTTTCAGAAGTAAATTATATATAATCCTGAAATATTTATTTATTTTTAGTTTGCAAATTCAGGTTTCATCTTCCGAGAGAAAAAAAGCAGGGTCATGCACAGTTACCTTACGTGCAATAATGGTAGTAACACATGTCTGCATGATAGTTATCTTAAGAATTGGCGTGATTAAAAAGAATAGGAGCCGGGGATTTAGCTAGGCGGTTCGGTGGCCTGCCTTGCAATCGCAAGGACCTGAGTTCAATCCTGGTACCAAAAACAAAAAAAACAACAAAAAAAAACGAATAGGAAATTGTCACGCTGTTGTCATGTGTCAATTCTCCTGATGACTTTATTCAGTCAGCACTGAAGTGAAAATATATCTGTGTTGCTATAAATTATAAAGTTTGCATAGGCTATTTTTCTCAAGTGCCTGTTTATAAAAATCACATCTCCCTCTTTTCTCTCATATAAGATAGATACAATCAGCAGAAGAGACAGAACAAAATATGAATATAGTGTAGATCCATGCCTGTGATTACACTTCTTCAATAATAAAAATGGGCAGTAGTCTACCTAAATTTGAGGCTATATCACAGTTGTAACACTGGTATTTTTAACTAGTCGATAAATATTATCTACATTATGCTATGCTACCTTCTTATCACAGGCAAATTTCTTGTACAATCATTTCTAAAGAGCTCTCTGAAAGAGAATATTTTATGCAAGGCAGCTGAAATTTCATGTATCAATTCCTTCAGATGACATTCAAATTTATTTTAGGGAATTTTGATTTTTGATAGAACATCATGGTTCTATGCTTTCATATATGCTTTCACAGGGTATCCTTTCTTTTTCATCAATGCCTTAAAAATCCTTGCTCATCTTCCCAAACTAATTTAAGTACAATTCTTAAAGCCTGGTCCACTAACATACACATGATATAAATGCATCCTTTCATTTTCTCCCTTATTTTATTATGTATTTCAGATATGTACAATTTTAGAACATTATTATCCCCAAAGAAATTGTCCTCTCATTAGCGTCATCTTCCCACTATCTGACTGCCTCCAATACTAGGCAACACTAGTATATTTTATACACTTACAGGTTTATTCTGTTTATTCTGCACATTTCTTTTAAACAAAGTACAGTATGTAGCTAATGTGACCTTTTTTTCTGTTGAGTGTATTTTAAAGGTTCATCCATATTATTAGTGTGTAATTTCATTTTGTTGCCCAAAATTCCATTTTAGGGCAGACCACTTTTTACATATTCATTTTTTAAATTGTTTATTGGTACATTTTAGGTATAAAATATAGTTACATTTATCATTGGGATCTTGCATCCACTTAGCTATGAATGACTCTAGTTTCTCATTCTTTATGGCTGAATAGTATCCCATTTTATAAAAAAACAAAACACATCTTCTTTATCCAGTCTCCAGATGATGGGTAATTGGACTGTTTCCAAATTTTAGCTATTACAAACTGTGCCACTATAAACATGGGTGAGCATAAATCACTGTGGTATGATTCTTCTAATTCTTTTCAGCAGATACCCAGCAGAGGACTAGCTGGGTCAAATGGGACCTGTAGTCCTAGTTATATGAGGTATCTCCATACTGATTTTCACAGTGGTTCCACCAGTCTGCACTCCCACCAACAATGGAGAAGGGTTCCTTTCTCCCCAAAACCCCACCAACATTTGTTATTGGTTGATTTCTTTTTGTTTTTTTGGTTTTTTTTTTTTTTGGTACCAGCGATTGAACTCAGGTCCTTGTGCTTGCAAGGCAGGCCACCGAACCGCTGAGCTAAATCCCCCGCCCTGATTTCTTGATAGCAGCTATTCTTTCTGGGGTGAGGTGGAATCTCAGTGTTGTTTTTATCTGTATCTCTTGAATGATCAGTGATTTTATTTTCATATATTTATTTGGGCTTTTAC
The DNA here is from genome assembly GCF_012274545.1 of Fukomys damarensis. NCBI lineage: Eukaryota > Metazoa > Chordata > Mammalia > Rodentia > Bathyergidae > Fukomys > Fukomys damarensis. The sequence goes on along the minus strand of NW_022900944.1, from coordinate 3,274,924 downwards.
CCCTTTGTCTGAGAAATGTCTATTCATTTCAGATGCCCATTTCTGAATTAGGTCTTTATATTTGGGGGGGGTCTGATTTTTTAAGTTCTTTATATATTGTAGATAGCAGACCTTTGTCTGAGGAACAGCTAGTAAAAAACTGTTCCCATGTTATGGGTTGTCTGTTAGCTCTGCTGGTGATTTCTCTGGCAATGCAGAAACTTTTTAAAAAGATGAGAGAGCAATTGTTGATTCTTTGTGCTAGTCCCTGTGCTACTGAGGACTTGCTCATAAAGTCTTTTCCTATGCCAATGTCTTCAAGAGTTCTGCCCATGTTTTACTAGATAAACATTTAAGATGTTTCCAGTTGGGGGAATAATGCTACAATGAACATTTATGTTGGAAGTTTTTGTATGGAAATATATTTTCATTTTTTCCTAAGATTATGTTCATAGTGGAATTGCTGTATCACAGAGTAACTTTATGTTTAACGTTGGAGGAACTGCAGACTCTTTTCTGAAGACAGCTGTATCATTTTACATTCCTACCAGCAGTACTCAAAGGTTCTATTTCTTGCTGCTGTTACAACATTTACATCTCCTTTTTTTTTTTTTAGTTGAAACACTTATTGTTGACTGATTGAAGTTTATTGCTGCTTAAGGTGATGAAATACTGAGGTGCTAATCAGGAATCTTGTTAGTATGTGTCAGATCCTACTGGCTAATTCACATGAAGATTTTACCTCTTGCCATTCTGCCTAAGTCACTGATGACCGCTTTAGTTGATAGGCACCAGGCATGTGAATATAGCAGGAGATCCAGCTCCTTGGTTTGCTGTATTCATATTAAAGTTTGGAAAGCCTATCAAGGCATTTCATTCATTAAGCCTTAAAGCCACTGAAACCAAACCTATGCCAAGGTTCCCGCTTGACACATGTTCCCCAAAAGACACTACCTCTTTCGACAATATAAAGGTAAGAAAAGCACATTGAAGGGAATGAGTATCACCTACACAGTTTACCAGCTCTTCAGCATTGCAGAGAACATAACAACAACAAAAAAATTCTCCATTAGGAAACTGGGTCTTCTTTTCACATACTCTGCCAAAGTACACAGCCTGGCCAAAAGATATGGGTGTCTTGATAATTTGTTTCCTTTAAGCCTTGCTAATAAAGATAAATAAATACCCATCACATGGACATGAAGTTAGTCTAATCACTTGGATCAGACAAATCACTTTCTAGAAGCTACTTTCAGATATAAACTGAGTTACTGCAGAGGTCACCATTTTGGGAAAAAAAAAAAAGTAGGCCTGTATAACACTTTCTAGCCTTGACTTCACTGGTAAAAGTCCTTCACTGATAGTGCTCCTTTTAACAACAACTATACTAGTGGGTTTCCAGTACAGCTCACTGCAATTTGGGTTTGCATTTCCATGGTAGAAAATGATGTTAATCATGTTTTCATATTTCTTGACCATTTTTCTGTCTTCCTTGGAGAGTTGTCCAGATACTCTGATGGTTTTTTTTTGTTTTGTTTTGTTTCTTTTTTTGGTACGGGGATCGAACTCGAAACTCTGATGGTTTTGAACTGGTTTCTTTTACTTGTTTGCATTGAAATGTAATTATTCTTTAAATATACTAACTACAAGATCCCTATCAGATACATGATTGGCAAATAATTTCAAAGGCTACAACTTTTGCTGTTGCCGTTTTGTTTTGGCAGCTTTGCTAATTTCACTGGGGACTGCATCTCTGGAACTCCAGACCTGCCACCTCAGAAGTGACACTGCTCTGTTAACCACATTCTTGACCACAATGCTCTAATGTGTGCTTACACTGCGGTATCATTACAGGGGTGAGCGCCATGCTAAACTGTGAATTTCAGATGTTTTCTATATCATCTGCTGAAAATTTACTAAGCCAGAGTTCTCATTCTTGCCTAGAGTCCTTTACCAAACATTATTATAAATTTTAGCAAAGGAATCCTCCCAGATGTTGGTATGAGAGCCTCCTTCCCATCTCCTTACTGTGAGGACTTGCCCAGCGATGCCTCTTATCAAACTGAATCTCCCAACTCCTAATGGTGAGTCTATGTTCAGCAGGCCCAAATATGAGACGTCAGGAGTCCTTAAACCTTTAAGAGGGGTATGAAAATGCTGAAGGTCCCCAAGTAGCAAAAACAAAGCAAAACTGAGGCCAAGAGCACTAACAGGGTGATTACTAGTAGCATTTTTAAGATATATTAACATATAGAGCCTAGTTCAACTTGCCTGGAGCCAAACACAGTTCATCACAGACCATATAACTGATGTACAAACTAGTTGAAATTTTTGAAGACTGTATTTCAGGTGATTTATTTGGGGGGGTGTTTTTTGCTTATCTTTCTTCTAGGAAGCACTCATTTCAGTGGTGGCACAGGTGATGTGGTCCTCATTAGCAGGTTTTCACCCTGAGGTAACAATAGCTAAGCCGAGAACTCATGGTCCTTCTGTTTTTATTTGTTTGCTTTAGGGTTCTCCAGATGATCTCCCACAAAAACTATGGAGTTTGAGGACAATGATTAATTACATTTTCATGAGCACCCATACTGTTTTTCTTTTTCTTTAGTTCAATTCCCCCTCACAGTGGTACTGCAGAGATAATGATATCTTGTGTTTAGAAACACTGTGCTCTTTGCTATCTGATTTCATTTTGTTTTACCCATTTAATCTCATAATAACCTTTACTGGTCAGTTTTATTATTCCTATTTTATGGATATAAAATTGATGTTCAGAATAGCTTCTTGACTTCTATAAATTCAAGGATCTATTATGCACAGAAGGTAGGAATTTATTAATATCTTTTGATTACAAATACAGAGCTCTTTGCTATATTCTAAATGCTGTTTAGTATGAATATGCTGAGAGGAGATGAAGTGGAGAAAAAGCAATTAAGTAGGCTAAAGTACTTTGAATAAAACACTCACATATTTTTTATTCTTTTGTTAAATGGTGTATTCCAAGGAAGCTAAGTACATTGCTTGACTTTATATATATAATGAAAAAAACCACACGTTTCATTTTTACCTGTATGTATTACAAGCAGGCTGAAATCTTACAATTCCTGAAGAGGCATAGTCCAACAGAGGGGAAAGGGGTAGAATCTTTCCTTCAGCTAGAATTGCTGTTTCCTAAGAGGATCGTGAACCTACATAACCCCACTCCATTTCCCTCTTTTCTACCTTTATTTATGACACTGATTTTGCACAAATCTGTGCTTCCCCAAAATTGTATAAAGTAATTATAAAATGTTAGGTCATTTGGAAATATAAACATTGTGTAATAAGAAGGCAAATCATGACTGCCTCTAAGACCAAGTGAATTAATAAATGATTCTACATCATTTCTTATTTTGTTATTTCTTACTAAATGCGGGCTTGTTGTTTCATAACACAAATGATGCTTGATATGTTGAACTAAAACTTTGTACTTTTCATCATAAAAGCTCGTAGTTATTTGGACACATAAGTGAGATAAGTCATTTCCTAGTATCAACTATGCTGAAAGATTTTGCAGCCCTGACTGAGAATTAATATACAATTTCAAATAGCAGAATACAACTATAGATCTTGTAAAACAACAGTTGGTTAAAAGCATTTACTTCTAGGGCTGAGGATTTAGCTCAGTGGTGACACCACCTGACTCACAAGCACAAGGTCCTGAGTTAGATCCCTCTGTGTGTGTGTGTGTGTGTGTGTGTGTGTGTGTATTAAAGCATTTACTTCTAATTTCAGAAGTTAATAAAATAATATGGATTTTATTTGTGTAAAAATCATTTTGTTTCTCAAGTCCTCTCTCCAACTTCTGGTCTCCCAGATTTTTTTTTCCCCTTGGAGACATCTAGGACATACAAAAGTTCCTTCCTATCTTGAGAGCTACATTTGAAGCATTTCTCCCTCAGGGAAAGGTTTGCTGAGCTCCTCAGTCTAGCCGTTCATTAGTGCTGGCAGATGAATGTTGTCAATTTTCCCTAACAGCAGCAGCCACGTCTGTTTTGTTTACTTTTGCACCCCCAGCCCCTAGCGCTCGCCTCACATCATGGGGACGCTGAACAAATAACACTGGGTTCAAGGTACTAACGAATGGGTGGGAAGCTAAGGAGCTGCAATGTCAACACCAAATGGGGAGGTGCAATGTCAACGACACGGAGATCTGAGGAGGCTGAGAGGGTGGAAAATATCTCCTCCTAGCTCCCTCAGTTAGGAGTAAAGGGAGAGGATTCTGAGAAGAATAGGTATCTTGGAAAACTATAAACACTGAAGGAGGTTGTGAGTTTTTTGTTATTTATTTGTTTGTTTGTTTATTATTTTCATCTTTAGGGCTTTGAGTAAGGAGCAGTGTACCAAGCTAAGATGTTTTGAAGTTTTGGGGAGTCTGAGAAAACAAGCTGTTCTCCAGAGGAGAACCGTGAGAAGCATGCATGAAGCTTAGAGCACTTGTTCAAAAGATAACTGAAATGGAAAAGAAAATCCTCCCCATAAAATTCCACCTGAATTTATTACTCAATCCATCAAGGTATATTAAAAAGAAAGGAATTCCCGAGTAAAATATCATGCTGAAATAAAGAATATCTATTACTGAAAGAGACTCTTGCCATCTCTCTTGGAAATCTGGACTTTGTAGACAAAAATCAAAGCATTACGAATCCTAATACCACATATCCTGGCAGTCTTCTGCCTGGCCCTTTCTCATTGTAGTTTGGCTCTTAGAGCACCCTCCCTGGGCTCCTGTGTCAAGGGCTTGGTCTCTGCTATCAGTGTTACATGAAGCTGGTGGATGCTTAGGAAGCAGAGTTCGGTTGGAGGGAGCAGGTCACCATTACTGTCCTCAGACCCGGCCCTCTCTGCGCCTGCCCGCCCTGATGTGAGCAGCGTCTCTACCCCACGCCCTGATGTTTCTGCCTCTGCTCAGGCCCGAAAGCAATGGAACCATGGATAAAACCTCTAGAATCAACGAGCCAGACAAATGTTTCTTCTTGTTTGTTGTTAATTTTGTCTCAGCAAAAACAAAACCAACACATACAGGGACATTTTTTTTTTTTTTGCAATTCTTTTCCATGATCCTTCACATACACATTGACAAACACATCCTGCTTCAAATGACTAAGATCTTCCAAATGGTTCATTCGACAGATTTACTAATCTACTTCTATGTTCCATGCATTAAAAGCAAAATCCCATTTTTTCGTCTTTGTAAATTACTTAGATTAATAGGGCAGCCCAACACTAATGAAATTATTAATTAAAACATAAAGGGGGCCGGGGATTTAGCTCAATGGTTCCACTGCCTGCTTTGCAAGTTCAAGGACCGGAGTTCGATCCCAGGTACAAAAAACGGGGGTCGGGGGTTACAAATGAGTCTGAGTAAAAGAACAAGTGAAATAGGTAATGAAATTGTCTCCTGCATCCATGAAGCCAGTCATGGTGAATGTCACTTACAATATTGGATTATAAAAAAGACTGTGACATCTGTATTATACTCACTTGAGCTCTCTTCATGTGTGTGTCTGTCTCTCTGTCTCTATTTCTCTCTCCGCATAAATCACATATATATCATATATATGTATATTATTTATCTTTGCCTCTTGGGAGCTGAAGGAAATGCTTAACTTACAGCATATGTTCAGTAGAGAATTTCTGAGTTAAGGCGAGCAGTCCATGATGTACTATATAATATTTTTACCTCTTGAAGACCTCAGGTAATATATGTAAAATTTCACAGGGAAATAAGGCCTACTGAAGACAATTTCAAGAAGTGAGACTAATAATGGAGAATTTCAGGAAAAAGAAATTACTCAGAAAGTACCTCAGTAGAGAGCTCTGTGCTATACGCAAGCCAATAACAGTTATTATAGAGAGGTGCCTAGAGAAATGTGTCATACTCTCAAAACAGTTTGGCTCTTGTTCTGTGTACTATTACAGATAAGCTTTTTTTCTGTATTTCCTACTATGACTACGATAGCTTTTTAGTTTGACTATAATTTTATCATTTATATTATTGTCCTATTTTTCCTCAATTGACTCTTCTTACCATTATATCTTTTGTTTCGAAGATATTCTTTAAAATAGTCCTCTCATGAATGTTTCTTGCCCTATGTTTTGGATTTAACTTTCCAGAAATGTTCCTTGATTTAATTTCGTAAATATATCACTTATTATTTAAGCTGAACTGTTTTCTGTTGTGTGATGCACAACTGTGACACCTCACTAATACAAGTTAAAATGCTGTGATAAGAGACAATGAAAAGAGATGGAAAAGTGGATGGCCACGTCTGGATTATGACCTAGTCCCCTTTTTCTACTGTTTGAACAGTGATCCTCTTCCTCATTCTCCTTCTGTACCTACGTTCACAGACACAGTGAGTGGGCTCTATTCCCTGCTTCTCGTTATTTTCAAATCAGGTGATGTTTCTCCCTTCTTGCTCTCCATCAGTCGTCATCAGCCCATGCCTGGCTGTACACACAGGCCTTGGTGCTTCTACACTCTGTCTTGATTCCTTCGGCCATATTTACATTCTTGTTTACAATTCCTTTATTTAATTATTCTAATGAATATCTGGACTATAACAGTTGTATGCCTCTGGAATCACAAACCATACAGTGCTGAATTATTTGGCTTAGGATATATAGTAAATTATTTCTCTTAAGTCAAGGAAATATCCTTAACTCCAATGATAAGAATGAAAATTTCAAAATTTAGATAAGGAGTATCAATTTTGCAAACATATGTGTAACTGATACTATAGATGTCTTAAGAAGTAAAATAGCAGAGGGTAGAACTGAGTCTAGATTTTAGCTGAACTATCACATATATTAAGGATCTCATCTGGGGCACTTACACAGGAGCCATTCTCTTTATCTCTTTTAGAAAGTGTTGAAGATAAGTCTTTGGAAAACAAAAGGGTGGCATTTAGGTCGCCAGATCAATTCAAGTATGAACTAAATCCTAGTTCCAGGGTAGAAGGGTACAACATTGACATTTTGGAGTTATGGGATGGGTTGAGGGGAGGGGAATGTGATTGCCAGTTTTATACGGAAGAAGCTTACAAGAACATATATCTGGGATCTAAACCTGGAAAGTCATTTGTGCAAAATAAATAAAGTCAGTACTGGCTTTTGTTCTCAAAGATCCAGGCAGCATGTAAAATTGTTGAGCACAATGGCTGTCTATTGTGGGAAGGTAATACATGGAAATCATTTCATTCAGCCAGGCACCCATCACATCCATCACAGAAAACCTGGGATAAGACAGACTGTCCACCCAACTCTGCTCACAACTGGTATTCAGGACCTGGGCCAGGCAAAGCTTTTGGGAAACAGAGGCCATTGTGTCTGGAAGGTGGACCTGAGCTAGAGGAGCCGGAGCACTGGGAGAGGCATACCATTTTGTAAGTGAAATAGCTATCATTTCATTCAGCCTGGAAATGAATTGAAAACGACTGATTGATGCTGTGAAGCTTTCCCAACTGCACCCACTTTTACCTTATACAGAGTCAAACGTGTCCAATTCTCAAGTAAAAATAAAAGTGCTATAGATTCAGTTCTCATACTTATCATAGTAGGAGTGCATAAAGTATAATGTATCTCTGAGCATAGGATTTAAGTGGTTTGGAGTTGAGACTTTCTGGATTTGAACTGCTGCTCTGCTCTTACTATCTGTATAACCTTCTACATATTTTTTCAAGTTCTAAGTGTCTTGACTTCCGCACTCATATTCTTGGGATCAGCAAAGTCTCTATTCCTTGGGAATGCTGTGATAACTGAGTGAGACAATGCACACAAACACTTTCATAGTATAGCTGGCACATAGCAAGTATTTAATAAATCTTAGCTGCTTTATTTTATGTGTGCTTTCCTAAAATGATTCTATGCATACCCTAAAAATAGATTTGTAGATTATTTATCATGTATCTATCACCAAGTTTATCATAAAATAAGTGCTAAATAAATATTTGCTTAACAACTGAGGAAGATTAATTTGTTTTACAAATTTATTTTCTTATTTCAAAGGAAAATATGTATATATACTGCCTACTTACTGCAGTTGTCACTAAAGCTTTCATGATAATCACTAGAAAGAGGACAATAGCTCACTGTGATTTAAATGTCTATCTTTTTAAAAATTAACACTAGCACATAGGTCTAAATGCATACTCATACTCTTAGGTACAAACAGGGACACAGTCACTTTTTTCTTATAATAACTATTTAATAAAAATAACAGTATAATAATAACTAGAAATGAATTAATAGGTACCTCAAAAAGGAGAAATAGGCTACTCACTTGAATTCTCTTTTATAGAGACTTTACAGATTTTTTTTAAAACAATGAAATCATGTGAGGTCTATTTAATTTGTGTTAAAAAACACTCCAAGGGTACCCATTGATGAGAATCCAATTATGATCAATGTATCAAAAAGACTGCCTCTTCCATTTATTAATTTTGTAATTAATGTAGCCTATATGATTCTTTTCAAATTTAAAAACAAGTTGGGTTTTCTAAAGAAAAAGAAAGCTAGTCATTGTAGACTCATTTAAAAACATCTATTAGGACAAGGTTAAGCATGTTGGAATGGCAAGAAGTGCATTTTTCAAGTTTTATGGCTATTTAGACATAGCCACTTGAATGTTTTACTGTTTCAGAATGTTTCCATTATTTTATATCTTTATTAAGAGAGAAAACAATAATGATAATAGCTACAATTTACTGACTTTATAACAAGTAAGCTGAATTAAAGCAAATGTGTCACATGTATAACCCTATTCACAGTTGTCCCTAAAGACAGGATGGTATCAGCTTATTTTATTATGTCCCTAGGAATCAGCACTAAGGTTGGAATACAGTTGGCAGTCAATAGGTATCTATTAAATAATTGAATGATCTTTCTTTTCAGGTAGGTCCTTATAAGAAAAAGAGTATCTTAGTCTGCAAGCATTTTATTATTACTGAATGCACTATACATTAAACATTTACCTTTATTTGTCATAGTTATCTGCATTTATGCATGCTACGGTAGTCATGAGCAAATGCTTGAAGGATACTGTTAGTTTACAAGGTGTATAAAGCTGGACATTGCATAAACCATACCTAAGAAAGCTCCTGAACCAATGCAATGTAATTAACAAAACACCTGCAAAATGGTCGTGATCCATATAAACCGATGAACAGAAAATACGACTACTAAAAGTGTTTAGAAAGCAAAGTCAGGATTTCTTTAAAGTTCTTTTAAAATTGTGGAATTCATTAATTAAAGATGAAAGAACCTCCAAAAGCCAAAACCAAGGCTCAGACAAGACTTACCAGAACAGTCACCACACGGAGAACTACGCCACGCATGTTGTTCTCCAGTTTCTTGTCAGTGAGGGACCCATTGAGTCCTGTGACAGGATTCCAGCACCCGAGCTGAAAGATTAAAACAGCCTCAGTCACTTTTCTGCCTGAAGAACAGTTCAGTCACAACTGTCTGGACTGCAAAGAGAGCTATGTGAGAGCTCTTTGTATAATTACTGTAGAAAGTGTCCTGCACAGAATTTCTTCTTAACAGTAGATTAAACCATCAGAAATGGCATTTCCTGCTTTTCAACATCATTTTATGGCACAGACATTTCCCAACATGCTTTAGGAGGCTTACTGAGGACATCTAATTTAATGGAGAATTATATATACACCAATAACTCAATCACTAATTGGAAAAATAATAGTGCGTATAATTCGAGCATAATGTCTACTCTAATATATCAGTTACTGCACAAGTTAAAATTTCTTGTAGCTTTTATGTTTTAATTCAACATTACACTGTTTTTACTCTGAAAGTAGCTACTTAAATCTTTGAAATATTTTAATATGATTAAAGGGGAACCGGCTTTTTTTTGAGGGGGAGATCATGTATGGGGCTTGTTTCAAGGTATTCATGATACAGAAAACAATGTAACTTGCCTAGTCTGTCAGTGCTATCAATTTGTTCAAATTTTGGTGGCAGTCTTTCTACCAAAGCCTTGCAGTGATTCACTGCTCTGTACTATCTAAGATATGGCTTGAATTCCACACCCTCATGTAGTTCTTACCACTTGTAATATCCAAACCTGAGGGCTTCCAATTTAAAGATTAGGGCCCAAACACTGCAATGGTATAACAATGGATGAGACTCAATCAGAAATAAGGAAAACAGAAAGAGATAGTATAATTGGATTAAGACATAACTATCCAAGGGGTGGAGCTGCGCAGAGAACATTGTAGTGAACATTTTGGAGGAAATGCACACAACTAACCCCAGGACCAATTTCATGAGTCTACACATTTGGGAATCTCCTTGCATTTCACACTTTACAATGTAACAGAGCTTCAGCCATATTTGGAGACTGTTTTGATAAGTGAATGACTATAGGGGCGCCTAAGTATTTGTGTTGTCTCCTTCTGAGGATTGATTTATTTCCTCATATTGCATTTTGCTTGTGGGTTCCAAAGTCATCAACACACTGGCACGTCTTCCTCACAAATAAATGACTTAGGTGTTTCCCATTAAAACTCGAATTTCTCTTGCAGCTCCCAAAAGGTGTTTAATTAAGCAAACTAAAATGTGCATAGTGTATTGTAAGTGAAGATGTCACAATGTAAACAGCAAAGCCAGCTTTTTCCTTATTAATCTAAAAAGACTGCTAATTGTTAGATTCAACTGTAAAAGCACATTAAATTCATACAAGGATATGTCATTCTTAGTTACATAAAAAGTCTAATTAAAATTTAGATCCAATTAGCAAATCCAAATGTGTTGAAAGTCTAATTATCAGAGATATTGTAGTTCTCTTGCCAAATTTAACACCTTATGAAATTTCTTTTGAGCTTTTGCTCTCTTCTGAGGTCAACCAAAGTCTATCCTCCCTTACATTCCTGGATACATACTTTTTCTAAAGACCTTGAAAGAATTTTATTTTCTTATACCAAACAATATTAATAGAAAAAGTAATCTTGGTAAGATTAAGTGAAAAGCTAAATTTCCAGTGTGTTATCATGAAATTTTAAAGCACTCTAGTGTTGCAGGTTTGAAATAACAGTAAAAAAAAGAATTCAGAATGCCAGGGATTTGGCTCAGTGTTTCTGCCACCTGCCTCACAAGTGCAAGGGCCTGAGTTTGATCCCTGGTACCAAAAAAAAAAAAAAGGATTTGGAATAGGTAGAGTAGGTAAACACACCTTCATACCTAGGGCAGTGGCTTGAGTGTTACTTGTGCGATTTATGATGCTTCTTCTCATTTTATTTTTCAGTTTTAAATGGTTGGTCAGACACTTTCTTATATATGCATTGCAAGATAATATCTCCTATATGATAAATATTTTTCACCTAGTAATATTTTTTCTTTGTCTCTCTTTTTATCTGAGTCACATGTCTTTTGATTGTGGTACTTATAAACTTGCTCCTGTTACATAGCAGCAGTGGTTGATTTTTAGGATTAATATATATCTTCTACTTAACTGAGTTCTTCCCTCCTGTACGTGAACTCCGGTGCTTCCTAAATAATAGCTGTGGACATCAAGAACTAGGATGTTCAAAGATTGGATTTTAAGGTGAAGAAAGTTTAAGATGCTGATTCTTTAAAAAGCTAGAAATTATTCAGATTATCATGCAGCAAGATGACCTAAAGAAAATCAGTGAGAAAATAAATGATACTTATTTCTCACATCTACCACATTTTGAAATACATTCTCCATGTCGGCCATGGTACTAAGCTTCTTGTATCAGATGTCACTTAGTAACTTCATAAGGGGTTGCTATTACCATGACTGCTTTACAGGCAATGAAACTAAGTCTCAGTTCAGGGCTCATACCTACTAAGAGATGAAACCAGAATTCATAGTAGTTCTATTTAAAGTCCAGATTCCATGATTGTAAATGCATTTTGTTTCATATCTTCTTAATTATTTTTTATACAAACAATCCATTTGAGGTCACAGGGAAGATATTTTCACTCTGTATCCAGGGACATTGAAGCTCAAATTCCTGATCAACTCTATATAGAATATCATAAATTCACATGATGGCAGTAAAATTTAAAAGGTGATATTATCATTACCATTTTTATAACTACTGCAACAGTTACAAGTACATAATGTGTGCCAATTATATGAGCTTTACTTGTATTAACTCACTTAATTCTCAAAATAACTGTTTGAGGAAGGTACTACTCTTGTCCCTATGTTACAGAGGAAGAAAAAGAAAATTGAGACGTGGGGTTCTTTCCACTCTTGTTATCTTTTAACCACTTGAGCAGACAAGAGGCACTGATGAGAGGAAGAGAATAGAAAAATGATGTTTGAAAGGCACTCAAAAATATTTCTAGATTTCTCTACTTTGCGGGATCAAATTACTAAAAATAAATGTAGAACATATTTCATTTATCCTAGGGCCTGAGGATGTCTCAAAATGTATACGGAAGATAAATACGGAAATAAGCAACAGGAGAAAACAGAGGAAATCATGTTGATTAGCCACATCTTTTTGAAGGATTTCTTGTTTTATGATCTCTTAATTTCTGCTCCTATCCACTCATTTTCCTGTGGTTCACTTCAAGATATTCTGCTTGATTATAATAACTCTTTCAAATAATAAGCAATAAAAATGAGTTAGGTTCCCATTGATTCAAGGTGAATTAGTATCTCAACTAATGTTCCTTACAGCGTAGTCAGACAGGCAGTGTGCTTAAGGAAAAACTAGAAGAATTTCACACAAATTCAAGCAAGAGGCCGATCTGAAAATTTCTCTGGCTTTATTGTGTGAAATCTCATTAACCTGACTTCTTTGGCTGCAGTGAAGAAAGCTGTTTTGGTCAGGTTGTTTTGTTGCTTTTGTTTATTTATTGTAACAATAAGGCCAGGGTCTAATAAAGATCACACACAATCTCATACTGTCTATTCAGCAGAGCAATTTCTAAATAAAAAATAATAAAGTTCTCCCTGAAGCACATGAGATTTACAGAATGTCACACTGCTGATGGCAAAACAAGATTCACCATCTTCTGTAGCCTGGCAGTCTCAAGAAAATTTAGAAGAGGTAAAGTAAGAACCAATTCTATACCCTATCAATTGTAGTATATAGATTTTCTATAGTATTTTTTGGTTACTGCTTAAAGTCATTTAAAAGCCTTTAAAAGGTTTAGTGTTCTAATTATTTCCTTCATTGGAGCTTTGGCAATAACAATCATGTAGCATTCTGTTAAAATCAATGTAATATCCTGTGTTCAACAAACTGGTTGATGTATTTGCATGAGTGTAGTAGCTTGCTCTTAACACTATATACGCATAATATATACATTATATAGACATATATAAACATCAGTTTTATATATTCACTGTTTTTCCCTAAACGTTTTCACTCTTCACTTGTCCATTGCTTATAGGGAATGCCTTTTGACTCTGGAGTTTTACATAACTATTTTTCAGGGTTAGATGTCAAAAAGAGCTGAATTGCTCAACTTTAATTTTACGCTCAATAGTTTGTAGATGTTAATAACTGAAGTCAAGAGAGCTCTTAATTGCATACTGAGTAGAATGCCCTGCTTATACTCAAATGGAATAAACAAAGCCTGACTATACTACCAAAGCTCCAGCTGCAGGACAGGAAACAGCCACTGCACTGAGGGCAGTGTGTGGCTCACCGCTGTTCCATTTATTTGCTTTCATAGCCTTTCCCCAAACAGTAAACAACAAAGGTATAGGCCAAAGGACTTGAACGCTAGTCACTTAGAAATGTGCATCATTTATTTGGTAAATATTGCTTTGGTAATGAGACAGAAATGCCAAAAAAATGTGGCAGGTTGACATAGCTGCATGTTTCATAGAGCTAAATTGGAACGCTTTCCTCTTTGACATGCGTAGGAATGCAGTCTGCCAGTAATCCCAGTAATAATAATTTTCTTTATGGTATTTTCAGTGCGTGAGATGTGCTCCCTTGAGGGTGACTATATGCTCCTAAGAGTCTATTCCTACAGTTTGGTCATTACCTGAGATTATGTCGAATAACGTTAGAACCTGGGTTCCCTTCAGTAACAGAGTGTGTGTTGTGAAAAGTCAGGAAAAAAAACAACAACAACATGATTTGACTGCTTATGTCTTCTTGCTCCACTACTAAAGCTAAAATGTCTATGCTCTATAAAAAAATGAACTTGTTATGTGATTTCTATAAATGAAGACTACAAAAGAGAATATATATCCATATATATGCATACACACATGTATATGGAAATGGCTTAAAGTTGTATCATGTAGTCATAACTACTCTCTGTTATCAACTGGAATTTAATCACCTACCAACTGATTTAATGATATTCTACTTTGGTTAGTTTTCTTTTTCTAATTCTTGTTGGTATAAAATTACTGTTACACTATATTCAGAAGCAATATAATGTAACAGTTAACATTAGAATCTCCAGAGATAGGCCTTTGGGGTAGCATATGTCTAGAATTTTAGCTACTCATGAAGCTGAAGCAGGTTTGATTTCAGCCTGAGAAATATAGTGAGACTTTACCTCAAAATAAAATAAAAAGGTGGGCAGACCTGGGTAGATGGCTTAGTGGTACAGTACTTGTCTCATATGCACAACACCGTGGGATCAGCCTCTGATACTGTAAAAACAGAGTGGAATAAAGCTTCCGACCTGGACCACTTGGGTTTGAGTGCCTACTCTAGCACTTAGTCACTGTTACACCTCATTTTTTTTTCACTTCTCAGATGGAAACAGTAAAAATAACTTCGCATAAGACTGTAAGACCATTAGCTAATGTAAAACATCAAGTGTTGAGAAATATTCTTGGCACATAAAGGCTCAGAAAATGCTTGATACCAATATTATTAGATATTGGAATATTTTTGCTCCTTGCACTGTCTCATTCTCAGAGGTGACTTGATAGTTTCTGTAGTCAACCATCTTTGCTCTCCCATAAGTCTCATAACATGGGAAAAATGAAAACAATTTTTTTCCAGAGCATAACACACATGGCATCCAGTTCATTTGCCAATAGAGTATTTGTTCCCAACTGAAATCCTGAGCCCGTTCTTTACTGTTCATACTCCCACCATCATTCTGGTCTTTGATTCCCAGCCAGGATCACCCATCAGTCTCTGCCTTCAGTATCCTCCGGCTTCTCTAGCCCACATTGCAAAACTTTTCCAAACTCACCTTGTAAACCAGTTCCAGACGGTCATAAAATACACACTCAGATGCAATCATAACAATGGACCCAATCCTAGTACACATTTTCTCTATTATTCACCTTTCCAATCACTGAGACATAATACATGATACCCACAAGACAAAAAGGAGAGGAGACTTTGATTCAAAGTTTGAGAGGATTTGATCCATGCTTGGCTAGCCCAAAGGCAGAAATGTTATGGTAGAATAAATGGGGAAGCAAAGACTCTTACTTCACAATGGTCGCGAAGCATAGTAAGGTAGTAAGTGCCAGAGAGGAAGGGGCCAGGGAACATATAAAGTTCTGAAGAGCGTACCCACGTGATCCATGCAGACACCCAGAACTGTGTTTTACTAATCTTCTGGGCAGGTCCTAAGCCAGTCAGGCTGACAAGTCACTTTAAGCGTTGTACAAAATGTATATGACTTGTCACTATTTCTACTCACAGTTTTGTTTCACACCATATTCCCTTTCATTTTTTTAAGCCCTAACCACATATGTGGCTAGTTCAGTAAGAAAGAATCTTCTTACCTTAGCATTGTTTCTCTAGCACCAAAGAATATGAAAACCCCTTGAAGAGTTAAGGAAAAAAAAAAACAAACAAAAAACCCATGTTAAATTCATACCCTATGCTAACTATAGCAGAATTTCTGGCTGTGATATCTAGGCCTCAGTATTTGGATGGTGAATTTCCAGTTGTTATCCCATTTGAGTAGAGAAGGACTATAATATGAATAATTAAGACAAGAAATATTCTTCAAAAGCCTTTGGTATGGGGGAATAATGCTATTATCTAACTGTGTAAAGTCGTCATACAACAGCTATAACATTAGCAATTATATAACAATAAGAATAGTAATAATAAGAGTAAAACTAAGCCTACATTAAGTGCTTCTCATGTGCCAAGCCTTTTGTAGGCCATGTACCTATACTGTCTCACTAGACAGAGAACCACAACATACAATGAAAAAGGAACTATTGAATCTTTGGGGATGAAGAAAGCCCTTTCTAGCATACAGTCTTCTTGAGGAGTCTATCTTATAGAAAAACTCCTAGGCATGTGTTTCCAGGGCCAACCCTGGGAAATACAAAGGCTTTGTGTGCAGGCCCTGATGGGGCTGGGGGAGGTACCCTACATGTTTCCCTTACCAGCGGGGTGCAGGGCTGATGCACTACAGTCTCTCTGAAGGGAACTGCAGTTAAGGACAGGACTCTGTGACATACACCTGTGTTCGTGGGGACCTCCACTCAGATGTCTCTTCATCAGGAATGCTGGAATGAGCCTGTGCCCTGCTGAGACTGCCTTGCTGAAGGGAGTGATCACCCTGAAGACATGGTTTTCTTTCTGATTTAGCACGTGAAACTTTTCCATTCCTAGATCTTCCCCCTCTTTCTTCTCCAGCTCCCAGGTCCACACAACTGCCAAGCTTTGTGTTTGAGGTTTCCTGAGTAGTGAGGCGACTGTCCCAGGATGCTGATATATCTGGCCCTGGCCTCGAGCCATCGTGTGTCATCCTGAGGAGAACACAAACCTGGCAGAGCCTGCACACTGATTCTGGATTAGCAATTATACCACCATAGTAATGCAACAAAGGCCAAATCATTACTTTCATTTTACCTTGTCCCAAAGAACTACTCTCACTTCGGCAGCTCTGCTCTCCCAGCTCAGCCCAGTTCTTGACATCTCTCATTTAATAATGATCTTCATATTTATTGAAGACTTCTTGTGAGGTAAGCATTATGCCAAGCCGTGGATATTTTTTACTTTTTGTTGTAATTCTATCAAGTAAGTACTAAATGATTCTATTTTTAACAGAATTTAATAATTTAAAAGATTGACTGACATTTTCCAGCTCAGTCTTCTACCAAGGGATGTAGTCAGGATTTGAACTTCAGAAACCATTTAGTGATTTTTTTACTTTGGTCATGAAGGTTTTTTTTTTTTTCAGAAAGGAAGTGAAACCAAAGAGGTAGATATTCCTAGTGATTTCTGAAAAGTCTTTCCCCAAATTCAGCTCTGCTTCTGTTTGTGAGTCTTTGAGAAACTGCAATTTCCTCATCGTAAGTCCCACCTTTTATGCTTCAACTGTTCATTTTTGGTTTCTGCCACTTGAAACCAAAAGGTATCTGGCTAATACACATGGCCAGCAGGCTGAGTTCCAGGAACACCCCTGCCACTTAATGTCTCTATCTTATGTCATTATAAGAAAGGGTTTTGAAAGACCAGTCAAAAAGTTAAGATCACTGGACTGGATTTGAGGGTTGGGTTATTATTTCCAATAAAATTGGCCTTTTTGAACCTTACTTTCTTCATCTAAAAATGAACCAAGTTGTTAATGAAAAGAGTTCTAAACTCTTTTTCACAACTTGAAGCTGCTTAGTCATTGAGAATATTTTGTGGATAGTTTCCTATAATATCAGAAAACCAATTAAGTATTGGCATTTAATATAAGCATTATCCTTAGTATTATTATCAGTACTGTGTGTTGATACAGAATACTCATAAAATCATTTACATCTCTCTTTTACATTGCAAGTTCCATGAAGACAGAGATCTTTGTTTTATTCACGACATGTATACCAAACACCTAGAATGGTGCTGAGTGTGTATTTCATGTACAACAGATATTTGATGCATGAATGAATCAATGGGTTTTATTTTTTGCAAAGTGTAAATTAAATCACAGCAGCACAGAGGAATTTTGTGACACGAAGGTTTACTTTGAGGTGAGGGGTAAATCAGTTAATCTCATAGAATTCAGTCTTAGCTTTGAGATTCTGTAATTGTTTATTACGGTTGCATTTAAATCGAGAGTTGTTCCTGTGATGAACTACAGAGGCTCTCAACGCGATCTCCCAATTGCTCTCACTACAAGCAGTACAATCAACCATCACAGTCAGTTTATCTTATGCTAACACTAACATGACATTTTGCCAAGGTCATGGAATAATTTTTTTCTTTCAGCATTTCTGTTTATAGGATGCCTGTGCTTAAACTCAAAATAAGAATGAAGTGCTTGATTTCACTGAACTGTGAAGCATCCATCAAATGGCGGACTATGCCTCTGGGCATTCTTACCAGCTTTGTAAACAATTTTTGTTTCAGTGCAGAAGAGTACAAACATTTAACAATTGAAACTCTTATAAGTCATGAATTTCTCATAAGGCGTGCTGAAAAATGCTGGCAAACTTTTAAAAAAGAGTTGTCATTTCTTCGTGGACATGTGTATAGTTCTAATTACTCTTTTTTAAATGATTCTACATAGTCTCTGAAAACATGTTCAATGCTAACTTTTAGCTGCAATCACACACGTCTTGTAAACAAGAAAAATATAAGGATAGTTGGAACAGGTCAGGGCTAATTGCTCACAATAATCTGCAAGGAGATATGACAATAAATTAGTAGCCACTAACACAATCACTGCTCCTCGTGTAAAATTTGATATTTCAATACAACTTCTTCGCATAATACCTGCTGCCCATTTCTTCCTCCCTACCTCTGGCATGCAACCATGTAGTCATTCCTGGAGCAACTTGTACAATGCTTGCCAGAAGTAATATGGGCAAAAGGACCTGTACAACAAATACTGGGGATCTGTGGTGAGCTTGCTGATTTTTGCTGATTTCAGAGGAGCAAAGCACTAGGCAGTCACTGTTATGCATCTACCTCTTGCTGCAAGCCTCTTGCCCTTGGACTGTAGTGAATTCGGGAGGTGGGGGTGTTTAAGTAGCCAGCTCTTCCCCCACCCCAGTACCTTCATTTTTCTCACCTCCCCATCTGGAGTCCAGGCATTCAAGCTTAGGAAGTTTTACAGCAACCCTACATACAGGAGGATTTAGAAAGC
The DNA here is from genome assembly GCF_012274545.1 of Fukomys damarensis. NCBI lineage: Eukaryota > Metazoa > Chordata > Mammalia > Rodentia > Bathyergidae > Fukomys > Fukomys damarensis. The sequence goes on along the minus strand of NW_022900944.1, from coordinate 3,255,877 downwards.
CACTGTGCACACCCCAGGAAAGACAAAGACTTAGAAAAGATCAAGAACTTCAGGCGGATCTTTGGCCCAGATCTAGTCTATAACAATGAAAATAAAAGAAATAGCAAACCAGGAGAAAGGCAGAGAATCTAATTTCCAGGGTTTCAGTTATATTCAAATATCTCATTTTCAATTTTAAAAAATTACAGGCTGGGTTTTACTTACTTGTCCTTTCTATTTCCCTCAGAATTAGGAACTCCTTGATACCCAACTCATTTGTGGAGATAAATAAATGGTTTGATTCAAAGTATTTACTTATTGGCTTATCAAAACATTTCTTCCAAGTCACCACAGAGAGAATACAGATTCACAAAATGTTTACTTCAAAGAATAAAGACACAGATGTTGAAGAGACACCTGGGCAATGTCATAAAATTTGGAAGTGAAATACCGAATGCAGAAGAACCTCGTCTGAGGAATACCTTTAGCTCCTTAATAAAACTCCACTTTAGTATTAATATCAGAATCTTCTCACCAGTGTTGAGGAAGTTTGTGAACCATGTAGTAAAAAATATGAGCTTTTATTATAATTATGTTCAAACTTACTCTATGATTCATTTTACTAAATTAATAAAACTCAGAGCAAATGAACATCGGAGAAGCCAATTAACTTGTAATAACAATCATAGACTCCTCAGTAGAAACACAGATAAGCACAGCGGTAGTTGACTGATTGTGTCAACTCCTGTCCAGCTAAATGGGATCAGCATAGTTCTGGGTGTGGCTGAAGGGATTTACTGAAACAGAAGACCCATGGTAGGCATGAGTTTCACCAACCAACAGGCTTATAACTTGAATGGGATAAAAGGGAAATGAAGGAAGTCGCTCTTCTGTTTCTTGGAAGGAGCTCCAGCCTTCACTTTCTGTCCCCTACCTTCTTCCAGAACACACTCTTGTGCCTCCTGATATGGATTCAAGTGGGACATCACAGTGAGCTCCAGGTCGTGATTTCTGACTGGCTCCTTCGGACCTCTGGCGCACAGACAGCCCTTCTGCACACTTCCATAGCAGTAAGCCTACCTTACCACTGTAAACCTAACTTGTAAATCCTTATATATTTATATGTCTTATATTAAGTCTGCTTCTCTAGTGAGAACTGATTGATATAAGCACCTCCATTTAAGGATACAGATTCAACAAGGCTGATTTCCCAGTAACATTTATTCCATCATTATAGTGGACCTTTCTGTACAATTTCCTAAGCAGTGGGCAATATTAGCTGCTTTTATTTATGTGGAAAACATTTTGGAGACTTCCTGAAATCTAAATTCAATTTTAAGAAATGAATTTATTAGGAAAGTAGTCTGCGTTTTTGGACTTAACATATAAAACTGTTTTCAAAACACACAGACATTTTGACCTAAAATTGAAATTTAAAAAATATTGATCGCAATATAGATATAGAGAAATTTTTGCTGATATTCTTGATAAGCATAAGCAATTGGAAGGTTTTTTTTTTTCCCAGAATGGTTTCTAAAATGCAGAATTACTGTAGTAAGCATATAAGCATAATAGAATCTGTGGATTTTAAGATTCATCTTGATTCTTGCAAAGCTGTTTTCTAATCCAGAGGGAAAAAGGCTCTGGAAATACTTCAAGCATCATCTCAATTCTCAAAAGTGTTATTACAATATTTTATGCAGTCAATTTAACAGCTGGATTTCGACATATTTTAAAATATATTTGAAACAGCAGGGTAAAAAAATGACAAGTACTATTGTGTGAAGTCTAAATTTATCGAGCTGAACATTATCAGAGAAACATCTGGATAGGTTATCACAGGTGACTAGATATTGTACTAATGAGAGTAGCATCAAAGTTTAATAATCTTATCAGATGGTTATTCTGGCAGGCAGAAACACTGTCCTTCACCAGGGATTGCTCTCTCAACCTCATCCAGTCCTCCAGTGCACACAATTAACCTTACAAGGAAAACTCTAGAGGCAGCAGGATTGACTCATCCAAACTCATTATTACCACAGGCAAAACAACCAAAGAGATGTACAGACTACCATTTAGTGAGCACTTGCAGAAGTTAAAATGCCAACATAAGTCTTTTTCAGCTTTTTCTTATTGAAATTTTCTAATACATACAGAGAGAATTGACTCATGAGACCTGCTTGCACAATTATCCAGTCATTCTTAGACCTTTTTATTTATATGCTTACCATTTCTTGCCATCACCCTTTTCAGATTTACTTTGAAATTAATGCCAGATATTGTACAACTTTGTATCTGAATAGATTTCTCCAAAAATTAAGTCAAAGCACAATTATGACATCATTATCATACCCCAATATTTATAATCATCTCAATATTGTCACATATTTAGTCAGCATTTAAATATGTTTTACTCATATTAGGATCCTAGAGTTAATGTGTTTATTGAGTCATTTAAGAGTCCTCTATCCACATATTCTCACTTGCTTCTTCAACTTAGGTGTCAAAGAAAACTGCTCAATCTCACCTATCATTTTCCAAGGTCTAGATTGCTTTGATTGACTCTATCTGTGCCATAACATGTTACCCTTGATTGCATTTTCTAAAGAATTTAGCTCAGTTTAATATTTATCTATAACTTTTTGTCATGTACTTTAAGCAGAAGATTCATAATGTTTGTCTTTTCTTCCAGTAAAATGACCAGCCATTGATTATTTATTATTGTCATTAGTGCAATGAGGTGAATTATGATCCTCCAAATCTGTGTACTAAAATTTTAACCTCCAGTTTGTTAGAATGTGACTACATATTTGAAGAGATAATTCTGGTGAAATTTGGTCATATGAGTAGGCTCAGACTCAATCACACTGGTAAGGAAGAGGAGATTGTGTCTTAAAGAGACATAATTAGTGCAAGGAAAGAGAGATCATATCAGGAACAGGAAAAAGGCAAAGAGAGTGTCCTTAGGGAAAAAAAAAAATTCGGGCCCCACAGCCTTGGACTTCCAGCCTTGAGAACTTTGAGAAAATCAATCTCAGTTGTTTCGGTTGCCTGGTCTGGTATTTTGTGATAGTAGCCTTCACACACTAATATAATTAGTGATGCCAAAATGTGAACGCTTTAATTCTACTATTTTCTCTTCATTTGTGAACTTGAATGTTTGAAGAAAACACTTTTATTCATTATTTGGTTTAAGTGAAGTAGCATTTATTTTCACACCAAAAAATGAACTGGTTAATCAGCATCCTATGAAAACATAATATAACATGAAAACTCACAGCCTAAACATATTTGGTGATGGAACAAGTGCTCATGCTTTGCTTAAAACCGATGGGCGGGGTGACAGAGGGGAAAGTAGATTCTGGAAATCCAGACAATATCATTGGGAACGCTCCTGAGAAGGGCGAGGCCCTGTTGGACTGTGTCTGGATTGTGTATTATTGTAGCCTGGGTAAGGGCAGCAGAAAATAGCAGTAAAAGAGTACATCTTTTGTATATGTTTGTGAAGATGAGCTCTCTTCTCTCCATGTGTTGCCTTGGAATACCGTCCACAGACCCTGCCTGCAGAAATCTCAAGTAGTTACCCCACCGCTGATTAGTGTAGTGGGATGAGACAATGCTAAGAATGGTAGCTCAGGATGAAAATTCTGCTGGGAATATGGAACTGAACAGAGCAATGGAGGATTACCAGCTTCTGACATTCAGTTCTCTATCTCGGCTTCTAGGGCTACAGCATTATAACCAAGAACTACTGCCAACCCCAGTTGCTGTTTGTTCCCTAAGGATATTAATACAATAATTTATTTTCGAGATGTTGGCAAAGAAGAATAAATATGATTACATGGTATGGGGCATTCTTTTCCCTGAGACATATTTCTTTCTTCTAGTTTGGAATCTAACAAGAACAAAGATTAAATGAGTAGCCCATGAACATTCTAAGTGTCTGCCTGCCTCGCAAGCACAAGGTCCCAAGTTCAATCCCTGGTACAAAAAACAAAACAAAAAAACAGTCTAGTGTATTCTCATGTGAATATGATCCAAAAGACCAAAATAATTATAGGATTCAGAAGAAATCACAGCCACCTGAACAAAATATTGTTAGGACTGTGAAGGATCTCAGATTTTACCATATATAAAAGGTAACAAATTATCTTTCTATAATTTCATGATGCAGAAGAAGAAATGGGATTCCTGGACCAGAGTCAAATTGATTTGTATCCCATAGCAATAGCAATATATGCATTGAAATTGGTTCTCAGGAAGCAAAACCTGAGCTCAGGGAACCCGAATCTTTTATAAGAGGCAATAAAACTGAAGGTCATAATTTGTACTATGGTTCACAAAACACAAATTTGCCCTTTGCCGAAGGCATAGGTGAACAGTATTTCTGTCTTTCAAGGTTGTTCACTTTACAAATATCCTTGAAAGGATACTTTAAAATACTGGCAATCAGTAATACAGCTCATAAGAAGTACAAGAATAGAAGGGGCCCATAGAAACTTGTCTTCCAACACATAGATAACATGAAAATTTAAGTAGAAGAAAAAATCTAATAGGAATACTTTAGGAGATTAAAAACATTACTAACTATAGGGAACAGAAATTAAAACTTTCAAAAAGTAATTATACTCTGTAACACACGGTATTTATATACAAAGTCCTTTGGTCTATTAGCATGTATACCTTACCTGATAATGTGTTATAAAAGCATAGTGGAAACTGAATTGGAGTATTTTGTGGTTTCATGTTGAAGCCTTTATTTCTTTACTTTTCCCTATTTTGTTCTTTCTTTTTCTTCCTGTTGGTCTTTCCTTTCTTTCTTACACTGGAAATTGACCCCAGGGAAGACTCTTCCACTGACCTGTATCCCCACTGCCACCACCTCCTTTTTCTCTTGACATGGATTTTCACTAAATTCCCCTGGTTGGGGTCTAATTTGTAATCATTCTGTCTCAGCTTTCTGCCTAGCTGGGATGATACACACAGCACATCCATCTGGGACCTAAATACTATAAGGGATTTGATTACAATTAATGGTTTATTCAGAGATATTACTTTATTCTTTATAATATGCCATAAGTAACACATTCTGGAGCTTTGAGGAAATTTCTGAACATGTTTAGATAAAAACAACTGCTAGTCAGTTATATTTTCAATAGATTGTATTTAGTAGTCCAAATAGATGAAAACCAGTAAATTTTACTGGAAAATAAATGTTTAAAAGCCCAATGTTTAAAACATTTTAAAATGAAAACTAACTCTTACTAAAACACTTTTCACATTTTTATACAATTGTGAAGAAATTGTCATAAATTTCAACAATGTGCCTTTACTTAGGAATTTATTTATGGCCAAAATAAAACTACCAATTTCTGTTTGAAGTAATCTTCAGAAAGGATAGGAAAGGGTGCTTTTGGCAAGTGCTTTACTTGGGATTTCATTTGATTTCTAGTAGTTAAGGGCGGAAGCAATTTTTATACTGATATTCTTATGAATCTAAACAAAAATAAGATTACAGACAACAAAAGTCAACCCATTAGCTAGAACACAATAACCAAATAAGAATTGATTTGGCTATATTTGCACTCATAGTTTAGGACAAGTAGTTTCTTACTGTACCATCTACTCAGCTTAGTCAGCTATTTATCACTGAATGATGACATGAAGTAGTTAATATTTAAGCTTGAAGTAATTAGGACCTTGTGAGTTTCTGCACACAAGCCCATCATTATCCTACATTGATTCTGAACTGGCAAAGTGATTTAATTAAAATGTGGTGTATTGACTGGAACCTGAATCTGGAGAGCTAATATGGCATATCATTGCTTCCCTGAGGCACAAAGAAAAACACATAAAAACAATATCACTTAAAATGAATTTTCCTCATATGCATGACATCTGCTGGAGTTATGATGACCCAATTTGGCCGTGCAATCTACCTGTCTTAAGCGTTTAAGTGAAAAGTGACATATAACAGATTTATGATGTGTTTTAGACCAAGAATTGAAACGGAAGCAACAATTTTCCACTCAGGGCAATACATAATAGCATGAAAATCCCCTCATATGCCTTTTGTAATATAGGTACATCTTTAAACTCTAGTTATTTTTTTCAAGCATTTCTAAACCTATTTCCTTGTGAATACATTAAATAAAAGATAACCTGCTAATACTCTAGCAATCCTTCCCAAATCCACTTGTCATCTGAACTATAGAACAACAAAAATTATTTTAATGACCATATCCCCATTTCTCACAAGACAGGCACATAGCTAGGATAGGTCCAGACACATGGAAAAGATATTAATTAACTGTGTGCAGTAGATTCTTTGGGTCATAAAGCTTAGTTTGTTTTATTAGTAAGGATGCTAAGAGTACCAACTACAGCAAAGATTCAGCTACACAAGAATCAGTACTCTCCTTGCCAATTATAATTCCTGAAGTAAACATAATCCATTTATCAAGGAAAAGCCATTTTGGAATATAAAGGTATAAAAAAGATGGTTCCTGTCCATACTGGGTCACACCTTGATGGAGAGATAAGAAATGAGGATAAAATAGACAATAAGGCCACATGATACATAATTGAAATGTATGCTGATATAATCGGCACAGTTTAATATGAAGGGATTAAATTGGTAAATCATATTTTTGGTTGCCGATACACAAACTAAACTAAAGAAAGGAATGTCTTTTTTAGATTGTTCTAGAACAACATGATTAAGGAAGTGCTGTTACTTGAACTGTGATACAGGAGTGGGTAAGAACAATGGATGGAAAAGAAACTCGAGACTAGAGAAGAGCAGAAGCAAAAGCAGAGGTTTCCATGCAGCAAACATCAAATTCTAAAGTGAAGAAGAGATTAAATGGGTAGTGGATGACTTGTGTGGAAGGAAATGAGGAAAAGTAAGGCAGGAAACAGAATGCCAGACATGATGATAAAAGGTTCTGAAAGCTTAGGAGGTAAACTGAAGACTTGAAGTCAGTGGATCTTTTGTAAGAAACACCCATGTGTTCACCTCTAAGCTTAATAAGGAACAAGGTGGCTTGGTGTAGGGCCTTGGGTATAAGAGTAATTGGGATCTCCACAAAAAGTATTTTCTGCTTATGTAATATGCACCTATGTAATGTTGTTGAAGAGCTATATATTTTCTTAATTATCTTATAGTTTGGACTTTAGCAAGGAAGCTGTTAAACGTTACCGCCTTCCCATGAATGTGAGATTGGTACGTGCCATATGCGCTATTGCCCCAATGTGAGATCTGCCTTTGTACAAATACTAATAAAGCCCACACCTGTGAAAAAAAAAAAGCAGTGTTCATGGAAGATTAGTTTGGAAGTAGGGTGGAAAAATTCAATGAAGGAAACACAAGAGGCAAAGAAACTATTTAGGCATCAATTAAAAGAGTCCTCCCAGAGTCCTTCCAGGGATGACGGAGTCCCAAAGGGAGGGAAAAGAAAAACCAATAAATGGACAAATTAAGATGTAGAAAATCCAGGGTAAAGCAGGATACAACATCATGGAATGAGAGATAGGAGAGGACAAGTGGAAAGAAATCAGTCTGGGAAGTGGGATGCCACAAATAAATAGGATAATGATTTAAAAATTGTATAGTTATTCAAACAATGTATACACAATTCCATTTTCCTGGAAAGTTCTTTATCTTTGCAAATTGTCATACTCCTTGAAGAGCTAATTCAAAATTAACTTCCTACCATGAAAAATGTATTTTCTGTTGCTTGGAAAGAAGCATTTTTCTTTAGATCCTTAATATTTAAAGTGTATTGCTTTATTAGCACATTACATTTTATGGTTACCTTGGTTTACTTTCTTTACTTTAATCTCATACAATTACATTAAAATATAAAGCATGTGTTTTTAATTACAAATGAAATACATAATAATTACATGTATATCAATACATATAAAAATAAGAAAGCCCACAAGATAGGATGAGTAGAGAATTTTTTCCAATCTTGCAAAAATATAATATTTACATTTCTTAGTTGCAATTGTAAGGTTTGCTTTTTGTTTTTTTGCTTGTTTTTCATTAATATAGCCTGGTCATTATGGGCTCTATTTCTGGAGTCACAGTGGGAAAGTTCCAATCCTAGTTTGGTCAGTTACAGCTGAAAAAGACCTAAATACTCTCCTGGCCTCTCTGTGCCTCGGTCTCTTTAATCAAAGCAGGGTGGAGGGATACTCCCTCCCTTACACGGTTGCTACGAGGTTGAGATAGATGTGTTGCTATGTGCAAGTGCTACTTAAGTGTCATATACAGTATTCTTCACATATCTTGCATCTCTACTATGAGTTGTGGTACTTAATCCCTGCCTCAATATTTGCCATGTAAATCTAATCCTAAAAGATCAGACATGTCCATCCCCTGCCCAGAGTAACTAGTTCAAAGATGAGCAAATGATCCAGATAAGGTTAACTGGAGCCCGCCATCCATTTGTTAGACATTTACTAAAATTATCTGTTGAAAAGCATCCCTTTGTTCCTGGAGTTGTTAGATATGACAACAGTAACTAGAGTTTTAAATTTCTAAACACATGTGCAGAATCTGCCTGAGAAGAAGCTAAAAAAGAACCCTAAGACTTTAGAATGGGGCCGGGGATTTGGCTCATTCTGCCACCTACCTCACAAGCACAAGGGCCTAAGTTCGATCTCTGGTACCAAAAAACAAACAAACAAACAGCCTTGAGAATGGATACAATGGTAATAGCATTGCTTGAGTCCCCAATTTAATTGTACCTGGTGCCTGGTGCCTTCTGGCTGTCCCAATTATCCTTAAAGTAAGGGTAATTTTCACTTAAACTTTGAATTTGTTTACCTCAAACAACACTAACAGTTTTGGAAATATGATTCATTTTGTTTTTAATACTAAACATAACTATTTAAAAATGATACTTTGAGATTCTTGGCCATTATGTAGTACTGATAATGGTGCATAAATGGTTTTTGTTGCAATAATTCAATGCTTCTTTCTATCTCATCAGGAAGGCAATTCATACTGAAGTTCTAGTTCTAGGTCTATTTGATTAACTCATTACCCATATTTATGATTATAAAACAAATGCAGATCAATCACATATTTTAAATTTATCGGATGTGTTAGTTAATTTCTTCATCTGGGAATCCGTTGTGTGACAGAACCATGTGAACAACTGGGGATAGAAAGACAGGTCAGACCCAGAAAAGATAATAGAATAAAAAAATAAATCACACAAAGAAAATACAGTAATTAAATGTGATAAAAATATGATACTCATGGTAATAAAGTTACATATAGACCAATTAAGATATAAAGGTCAGGTAAAACTTCAGAAAAACATGTTTTATTTGACTTGCTTGAGTTTCAAAAAGATACAGAAAAATGTAAAGTAGAAAGAGAGGAAAGAGCACCCTGGCCTCAGAGAATAACATGAGCAACACAGCAGGTAAGCTTTTCAAGGAACAGGGAGCAATGCTGTGTGACTGGAACACTTGGAAAGTGTGTGTGTGTGTGTGTGTGTGTGTGTGTGTGTATGTGTGTGTGTGTACGTCAGGGAGCAATGCTGTGTGACTGGAACACTTGGAAAGTGTGTGTGTGTGTGTGTGTGTGTGTGTATGTGTGTGTGTGTGTACATGCTTGTACACACATGCTCAGTATAAGAAGCAAGAAGAGAAATATTAAATGGTAAAGTTGCAGGCAAAGACAGAGATCAACAGTTTATACATCACCTTGTGTGCTCATAAAGGAAAGCTGGTCTTCACTTATGCTTTGGAAATTAGACAGATTATTAAGTGGAGGACATAAGAAGACCTGTATTTTACATGTTTGATGTTTATGTAGAAGGTGAATGTTAGGGTCAAAGGAATAGCAGGAGAACCTTAATTAGAAGGTGATGGGTCCATGTAAATTATTCTGTTTAATCTCTGGGAATTTCCAATGGAAATTAGCAGGAGTGGAAAACACCAGAGGCTCATTTCAGGAAGAGTCATAAGCACCAGTTGGAGAGGAGCTGGAAGAGAATCGGAGCTGGGAAATGGATATCTGTATTCTAACTCACAAAGAGATAAGTTACACGTTTATAGCCCACCTTTTCTAAAGTAGAAAATATCTTTTTTTGTATTACAGATGCTCTTTGTGAAACATTTATTAAAAGAAAGAATATAAATCATTTCAGGGATACAAACCCAATTTTAAATTGCTTATAAGACAATGCTCTTGTTGCAGGTTGAATTATGGCCACCTGAAGATATCAAATCCTAATCTTCAGAATTTGTAAATGTTACCCTGCATTGAAAAGGGCCCTTCCAGATGTGAGTAAGGATTCTGAAGTGAAGAGCGCACTCTGCAGTAGATGACTGTGCTCTAACTCCAATGACTACTGTCCTTTCAAGAGGGAGACTGGGCAGAAGAGGAGGAGCCAACATGACCATAGAAACAAAGATTGGAGTGAAGCTGCTACAAACCAAAGGATGCCAACATCTGCCAGAAGCTCAGAGAGGCCAGAAGTGAATGCATCTCCAGAGGGAACACACTCCTGCCACCTCCTTGATGTCAACTTTTTGGTCTCTGTCATTTGTAGGAAATGGATGCACCTTGAAGCTCTAAGAAATGAGATAAATCATAGTAAGTTCGAATATTGCATGGTGTCTCTTATATGAGAAACCCAAAATATAAATAAAGAGCAAAACAAGAGATAAATAATAGGAAGTAGAGAGATAGAAAGATTTTTCACAAATGGGAAGAGAATCAAGAAATGGAAGGAGAGAGAAGGGAAAGAGGATGAGAAAAAGAATTGGGATGTGTTATACACATCTACCGATTCCACAGAGGAAATGTGACCATCATGAACTGTAAGTATGTACTAATACAAAAATCAAGTGGAGTAGTTCACTTTGTCAAGACAGCCACAGAAAATGAATACTCTTTTTAAATCATATTTGGTAACTCCAGTCAAACTGCAAATGGTACATATAAGGTAGACAATCAACAAGTGTTTAATGAATGCCACTACACCTCCAAGACAGAATCAGTCTTCTAAATTATTAAAACTTTCAGCTAAATATCCTTAAGAAAGAACAGGAATCTTCAACAGTTTTCCAATTTATCATTTCCATTTGCATATTTGATGTATAGCATGTTGGACCATTTGTGTTTAGTGACTGTGGTCCTGTTATTCTGAAATAGCAAAACAGAACATCAAATCTACTCATAGCAGATGAGCTACTCAATAGCATTACATCATCTGCCTTAAAGTAATTGATTATTATGTTTAGCTATATTTTACCTGGATACATCAAAATATTTTAAAAATAACTTTCAATTGCCTTACTACATCACTGCCATAGTCAAGAATGTAATTATCTCCCCTTCCATAATTTTTTCCCTTTTTATTCTGCCCAATAGCTTCTAGGAAATGCTACCTTCCAAGTCATATTTCACAATGGTTATAAACCATATTTTCTAGCTGTGAATTCACTGTCACTTTCACCTTTTGAATAAAATATAGCTACTAACTGGGCTGAGGTGGTGCTTTTACCTTACTGAGACATTGCTTAGTTAACTTTGTTTTCTAACTGGTTTTACAACAATCTATAGTTAAAGTTCTTTTAGCTCTGGCACTGCATAGAATTCTCTTTTGTGATAAAAGATGCTCTCCTATGTAAAATTATATTTCTTCTGCTTTTTCCTCTAAAGTAAATCCCTGTTTTTATCACTGATGTCTCCTGATGAATTTTCTGTCCTAATCCAATCAACTTCCAGTTTTCCTTTTTTTCCAACAGATAATACAATCATTGGGACCTACTTCAACTCAAGGCCCGCATCTATGACATTTAACTGAAGATTGTACTCAATTCATTAATCCATTGGCATTAATTAACACTTTTCCCATGTAACATTTCAACCAGCTTCAATTTCATTTAACACTGCTTTTCAAGCCAACTCAAATTAATTTTGCAATCAAAACTTTACATAGCATTGTCTCTAGTTCTTTGCTAGAAGTCAAAATGCATTATATCTACTCCACTCTGCTAATTTGCTAAGGCCATAAAGCTATCAAAAATGCAACCAGTGTTGTCTGCTGCAATTTGCTCTGCATCAAACTATTTGTTCTATTTATTTCTTGTGACTGTGATTTTATCCCCCCCCAGGGCATTTTAAACTAAGGATGTGCTAACATTTTTAGAATAGTTTTCCCTTTTGTCACTTCCTTATTTTAATCAACAAGATTAATTACATTTAAGAAATAAATTAGTCACTTTTGCTTACAACATTTAAAAGTTCGATAGGCTAGAAAGACATACTAAATTTAAAGCACAGAAAAAAGTAACCAAACATTGAAGATACCATGAATTGGTGGAATTAAGAGTGATTGACTCTGATAGTCTTCCTCTAAATATTCTCTTAAAATATTCTCATGTTTCCACAAAAAAATATGATTTTTAAAAAGCCACAATTAAAAAAAAAAACACTGCTTTTTGCTTGAAAAATAAAAAATGCCACAGGCACCATAATTCATTAGAAAACAATATAATAAATTCTCATAGAGTTGCTGTTGATTAATAGACACTGGAGATGGACTGAAAAGCATAGATATTGTATATATATTCTATATTTCACACAACCAGAAGGGGACAGGTTAGTAAAAAAACAAACAAACAAACAAAAAACTGAAATATACTTTGATTCTCTGTACATTTCCTTTAATAATACCTAACGTTGGGCCCCAACAATTACACCCAACTATCTATCTATCTATCTATCTATCTATCTATCTATCTATCTATCTATCTATCTACCTATCTATCTAATCTATCTATCTATCTATCTATCTATCTATCTATCTATCTATCTATCTTTTTTACATTAATACAAGTAAATTGGGAGTCAGTATTGGCTTCTCAGTTTCTCTCATAGTTTAAATATTCCAAGACTATCATTCAAAATAGTAACCATGGCAAAGATATAGAAATAGAGAAAGTTAGAACGCATGGTCTATTATTGAATAAATGCTCTCTCATAGTCAGGTTAACTATATTTGGTAAATTTGAATTCCAAAAACTTATACATGGAATACCTGGTAAAAATGGCAAATTTAACTAAATGTTGAACATATTTAATCTTAAGTTCTAAGAAAGAAAAGCTGACTTTAAGTAGATGATACGGCAAGCTCAGGATGCTTCACCTTCTTTACTTGTTGACAGAAACAAAGGTTTGGCTACTCTGAGGTTTGAGTAGTTCCTACTTCACATAAATATCTGTGTGCATTTGCTGGAAATGTAATATAATCAGATCAATGCCACCAAACAATGTAAATTGAGGTGACACATTAACAGAATACTGAAAGAGAAGACAGACTGAGGATATAACAGATGAGAAGAAATAAGAAAGGAAAGCCAAAAGAAAAAACAGAGAAAAACTTTTACTGCAGAATAAATATTAAAACTGAAAGTAGTAAAGAGTATGTAAATGGAACGACTGAGCATGTACCTCAGCTACTTGGGAGGATGGCGTAGAAGGGTCACAAGTTCCAGGCCAACCTGAGGCTCTGTTTTAAAATTAAAAAAATTTTTTAAATATTAGTTATATAATTCAGTGGCAGGCTGCATTCCTGGCATATATGAAGCCCTGGGTTCAAGCCCTAGTCCTGGAAGAAGAAAAAGATGTTAGGATTATTGAACTCATTATAAAAATGAATTTTTAAAACTTTGGGGATAAAAAAGAGAAATATGTCAAAAATACAACTAAGATTTTTTGAATTTCTAAAAGAACAAGGTCAATACAAACTGGTTAAACACTTAAAGAAATGGTGGAAGAAAAACTTTCTAAGCCACGAAAGATCTATATACAAAAAAGGGCTAAATCACAGACAAAAACAAAATTTTAAGAGACTATTTTCAGATCAGATGTGATTATTTTTCAAATCTCAAGTTATAAAAATATTTATACACATTTCGGTAAAGAACTAAACATAGGACTATTTTCAGATTAATAAAAAATGTGCTTTTAGTATTCTCCTTAGCAGCAAATATCACATAAAAATGCATATATGTCTTCAGATTTCTAAGAAGAAACAAAAACAAAAAAGTCCAGAATGTCAAATTGTTATTCATGAGAAAAAGCAAAGGAAAAATCTCTCAAATTGCAATGAAAAAAAATATATACATATTTTTTCTATTCTTCCTTTGGCAAGAAAATTCAGCTGAGTATAGTAAGGTGAACTGAAATCCACAGTTGAAGAATAGAAAATGAAAATAAAAGTATGAAAGGATTGGAAAGAAAGTTGGAAGTACTCACTTATTTTAAGCTAGGCCAAAATTATTTATTAACATCTTTGTGACATTGATGCAAAGATCTAAAAAATAACATCTTAAATTATTATATATGAGTGTATTTATGTACAATTATTTTCTATCAAGTACATTTTCACCCAATAGATTTGTAAATGCTGAAATGAAGAGAAAATAAAAAGATGTCTTAATATCTATGCATGTAGGGAGACAAGAAATAATTGTTTTTATAATTAAGGGATATTAACTTAAGTATATGTTAAAGCAATTTAAATACATTTACTAATAAAAATAGGATTCAGACAGTCATAAAAGAAGATAAGTAGATAGCTTCCAAAATCAAGAACACAAGCACGCAAGCAAACAAGAATACAGAAAGAACACATGTAGTATTGATGAAATTAGTTTGATTTATATGAATTCGATTTTTTTCTCTGCTTATGATTTATAAAGCAAATGAGTATTATTCTCTTCTTCACAAGGAAAAAGGTGATCAGTAAACAAAACATAACTGCTGTCATCCTCGTCAGCTGAAAATGCAGGACATCCCCCATCCTAGGATGCAAGGAGAGATGGGCTCCTCCATGATGGGAATCAACCCAAGTACTGGCAGAGCTGGAGTAGGGCATGAAGAGAGCATGAGGTCATCACCCATCAGGTAGGCGATTTCTGCTAACTTCTACAATAAATTGCCTAACCCACAAGTGGAGGCGGATTAGTACAGAACATGCATGCATGTACAGCATGAGTATTCACTGCAGAGTGAAGGAAAGATGGGAGTCAAAGGCACAAAGGCAGCTGGAGCCTCCCCTTCATATAGGCAGTAGGCTCCCCTTCATGGACCTCACTGCGTTCTTATCAGAAAGATGAGTGGCAACACGAGGCAGCAGCGCAGATGCCCACCAGCCATGTGGGCCTCAGAAGAGGAGCATGTTGTAGGAAAGAGTCAAGACCTCACCCAGATCTTTCTTCCCTACATTCTCGAGGGGACAAAAACATTCAGCCACTATGGAAAGGGAAGCACCCTTTGTTGTCCTAGAGCACATGTGAACACCCATGGCAACTGGAGAAAGGATAAAAAGAAAACATACATCACCATTCCAAAAGGGGTAAAAACTAACCAACCAACAAAACAAACAAAACAAAACTCTGCTGCCCAGTACCTAAAGCAAAGTGTGACTGCCCTGAGGAAACTGTGCAGGAGAAAAGTCACGTCTTCTGATGGCAATGGCTTGGTCAAACACCTAAAATTATTCATTAATATTTCATTTAATAAATTCATCCCTTGCTAGAATTTCCAAGAAATTTCCTGGTGACTAAGTAAATGCTGCATTTGTTGTTCCTTTGGTAACCTTTACACTACACCACCAAGATAGTTGTATGCTAAGAAGTACTTTGCTAAGGAGATCCTGGATTATTTAAAATCTCTGTGGAAGCTTCCTTTTAATTTTTTGTAAAGATGGTAAGCAGATAGTTTGCAAAAACGTTGCTATCTTGTGGCTATTTTCTATAATTTATAGAATTGGTCATAACCTTCAGAATGTAAACGCTTACTATCCAAACAGCTGACTAGTTCTACCTGATGTATGACCCATACCAATGGCAATTCTTAAAGCTTCCTTTTCCTAATATCCAAGCATTTATTCATTTATTCACATCTTCAGTCCACACACGTTGTCAGCCTAACTCTAAGAAAGGTTCCCTGCCCTCACCCTCCACTGAGCAACCTTCTAATGTAAAGGGAGAGCTTTGGTGTGAAAATACACACCCAGAAACACAGCCTTATAGGGGAACATCATGCTGAGGAGCAGCGATAAATTTATTCTGGTGACCCAGCTCCAGCCTAAGCGTAAAGTTTCACAAGAGAGAAGGGATATCTGACAAATCATCATGATCATCATCACCTTACTATCAGAGACACAAATGCCATTCATGGACTCATTAGTGTATTTGACACAGTAACAAAAAGACCCGGTGAATTTAGGGGAAAATAAAATAATTAATAAATTATTTAATTCCTTCAGAGCCAGGGAGCATAGAGAAGGAATTCCAGCCTAAGCGTAAAGTTTCACAAGAGAGAAGGGATATCTGACAAATCATCATGATCATCATCACCTTACTATCAGAGACACAATGCCATTCATGGACTCATTAGTATATTTGACACAGTAACAAAAAGACCCGGTGAACTTAGGGGAAAATAAATTAATAATTAATAAATTATTTAATTCCTTCAGAGCCAGGGAGTATAGAGAAGGAACAGTGTGTACTTACTAAAAACCAGTTTGCATATCCCATGGGTTCAAATTCCAGCTCCGGCATTTATTAGCTGTATGACTTTGAACAGCTTACACAGATTTCCTGTGCCCTGACTTCATTCCTCAGGAAATGGCATAATAATCATTCTTATTTCATGAGGTTGTTGCAAAGGCTACTGAATTACTACTGCATGTCAGACACTAAGTGATTGTATTCCACTGCAAATGTCTATAAATATTAGCTATCTAATAAAAATAAAAGAACCTAATATAGCAAATATATAAAATAAAATTTGAAGAAAAATAATTAAATATGGGGAAAAGGTTTCAAATTATGTTTGATGGTGCTTTATGTCAGGCTTGATCTGTTTAATGAATATGACGCTAAATTCCAAGCTACAGTTGCAGCAAAACTGCAACCCTCAGCAGAACATGCCGCTCCTCCCAATCCAGATACAGGCTGTGCTGTCTCCAGGCAGACAGGACACAGAACAGGATGCTATAGAAAAGTACAAGATCACAAAATACAGCACAACATCATCTTCCCGACACCAAGTTACCTGATAACATCCATACATCTGCCGTAACTACTATGTGGGCCCCAACCACAAATATTTGCTCCAACTCCTGAACCTGACAGACATGCCAGACCCCTTCCCAATCCCCTGTAAACCTCCCTGATTTTGCTTTATGGACCACTGACGGCTTTGCTGCCCTAAGCTGGCCTGCACCCAGGTGAATAAAGTCTGCACCTCAATGACGTCCATTAGCCTGTTCAGGTAGTCTCATTCCTCTGCCGTTCTTCACACTTTATATACTAAAAAGCACACAAAAAAAGTATAAACACCTAAAGTAAAAATCTTGGAAATGCAAAGAGAAATGAAGAATTGCGGACAAAGACAGAAATGTCTACGAGATAGAAAAACTACAAACATCACTAGTAACCTATAATTAAAAGTTGAATATATATTATTATAGTTAATATCATTAGATTACTAAGTATAAAAGAAACTGCATACCTCAGAAAATACAGCGGCTTTTAAGAACTGATGGGACATTAACCACAGATTAAACAATGAAGCAACTCAAATATTATGAAAATCTCAGCAAATTACAAAAAAATGAGTTTATATTATCTGCCCACAATGCAATACCACTAGAAATTAACAACAGTTTTTTAAAGAAAACTAATAGGAAATTTAAGTAAAGGTCTTTATCAAAGAAATAACTGACAAAAAGGGGTATCTTGTATATTTAGTAAGTAGGAATATTGGCTCTACATATTAAACTTACAGTGCAAAGTCATTCTGATTTTAGATGAATATTCAGATATGATATTATCATTATCAAGAACAAAAAATTAAGTCAATTAGGTATTCCATTCAAGAAACCAGAAAGAATAACAAAATAAATTATTTCTCAGGTAGAGAATGGAATTTATAAAAATATAAAGCAAAAAGAACAAACTAAATAAATCAGAAAAACAGGAACATAGCAACAGTTATATAAAAAAAACCAAGTATTGGTTCTTTTTAATAATTAGTTAAATTGTTACATTTCTCATAAGACCACTTAAAGGTATAAAGGGGTACAAAATAACCCACTTTAAAAATTATAACAAGAAAATCTAGGAATAAAGTTCTGCTAATGAATTTTAAATCTTCATGGAATGAAATCTAGTTTTAAAGGTTTATACAGACAAGATTTTCTCTTAAGATCTGAGGCCTAACTCTTACACCCTTTAAAAGACTGCAGAGAGTTGGAAAGAAGCAGCTCTTCCAGCAGTGGGTTAGTTGTATTATTGGCCTTGATTTTGTACTCTGTGTATGCTCTTCTGTAGTGACTTTCCATGCTGACCCTGGGCTTGATGAATACACAGGCTTTAGAAGGCATATTCCATTTTTGCCTCTTTAACCCCAATGCCAACATTAGAACGAGCCTGGACCAGAGGGTAGATGGGTGTGAGCAACACATGGAAGAGAGGTGAAGACATCCTACCCAGCCTTCTCTGGGGATGTGCTGGAGGAGTACAGACAACGGACCAGACGCAGTGAACACAGCCTGAATCAGGTTGCAATTAAAATACATAATTAAACTTCTGTATTAAACGCTTTGTAGTATTCATCTCCAAACAGATCAATAAAACAAAACAGGAACCATAAACTGAGATGTTTAAGAGAGAAAATGGTGCTGGGCCTAGTGGCACATGCCTGTGATCCCCGCACTCTGGATACGAGATGGTGTGAAAGAACGGATTATTCATTAAATGATATGTAAATAACTAAGTCTTGACAAATGCAATAAAGTTATGCTCCTAGTTTATACTTATATTGCATGTAATCCACATGTTTTAACTATTTAAAGGAAAATGTTTCAGTATAAAACTATATTCCTATAGAAAAAGAATGATTATAGTTACATAAACTTGAAGATTGAATAGGTCTTTCTGTCACTGACAGAGCACAAAATATAAAGGAAAAGATACATAGGTTGATTAAATAGAAAATTTAAAGATTTCATTTTTCTAAAATATAGAAGGAATTTAAACATAAATAGAAACGGGATTATTTTCAACATACATGGTACAGAGAATATGTTTATTTCTAATATAAAGAGGAAAATACTCATAAATAACCTATTAAAGAATTAACTAGGCCGAGATACTTAGTGACATTAATAATCAAAGAAATTCATATTAAAGCAATATTTTTGCCTACATGAAATTTGTAAAAATTAAAAAGAATGACAATTGTTGGATATAAGGAAGGAAATAGATATTTACTTTGCTAATAAAATACTACATTTCTATAATCACTAAGAAGGAAAATGCTTACATGATATAAAAACATTCATGGTTCAATATCATCTGAACCTCAAATTCTAGATATAAGAATTTATCTTATAAGCACAATTTAATAATAGGCCACATAAAATATGAATAGAGATATTCCAATATGCTTTTATAAGTGAAATATTGGATTCAAACAATACTGTAGAAGCAAAGAGTAAAATGGCAAGCACAAGATCCCAAGTTCAATCCCTGGTTCCACAAAAAAAAAAAAAAAAAAAGGAAGAAGTAAAATATTCTTATGAGGAAATAAATTTCTTTTTAAAAAATAATATATACAAAAATATACACATATTTATTGTTTTTAAACATGCTAATAAAATGCTGGAAGGTGAAAAAAGGTAATTGCAAAATAAAATGAACAACTGGCTCACTACTCAAAACTATGTATAAAAATAGACCATGAAAATATAAATTAAACCTTTAGAAGTGAAATTATGGTGATTTATTTCTTCAAGTTTTACTTTTTCCAAGCAACTGCAGACAGTTTTTTACATGATTACGATGAATACACACATATAAAGTGTAAACAGTCTGAAATCTAGCCTTATTTTAGGACAGTTTAAGATCTTGTTAAGGTTTTAGAAGTCTTGGCCTTGAGCTATAAAATTATTTTCACTGTGTTTCACTGTGTAAGACAATAATGCTAGAGATTGTCAACTTATATAATCAATATTAGGAAACACTCCACCATCACTAATTCATGCTTACACAACTTTTCCCCTTTCTAGCTTCTGTTATTTCCAATATCATGTCAACTAAAAATTTGATCAGCATGACCAAATCCTTATGTCTCATTAGTTGGTCATTTAATGTCTAAACAGCATAAGATTCTTCGGCTGATTAGTGAAAATTAGATTACAAACAATTATGAACAACTAAATAAGGACAAGTAAGGCAATATGTGTTGAATAAGAAAATGTTATGAAAAATTATTTTATTTGAAATTTCGTATCACCAGTTCGGTAGATCTTTAGATGAAAGATACTCTCATATAACTAAGGTCTATCTTCTATTCTCTATCAATACAAAAAGTTCATAAACTTTATAGAATTGATATGAGCAGCAAATAACCTGATAACTATAAAATACTTCATACAGAACATGGTATATATTAGTGCTTATTTGATAACACAAATAAACCAGCAATAATTTAACTATGTAAATTTCAAGTCCTTACAAAATGTGGGATGTAATCAAAGAGGTTACCGAGGGGTGTGTTTTTCACAAATGAAATTTTTTCTTTCTACCGTAAGAGATACCTTCTTTCTGGTCTAAAAAGGAAAGCCAAATAGAGTAAAAGAATACTGTTCTCCATTGGTCATCTGTTAATCATGTCACCTCGTTTTCCAAATAACAGACCTTCATTTTTATTACCCTTTTTATTTAAGCATAATTAAAAACATACCTTTGCAATTTTTCTCAATTCCATTTCAGCTTTAAACTCACTGGAGATTTTCTTGGGGGTCTGTCTCACTCTCCTTTTATCATTCTTATTTACACACTGTTACTCCCATCATTTCACATGTTCGCACATTTATGGGCAGGCTCCCTGGACAGCTGGGCTGTGCTTTACATATTCCACAGTCTTTTTCATCAGCACCATTTGTGATTGTATGGTTCAAGTCCAGTCTCATCATCACGCTATTAATATCTCAACTCCTAACAACACTTTATCTAAGCTTTGTGGAAGGGTGGATTTTTATTATCTAGCAGTTTCTGATTCTGGGTACTGATTCTGTTTCTGCCTCTCTCTGACTGCAGAATGACATGATTCCTAGGATTGTTATTATTTGTTTTTCTTCAATAAGCTCCTCTTTGTTGATAGGATTGGATTTAGTGGCAGGTCTTCTGGTTAAGTCTAGAATTGATCAAAATATCCAGTTTGCACATATTGTTCTTACGAATGAATAATGAAAGTCCCCAATCACTATGGCTTACCTTCAGTCAGTTTTACAAGAAGCATAATGGCATTAACTTCAGGTCCAACTGGCCCCCGGAAGTTCATCCTAACCCACATCATTTCTGCTCTGCTGCCTCTTTGAACCTCACCCAGACACTATCACATTTGCATGATTTCTGCAGGTAGCTTTTCATAACTACGATTTATTTCTGCCTGCTTATCTCCTTCTGCTGGCCACAGGTACTCACTCACATCCTGTCAAGGTGATGGTTAAACTTTAAAGCAAGCATTTTAAGGTGCACTGTCCGGACTAAGACTATTTTAAACAACATTAATAAACACAACAACAAAAGTGACCTTGATTTTTCAGGAATACATTTCCTTTGTTTCATTTTTCTCAGGTTTTTATGGAGGAATCATTCTGCTGTCTGTGGCTTAAAAATTACTGAGATGAAATTGAATGCATCAGGCCATAAACCCAGCTGTCATTTGTTGTTAAGATCATCCCACGGGCTGGAGGGCAGTACTTGGGAGCCAGCCTGGCTGGTTTATACGCCACTGTTGCACCACTCACTAAGCATGTGACTCTAGGCAGGTGACAACTTCTCTCTGCCTGAGTTTACTTATTCATAAAATGAAGATAATTATAGACTCACACTTTTAGGAGTGCTATAAAGATTAAATAAGTGAATGCATATAAGTGCAAGAGCATGCCTGGCATATGAAGAGGACTGTCGCTACCATCTGACACACACGACTGGCCTGAAAGGATAGTGTGCAGCAAAATAAAGACTGTAAACTTCAAAGTCAAGGGTCAAGTCCTGCCCTGTACTGCTATCTGTCAGCTAGATGGCCTTCGATTTCACTTTTGAGCTTCTGTTTTCTGTGAAGTGATGATAAGAGTATCTGTAGTACAAGATTAACTCTGCGAATGAGAGTAAAACATGGGGTATGAATTTAAAATATAGACTCTACAATACCTCAAAATGAATGTAAGTAGTATGTATTACAAACATATACTGCTAAAAACAAAACTGTGGGACACATGGTAGACAGTCTTCCACTAGGAGCTGTTAATGTTGTTAACACCGCCCTCAATGTGTTTTTATCACGTTTGGTCTGCACTACTGGCTAACAATTAAGGTATTTTGCTGTGCAGTTTGGTAAGTAGTTTAGGTCGAAATTCGGATTCCCATTCTCAGCGGCTATGGAAGTTAGTTAAGCTTCATGACTCTTAAGGCCGGCTTCATGTAACATTGCAAAAATTAAACAAAATAAGCCAAATTAAAAGTTTAACCAAACACAGCTTAGCACAATGCATGGAGTGTTATAGTTGTTCTCCTCATGGTCACTGCATTGACCCTATTGCTGTGAAACAAATTTCTGACCGTGGTTTGTAAATTTCCAAACAAGGAGGGAATGCGCTGAACAGTAAACATGAAATTAGCAGGGTGCCTTGTAGTTTCATTTCTAATTGTAAATAACACAGAACTACATTGTATGCATCAGCATGTAGTGGATGTCAGTAGCCACACAGAGTCTCGCCAGGCTGATCCAGTCCAGAACCTGGCAGTTTTGTCCCTTGTTGTCCTTGTGCTCTCACTCTGTGAGGCCCCACTGCCCAGACAGCTTTATTTCCTAGAAAACTCTTCCCCAATTAAATCACTATAGTCAGTGAGGAGGAGTGAAATACTTGTATGAACAAGCACAAGTACACTTCCTCCATGCTAAAAATGATAAATATTAGCGGATGTTTAAATTTACAGTTATTTCAATAGGGACTGGCATTTGATTGCTGGCTCTGCCGATTACAAGGTTTAAGCTTCCTTGTTTTCAAAAATAACTCATTATCTCCTGTTATGGGATTATAACTACTATCTGTGTTACATAGTAGGTACTTGAAGAATATTCTCATTCCATTTTTTAATTTTTCCCGTCCTTACACTATCTGCCTTGCAAATTCTATGCTATAAATGATTCCTAAAGCTGCTCTTATCTCCTTTACCTCCAATGTACTGATTTTACACCTCGTGATGTTTTCCCTTTTTATGTTCACTTCCACGTCATCCTTAACCATCTCGGACCGTGTCTAGGTAGTGCATCGCCAACAGACAAAATGCCACGGGTAATGGGTCCTCTGGAAAGTGAGAGTTCTTAAGGGCTGTCCCAGTAGGGTCATGTCCAGGTGGTGGGGAGAAAAGCCACTGGGTGGGTCAGGAGTGAGTGAAGAGCGAGCACACACAATGCTAAGTTTTGCCCCTTCCTGAAGGCAGCAGATAGCCACTTCCAGAAAGCAATGGCCGAACTTCTTTCCAGAAACCTTAAATTTATGCGGAAGTAACAGTGTTTCACCCAACTCTAGGTAACTTTCTAAAACCCTCTGAATTTTTCTTTAAACAAAATAATTCCACCTTCCTCCGCACAAGATGTAAAATATTCTTGGCCCTATGTGTGGGTCATAACCACCAACATTAGTCTCCTTCAAGTCATCCACATCAGATCATAATTATCACCCCTTCATGTACCTTTAAAAACCAGAAGAATAAATCACACTTATACTCCTTCTCCTACACTCATTATTTTCTTACAGTTATTTATTCCATGATGGTTAATTTTATATATAATGTTAGACTTCTTATCTGAGTTTCACTCATAGACATTGTGCTGTTTTTGAGTTAAGGCTTTTTACTTTGTTTCATTTTTAAATCAAAATACTGTAATAGAATTGACTCTGTTATGGAAAAAGATCCTCATTCTAACCTGTGCATTCATGTTTTGGCAGCCTCTGGTGAAGAAATATATATGTTTCCATTTTCTCCCATGTAAAATGGAGGAGTAGGGTTAGATGATCTGCAACTTTAACTAATAATCTGCTTTTAATCTGCTTTTCTAGTATTTATGAAAGCTTGCCAAATTCTAAAGGGATAGAGGAAGCTATGTTCTAGTACTATTTTTTTTCCAGTATGCTATCTTTATTTGAGAATAATATGCTTCTAATTTTCATGGATGGGAAAGTGACAAAAAAAGAAATATAGGACATCTGAAATACAGCAAAATAATTAATTATTTCACTCATATACAGTAAAAGAGTACAGGGTAAAAGAAAAACTACATATACATTTTAATCTCTTAAAGTTACGCAGTTGAAGATAGAGGATTAGAGCTCCTGATTTATGGAATGCCCCAAGTAATGTCTACTCTGTTGGACATAACATTTTTCCTGTGAAAATGTCCATATATATACAAATGAACATATGATTCATGTGTAAAACTTTGCCTGAAGAAACATTAATTTCCGTAAGCTCTAATAATTATTTCTCTCCTACAATACTGACTGTATCTATCAAGTGAAGTTGTAAGTAGAATGTTCTTCAAGAGACAGTTCCAGTAGCAATCCAAGAATATCCAAGTTAATAAATCAATAAATGCCCAGTAAAGAAGGCAGGTCCCTGTCAAAGTCTGAAATGATTCCCCACTATTGTGTGTTCTGTGCTGCTTTCAAATAAATTTGATCCTTCAAAATTTTTTTTTGTAAACACCTACCATTTGGAATAGAATACTACAATTACTATTTTGTAAATCCAACCATCTTCTTACATTTTCTGGAAGAACTCCCCAGATACAGTGTTTGTCTGCATCCACACTGATAAGTACTCAGAATATCTTAAGTCAAGTTGCAGTAGGAAGGTTAATGCCCCAGAGCCTATGTGAGGAGCAGCACAGGAGAGCCAGTTTCCCAGAGATTCTGGAGGTCTCGCTAATGCAGTCCAGAGACTCATTTGCAGATGAAGCATTCCCAGGAAGGACAAAGGACATTCCATGAGATGATATTTATCCATCTTCCAAAGCGCAAGTGAAGGCACTGAGCCCAGAATCATTAGCTGTGATTTAAACATTTTGCTTCAGATGTTTTCATTAACTGTATTGACACTGACTATAAATTAAAAAGTTTATTTGTATTTCATTGTACCTCTAATATGGAATTATGATTTAAAAATGTGAATTTAAATTTAAGATGCTCAACTTTACAAACATATATATGACACTTTCACCTTGAGTTCAAATATATCTTTCTATCTATTTTGCTTAGAGATGGATATAGGAGGAAAGAAGAAGGGAATGAAAAAAGAATTAAGATATGTTATGTACATGTACCAAATCTCCATGATGAATGTAATCGTTATGTATGGTAAACATGTACAAATAAATAAACCAAAGTCATCAGGCATTAAAATTAGAACATGGAATAGACTATCACATATCATTCTCAATAACTCGTGTATACAGTTGCTAATAATTTTTGGCAGGATATTTGTACTTTCTGCTATATCAAATAACTTTTCCAATGATTTTATTTGTATAAGATAAGCAATATAGTCCACTTATGCATTGCACAACCACATTTGGTCAGCGACTGATAGCAAGGTACAATACAGTGGTCCCTATGGTTATGTCACCTGTAACACAGTAGCCATAATAGTTAGGACAGACAGACTATGATGTTTGCAAGATAGTGAAATCATCTAATGATGCATTTCTCAAAATGTCTGCTTATTATTAAGCAACACATTTCATAGATATGTAGTTGGAAATTTTCATGTAAAAGTACAAACCAAAATATTATCTCTCAAAGATGCTTTCTTAGGAAATATGTATGCTTTTACAGCAATTTTAATTGAACTAAGCATTCAATTTTTTGGCTTATGTGTTGAAATATTCCACAACTATATAGACTCAGAATAATCATGACCTGTTAAATCTTCAAAAACTTTGCTTCCAAAAAAAATGTAGATGACTGTATTTTTAGAAACACAGAAATTAGAAAATTTCAGCAAATTATAATTTTTAAAGTACTGACCAATGCAGGAGTCACCTCTAATTTTTAAAGACAGGGGTATTATAGGGTGATGTTTAAGTGGCAGGATCTAGAGTTAGACTGCTTGGAATTAAACCTAGCCATTTTTACTATCTTGATCTGTTAGTTTCTTAGTTAGTTCCTTCATCTATAAAATGAGAAGGATAAGTAGTAGCTACCTTAGAGAGTTGCTAATTAATAATAAATTAGTGAATATGGAAAAAGCTTGTACGACCTCCTTGGATATGCCAAATTTAATAAAATCTGTGCTACGATGATTATCACCTTAATATAGTATTTGTGATAAATCCCAAGCATTATCATGAAAACTCATCATAAAAGGAACATTTTTTTTTCAATGATTACTTAGAGGGGACAAAAATAAAATCACTTTTTCTGAAAACCTAGAAAACAAAATGTATTACATGAATGTTGCTATACTTATTTTTATAAGAACTATGACATCCAAACAAATAATATTTTATAAATTTAAGGTTTAACAAAATTATGTTCCGATATCCTTACAAAAAAAGTATTTGATGGAAAAAAGAATGCCACAATACTAAACCCAACTGCTGATTACTGATTACAGGAAAAGTTAATAAAAATGCTTAAATTTTTTAACTATTTCAGTGCTACAAAAGTAACTGATTGTTTAAAGAGATGCCACTGTAGTTTACAAAATAGGATTCCATTTCCTGTGTAAAAACAAGTGCCAAGCTGGTGTAAAAGCAGAGTGAATGGAAGGCATGGAGGCCTCTGCAGTCAAATCCTCTCCAGCCAGGTCAGCAAGAGCAGTGCCGAGGGAGAGAAAGAAAAGACTGCTACTGGGTCACTGGTAGTCCTGAGATGTCCCGCAAGGCACCAGGCAGGGAAGCTGGGAGGCAGCTACACCAAGACATCAGCACAGAAAGCTCCTTGCAGGGGCATTGTTTATCAAAACTTAGCAGGAATCCTATTTTGAAATTCTTAAACAGAAGAGTAAAGTGGTATGACAGGTTTGTAATATTCTAACATGTACCCAAGGCTTAGCCTATTCCATTAAAATCTCTCTGACATTGATATTATACTAAAAATGTGCTGAGATGAGATTCACTTAGGAAAGTTCAATTATTTCCAGATTTCAGATAAAGAAAAAGCATTGAACATTCCAACTTTCAAATGAGCCATGAAAGATATTATGCTCTAAAAGAGAATTGATTTTCATGGTCATTAAATTATAGAACAGGCTTTGATGGGAAAAGCGAGTTTAATGAGATAACAGCATCAGGATTCCCCCAATCTTGTCTTGCTTTGTCCCCCACTCATTTACCACCTTTGGGCTAGGATTGCACTGAAACATAGAGAATGAAAACAACGAGATCAGAAAGGAGGAAAAACAAAGATGAATCATGAACAAGGAAAGAGAAAGCACTGCTTTAGAGCAGCGAGGTGAAGAGAGGACAAATAAAAGCTTTCAGAAGCACTTCAGTCTTGCTTCCGCTGATTTCTATACATATCTGACTGGGTTATAGTTCAAATATTTAACAGTCATGTGAATTCAGGTGCCAAATGTAATTATTTGATTTTCACTATATGATTGTAAATATATTTTGCTACAATCAGTTAAAAAAACTTCAAGGTAGAAATCACTCTACTATTTTTAAACTCAAAGTAACTGGAGAAAAAAAAATCTTAAAATCCATATAGACCTACCAAAGATCCTGAGTAGTCAAAGCAATCTTAAAAAAAAAAAAAAAGGTTATAGTACTTGTTTTCAAAATATACTGCAAAGCTACACAAAACAAAACATCATAGTATTGGCATAAAGAAAGAAATATCTACATATTGAAGATGTACTCCTAAGTGAAATAAATAAGGCACACATGTGTAAATACCGAACAGTTTCTCTGGTGTGAATAATCTGCAATAATACAGAAGATCCTAATAAGATTACAGACATTGAGAAATGGGAAGAAAGGAGCTAAAGGTGTAGGGAAGGTGGGATGGGTAGGGGAAGGGTAATGAGGGAAAAGAAAAAAATGTGAGATAATGAAAAGATGGAAATAAAGTGGTTGTAGATGGGGAGGGGAGGAGGGGGTGAAGGGAGGGCATGGACAAGGGGAAAAAAATGAACACCAAGACCTGTCATGTAAAGGTACAAGATCCCAACAATGAATGTAACTGTACTGTATCCCTAAAATATACCAATAAACTCAATTAAAGCTGAAAAAAAACATAGAAATATCTTTGGGACAGCATAGCCACCCCCCAAAATAGATCAAAACACATCTGTACAACTGCTGTTAACTGACCTTGACACAGGGTGCCAGCAACACACGATGAGGAAAAGATGTCTTTAGTACAGGGTACTGGGAAAACTGTATCCCCACCATGCAAACAAAAAAAAAAAGAAAAAAGAAAGAAAGAAAGAAAGAAACTGGACCTAATAAAAATCTACTCAATTTGAATTTAAGATTTAAATATAAGACCTGATCATTGACCCAGAAAAACACATAGGAGAACTATTGCTTGACACTGGCCTGAGAAAGAAATTTTTCATATATGACCCCAGAAACAGGCAACAAAAGCAAATGAGACAAACTTAAAAAGTTAAAAACAGGGCCAGAGATTTAGCTCAGCGGTTCGGTGGCCTGCCTTGCAAGCATAAGGACTGGAGTTCAATCCCTGGTACCAAAAAAAAAAGTTAAAAACAAATTAGACAAACTTAAAATATATAGGGAACTTTTACAATTCCATAGCAGGAAAATGTATAAGCTGACTGGAAAATGTACAAAAGACCTGATTAGCAGGTTCAAAAGAAGACATATAAATGGTCAAGGCATATTTAAAAAAAAAAACTCAGTATCATTAATCATTAAAGAAATCCAAATTAAAATCACAATGCTAAAATGCGTCCTTAGCTGAGACAGTGGATCTTATAAGAAAGGCAAAAGAAAAAAAATATTGGCAAGGATGTGAACAAAAAAACATTCTATATACTGCTGGCAGAAATTTAAAATGGTACAACATGGAAATTCCTCAAAAAAGGAACTATCATATCACCCAGCATTCCCAGTCCCTGGTATACATCCACAGGAACTGAAGTCAATATGTTGGAGTGTTATCTGTATTCTCATGGTCACTGTAGATTTACTGACAACAGTCAAGGTATGGACACAACATCATTGCCCACTGACAGGTGAAAGGTGAAGAAAATGTCACATATGTGTTTACAAGACAATACTATTCAGCCTTTTAAAAGAAGAAAATCCTATCTTTGGCAATAACATGGATACACTTAGAGGCCTTTATGTTAAGTATAATAAGCCGAGCATGGAAAGATAAATACTACATGTCATGTCATGGCGTACGTCTAGATGTCCCCTCAAAGTCTCATGCAGTCATAGGTGGGGCTTTTCGGAGGTGGCTGGATCTAAGGTGTGTGAATATGGGTTAAGAGTAAATGATAATTAAATTACTGCACCGATTGGTTTAACATAGTTCTGTGTGTGGATAATAGGAAGGAGCATCTAAGTGTGAGCAGCACCAACCAATAGGCTTATAGCCTGAATGGGATAGAAGGGAGAGGGAAGCTTTCTACCTTGCTGCCTGCTGGTTTCTACCTGCCCTTTCATGGACTGTTTCTTCTCTGCCACGCCCCTCTGCTGTGCCACCCTACCTTGGAACGAGCTGACTGTGGACTGAAACCTCTACAAACTGTGAACTAAAATACTTTCCTCCTTTAACTTTGTGGGTGTCAGGTATTTTGTCTCAGCAATAAAAAAGTAACCAAGATCTTGCATAATTTCACTTATATGTGGAATCCAAAAGCAGTGAATTAATAGAAACGGAGAGTAAAATGATAATTACTGGGAGGTGGGAGAGGGAAGAGTGAAAATGAAGTCATACAGGGTGAAACACACCAAGTTACAATTACACTGGGTTAATAAATTCAAGATAGCTATTGTGCAGTATGATTTATATTGTTAAAAACATACTGCATATTTCAAAATCACTAAGAAATTCTTTGTAAATAGGGAAGGGTGGAGGGGGTGAAGGGAGGCCAGGGGTATAGGGAAAAAATAAGAACCAAAATATGTCACATAAAGGTAAAAGATCCCAATTAGAATTTAACTGTATTATATACCTAAAATGTACCAATAAAGAAAAAATTTGAAAAAAAAATCTGAAATGTTCTCATCATAGAAAACAAGTATGCACAGTGACACTTTAATTAGATCAATTTAATCATTTCATAATGTATTCATATATCACAACATCACACTGTACACTTTATATATGTATATATGCTATTCATTTGTCAATTATAGTTTACTAAAGCTTTTGGAGGATGAGGACCACTCATGGTCACAGGTGAGCATTGAAAACTAACTAAAAAGTTAAATTTGAGATAATTGGGATTCATTTGCTTTTGTTTGTTTTTGCTTTGTTTTACTTAATAAGGCTATGGTTTATTTGTTCCTCTCTGGTTTATTACCTCCACGGAGTCTCATTTTTTTTTTCTTTTTTTTTATTTTTTTAATTTTATTGAGTTTATTGGTACATTTTAGGGATACAGTACAGTTACATTCATTGTTGGGATCATGTACCTTTACATGGCAAGTCTTGATTCTCATTTTTTCCCCTTACCTCTGCCCTCCCTTCACCCCCTCCTCCCCTCCCCATCTACAAACACTTTATTTTCATCTTTTCATTCTGGCCATGTACTAAAGGTAGGTTTATAAATACCACATTCATGGAAGTACTAGCAATTGGGATATTGATGGCTACTTTTATAAGGCATGTGGAGATTAATACACCCTTCTTACTTTCCCAAACATGTGAATTACACTTGGAATAAATGCAAGGCTTCTCCATTGCAATATGGAGAACTGTGTACTTTACTATAAGTATTGCTCCAGATAGATTTTCTTTGAAAGTTTCAGCGTTATAGCTACTGCTCCAAAAGAAAAGCACTAGTCCAGGTATTTCAAAAGAGGTGCAATTAGTAACACATTGTCAAAGATGTTGCCAGATCAGTATATTTCATAGGTTAATTGTTCAAGAATATTACATAGTGAAGATATTGTAGGTTAATTTCTAGGCATAAATGTTTTATGCTCCAATGTTGTACAACGACCTAAACTCTGAGAGTTAGTTATAGATGGGAAAAGGCATTAAGGTTAGGGTTAGAGTCAGGGTTAGGGCTAAGAAAGATCAGATATACCTGTGTGAAAATTCCTTGGAAAGATTCTTTAATTATTTTAGTATTGTCCCCTTACTTTTTAGGGATCACTGTCAACATCAAGGATACTAAAATAGCTAATAAACAATTTTCTAATGTTTTTCACCATAAATTTTCCTTGGACACCTCAGAAAATAAAATACAAAGTTGAATTTGGATGATATGCCAAGAAAGGAAAGGTTGTCTGTCATCCAAAGGATCTTAAAGTCCCTCATAGAAACTTATTCAATTATTATCACATTATGGCCCATATTTTATTTTTCATGACAATTGCTAAAGAAACTGCATGGCAGTTTCAAATAGTCAAGCATGAATGACAGTCAGAGTCTCATCCATACAGGAGTATCCAACACTCTATCAGTTGTTAATCTCAATTATTTTTAATTTTTTATTATTAATGAAGTTTATTGGTACACTTTACATATTACATGTAATGATCACACTCAACATATGGAATTTGTACCTGTATATTATATATTTTGATTTGTATTTTTTCTTATTTCCCTCCCCTCCATTGTACCACTCTTTCCCTTCTTATTTACATAAACTGTTTCCATTTTATCTTTCTTTTCTTGTTTTTTACTCTTCCTTTCTTTTCCTCTCTCCTCCCTTGTGCCCCTTCCTATTCGAATATTATCTTCCTATTTCACAATATCTATTATACATTTTCTTTCTTATTTATACTTTCAGTTTCTTGCACCTGAGAAACAGTGATATGCACACATGTCCATTTTATTTCACTTAAGAGTTTACTCTTTAGATGCATCTATTTAGTTATAAATGTCTCAACTTTATCTTTCTGTATGGCTCAATTATATAAAAAAAAACCACATCTTTATCAATTCATTGATTGATGGGCATACGGGTTGTTTCCAAGCTTTAACTTATTATAAACTGTGCTGCTATGAATATGGGTGTGCATATACTGCTGTGGTATGATGCTTTTAATTCTTTTAGAAAGATTCCAAGAAGAGCAACAGACAGGTCAAGTGGACCTTCTAGTCCTTCTTCTTTTGTAGAATCTCCACACTGATTTCCACAGGGTTCCAATCCATTGTTCCACCAACAGTGATGAAGGGTTCCTTTTTCCCCAAAACCCCATCAGTGATTTCTTGATATTAGCCACTCTTTCTGGAATGAAATGGAATCTCAGCATTGTTTTAATTTGTACCTCAAATGACCAGTGATGTTGAACATTTTTAATATATATATA
>NW_022900944.1:3209398-3223269 GCF_012274545.1 Fukomys damarensis | reverse complement strand
ATATATATTTTTTTTTTTTTTCCATTTGTACTCCTTCATCTGAGAATTGTCTATCCATTTCAAATGCCCATTTTTGGATTGGGTCTTTAAATTTGGGGTGGGGGTGATTTCTTTGATTTCTTTTTATATTCTAGATACCTTTACATTCTAGATCTTTATACACTCTAGATCGTCTTTTGAGGAACAGCTGGCAAAAGTTTTTCTCAATCTATGGTTGTCTCTTCATTGTGTTGATTCCTTTTGCTGTGCTTTTTAATAAAATGAGATCCCAGTTGTTGATTCTCTGTAATATTTCCCATGCAATCAGGATTTTGATCATAATGTCTTTACCTACACCTGTCTTCATGAGTTCCACCTGTTCTATCTTTCATCAGATTCAGTGTTTGTTTTAATATTTAGATCACTTGATCCATCTTGATTTTAATTTAGTGCATGCTTATAGATATGGGTCTAGTTTTAATTTTTAGCATGTGGAAAGCCAGTTTTTTCAGCATCATTTAGTAAAGAGGTATCTTTATTCCAAAGAAGCTTGCTTGGCCCTTTGCCAAAGATAAGGTGAAAGAGTGTGTTTGGAGTTGTTTCTGCATCTTGTATTCTGGTCTGTTGATCGTTGGGTCTCTTTTCTTTGCTAGTACCATACTGTTTTTATAACAGCGTCTTTGTAGTATAATTTCAGGTCAGGGATTGTGATACCTCATGCCTTTCCTTTGTTGCTCAGAATTATGTTTGCTATTCTAAGTCTCTTCTGGTTCCAAATAAATTTTAGGACTGCTTTCTATAGTTCTGTGAGGTATGTTATTGGCATTTTGATTGAGATTGAATTAAATCTGTATAACAATTTAGGGAGCATGGACTTTTTCATTATGTTGGTTCTTTCTACCCATGAGCAGGGGATATGTTTCCATCTTCTGATATCCTCACTGATCTCCTTTTTCAAAATATTGTTTTCAATGTAAAAACCTTTTACTTCTTTGTTAGATTGATTCTTAGGTATTTGTTTATTTTTTTCTTTTTTTGGATGCTATTGTGAAAGGTTTTGTGTATAGAATGCTATTGTTTGTGTATAGGATGCTATTAATTTTGGAATGTTGATTTTGTATCCAGCTATGCTACTAAATTTGGTTATCAAATCTAGAAGTCTTTTCATGGAGTTTTTGGAGTCCTTTATGTAGAGTACTGTGTTATCTATAAATAATGACAGCTTAACATTTTCTTTTCTTATCTTTATTCTTTTAATTTCTTTCTCTTGCTTTGCTCTGGCTAATGCTTCCAGAACCATATTAAATAACAGGAGTGACAGTGGACAACCTTGTTATTGATTTTACTGTGAAAGCTTTCAGTTTTTAACTGCTTAGTATGGTGTTGGCTCTTGGTTTGTTATAGATGGTTTTTATTAGATTGAACGAAATACTACACCACTTTTCTGTAGGGTTTTTATCAAGATTAGGCATTGGACATTGTCAAATGTTTTTTTCTGCATATATTGAGATGATCATGGGATTTTTTTCCTTAGCTCTGTTAATATGGTGTATTACACTTACTGATTTGCATGTATTGAACTATCCCTGCATCCCAGGATGGATCCTATTTGGTCATGGTGTATAATCTTCTTGATGATTGACCACATATTGTTTACCAGTCTCTTATTGAAGATTTTTGCATCTATGTTCATCCAAGACACTGGAACTCTCTTTTTTCAGTGGATCCTTCTATGGTTTTGGTGTTATACTTGCTTCTAGGAATGGCTTTGTGTTAGAACAGCAATTAATGCTCTTGAGACTAAGAAAACAATGCAAAGAATTAAAGAATAAATGAATGAATGAATGGTTCTTTTTTTTTTAGTACTGGGAAATGAAGGGCTCCTTAAAAAATTAAATGAAATTGATAAACCCTTAGCCAATCTTATCAAAAGAAATAAGTTTAATTTTTATAATGCTTATAACAGAAGTTCTAATACTACCCACTATGAACACACACACACACACACACACACACACACACACACACAGAAAATAATACCTAAAAACTGGAGAGGCAAGAATTCATTTTATAGGCCTTTTTTCTTGTCTTAAATATTTATCTTCTCTCACAGCTTTACATTTAACAATTCCCTTGTACAAAGATACAATGTTAAAATACCATTGAAAATCTCATGTCTTTTGCATTTAAGCTTCATGAATATTTTACTTGAATCTCTGCCCTCAGGGGCCTTGCATCACTAGAGCATTATACTCTTTTTTGATGCATAAATTATTCTAAAAATGCATCCAATTTCAAGCACAATCAGCCTCAAAAAAAATCTGAATACAAACAGGTTTGATTTGATGCAGTTTGAGTATAAAAGTATATGTTGAGAGAAACAATTTGTAACTTGTTTTACTCTCTGTGGACAGTTAGCACTTTTCTAAAAATTTACTCCAATGGTACATTTTATATAAAAATAACTAATTTTAGTTCCTTTCCTTTTACATGGAATATTTATCACCCACTAGTGTCTCAGAGATGAGGTCAGTCACACAGGATACAGTGATCAGTACTAGAGAGATATTTCCTGCCCTCATCAACAAGTAAATCATTTCAAACTGTGGAAAAGGATCAGATAAACAAAGGAAAGGGAGAGAGACTGATAATAAGAATAGTCTTTTATGAGGCTTTCCTTGTAGGAGGAAAGCCCCTGGAACTGTAGAAGAGAGGGCAATTTTGGAAGAACTGGCAGACAGATGAGCCAAGAGAAGAAAGAATTTGGCATACTCAAGGAAGCAAGCAACCAGTAAGTTGAAGTGAGGGCAAATGCCTGACGTTCAGTGGAAGATCAGACAAGGTCAAGATCTCAGACTTAGTAAAAGGCCTTGTTGAGGGACTGGACTTCATTCTAAGTATCACTATAGAGTTGTCAGTAGAGGGCGGGGTGACACAATCAGATTTGCAGTACAAGAAACTCTCTTCCAACACTATGCAGAGGTGGATTTTAAACTGGCAGGAGGCCAATATTCTGTGGCTTGGGCCAAGATAATACCCAGAAGAGAGAAGATTCAGATAATTCAGAAGATAGAGAGTAGATTCAGGTAAAAATCATTTATTTTGTTCAGTGGCATTTAATAACTTCCTTTAAAATATTTGCAAGAATATATCAAGAAGAATGAAATGTATCTGCTGGAACCACAGAGTCACAGAGTCATAAGAGAACACATATTTCATCCAGTCTAGCATCTTACTTCATATTTTAGAAACTAAAGCCTCTTTTCTTTTGATTCTATATTTTTTAACTGTATATAAACACAAAGATTGTACATATTATGGTTGCAGTTGTTTAAAGGTGTCCTGGGCCTGGGGATGTTTTCAAGTTGGATTAGGCCTATGGCTAGCAGGATCATGCTGTTTCCCCCCAGAAACCTGTCCATGGGGAAATGTGGTGTCCTCAGGGCATGGCGGCTTCTCCCAGAAGAAGAAAGAAGGCAGAAGACACAGAAGCTTTTTATCCTGCTCTTGAATATTACACACTT
Source organism: Fukomys damarensis (assembly GCF_012274545.1). Classification (NCBI taxonomy): domain Eukaryota; kingdom Metazoa; phylum Chordata; class Mammalia; order Rodentia; family Bathyergidae; genus Fukomys; species Fukomys damarensis. The sequence continues at coordinate 3,219,766 of NW_022900944.1, read as the reverse complement.
TTATGTCTTCAATATCCTATTGCTTATACATATTAGTCCTAGTCTGTGAAAGGGAGATACACAAAGCCTGACTTCTAGGAAGAAAGTGGTTGGGGAGCTACAATGGAATTTGAGTACATGAGGAAGAAACATAATGAGCTAAATTTTCATCTTTTGCTTTTTTGTACCAGGGATTGAACTCAGGTCCTTATGCTTGCCAGGCGAGCAGTAGAACCACTGAGCTAAATCCCTGGCCCTAAATTTTCATCTTTTAATGCAGGAATACAGAAGAAAACGCGCAGAATTAATACATCAGAGACTGACAGTTTGCATATTGATTTAAAATAATAGTTGATGTGATGGAGCCAGCTCATACAATCTCTTCAGTCAACTGCTAAACTTTCAGAAATGTTGTGACCTGCTTAACATAACCATTACTAAAAATCAAAACAGTTGTTGCACTTTACTGTTATCTGTATGTGCTCTTGAGGTGAATCACCGAGTTCGTGTGGTTGAATTCTATGCAACAGTGAGCTGTGACTCAGTGCTTCCAGTGCTTTGAAAGATGAATGACATCAAGCAGGCAACTGGGTATCAGTCATGACAAGAATGTTTATACCACAGAAATAATCAAGCACGGCATATCACAGCTCAACAATGTTTTGTTGATTGTCTAGACTTAAGAAAACAATGAATAAAATATTAATAATGCTGATTAAATTCCAAGTATGTCATCAGAGGGGTGACTAAATTGTAAATAGTCCAAAATTTTGAAGAAACAACTTTACATTTACATATCACATCACTGATGAACAATGAAATTCAGGCTATTTTTTTTTTTTTTTTTTTTTTTTATTAAGAAAGGGCTCTCTTTTTTGTCTTTTGGGCCTTTTTTTTTTTTTTTTTTTTTTTTTTTAATGAGACAGGGTCTCACTTTGTAGTTCATGCTGGCCCTGGACTCATTATGTAGCTCACGCTGACCTGGAACTCATGGCAATCCTCTTCCCTCTGCCTCCCTATGTTTCTTTTATTTAACTTTTATCTCATTTATTGAAACAAAAATATTGATTAACATTCATACTGGGTGAATTAAACTGAGGTAACTAATAACTAAGGTGTTAACCTAACAGCATATTATTGCAGAAGACAAATTAGAAAATGCAAAGCTAAATAATTGAAAGCATTTAATTCTGAGCTGTGGGATTAGTGGTGGCAAGGGTCAGAGCAGGGTGCTGTTGTTTTTTACTGCAAACTTTTTTGTATGATTGGAATATTTTTAATCATGTACATTTATTATTTTTAATTGAAAGTTATATTTTCAGTTTATAATTAATTTACAAAATTGATCTTGAAGCAAATTATTCAATTTACTCATGAAAGTATCATTGTACTTGCTCAGCCACAAGTTTAGGAAAATTATTCTGAAAATAAAAATCTCCTCTCTCTCTCTCTCCTCTCTGTCTTTCCCTCCCTCCCTCTTCCTCTTCCTCCCCCTCCCTCCATCCCTCCCTCTCCCACTCTCTGTTTTATATGAGCAGTGGTGATAACTATGCTTTTGTTGTAGAATAGCTTTTCAAGAATAGTTATATGGCAGACAGTCTTGGAAGACAGACATAGTGTTTCTCTTCAAAGCAAAGAGCATATTTTCTTGCTAATATAATAGAGGTATTTTCTCCCTGAAAGGAAAGTGCCAGTGATTCTTACTACTTATAAATAACACAGGCACTCTATACTTGAGGGTTTCCAGCTATCTCATAAATCTGCTGCACGTTCAGCATGCACGTGGAATGCTGTCACTTCTATGGAATCTGTTGGGAAAGACAGGCAGAGCATCAGTGCAAAAATGAAGCTTGTGCCACTTGCCATGTGGGAGTAATAAACTCTTTTTTTCTGTGACCTAGGAATTTCATGTCTCTTGTCAGTACTCATGAAATTATTAAGGCTAACTTCCTGATTTGCAAGTGGGTTACACTCAACACTCCCATCTATCTCTAAAATGTCTCAAATCCACCAAATTATTAATAATAAAAAATTACCTTCTATCCTAAAGTAGTTACAACAGATATCATATGTAAATCCACTTTCCCTATATTTATTCATTATTTTATGGAGTTTTATAAAGTTATAAGAATTATTTTTTGAAGTATAATACTGAGATGATCAAAAAGTGTAGTATAAAGTGGTCATCTGAAAATTTACTCCCACCTAGAAGGGATAAGTAAAGATTTGAAGTGCTTCCAATTTCTTTTTGATGTCTTAGCTTTTCATAAATGATTTGCACTAAAGGAATTACAACTCACTTAACTAAAAATTGATATTAAAATATAGATATAACTATAAATCAAAAATAGAGAATAGGATTCAGATATGAAAAAGCAACTTTAATGGATAATTAAAATGTGAAAAGATGTATAGAGTCCTCATTGGTCTTTCAAGGACAGAGAAATTAAAACAAATATGTTGTCATTTACAATCACACTACTATAAGAGGCAGATTTGTTTTCATTGCTTTTCTCATTGCTGGGACAAAATATTCGAAACCAAAGTTAAAGGAGGAAAGGTTTATTTCAGTTCAGTTTGTAGAGGTTTCAGTCCATAATCGGCTGACACCAAGGCAGGATGGCATGGCAGAAGGGACTAGCAGAGGAGAAACAGTTCATGGTGTGGCAGGCAGAAGGTCTGCAAAGCAGCAAGTGACAAGCAGCCAGTCTGCTCATTCTTTTTCTCCCATCCAGGCTACAAGCATTTTGAGTGCTATCACCCAGAATTATGCTAATTCCAATCAGTGGACTAATTTAGTACCACACACCCTTAATGCCTAGATCCGGTCAGCTCCAAAATGCTTCACCTGTGAGTACATGAGGCTTTGGGGGGACATCTAGATACAAGCCGTAACAGAAGGAAACACCAATAGTTATTTAGAATGAGGCACAATGGCAATTCATATTCTACTGCTGGGAGCAACAATTGGAACAACTTAGTAGAGCAATGTGGCAACAGGTAGTGTATGTGAAAATGTTATTACCAGCAGCTGCACTTTACTTAGCTTAGGGAATAACCCTCATATATGCCAAAGAGGAATGTGCACTACAATGTTCACTTAAGCATTAATTGTTCTAGTGGAAGGAATAATGAAATTACTCCTCTCAACAGCCACATTAACACATAACTATAGTTGATTTGATTTATTCATTCAATGGAATCTTGTATAATAGTAAAAATAAAGAAAACAGAATTGCATGTGTTATCAAAATATGAGAGGAAAAAAAGGAAAATTAAAAAATATGAAATATCGTGAATTCTTGAAATATAGAGCACATGGTATAAATTTGTATTATAAAAAGAATAAATTTCAGAAGACTGCATAAAATTACTTATACCAACTTATTCTGTGACAAAAGATGAAAAGTGGGAAAATGCAAATATGGACTGCTGGTTATCTGTAAGTTTATTTTAATGAAAACAAATACTGTGAATTTTCAGAAATATTTAATGTTGGTGGCAAGTACATGGATATCTAGGACATTAATTATAATTTTTTGCATATTTTAAGTTTTTTAGTTTAAAATATTACTTTGATGAGAAATACAAATGTCAAATAGAACCAAAACAAATGCTGCTAATTTTTTCCTCTTTGCTTTTCTCACTTCTTTTCCCATTCTTTCTTTTCTCTCTCTCTCTTTCCTTTCCCTCCCTCCTCCCTCCCTCCTTCCCTTCTTCTGTCTTTCTTTCCTCTACTGGAAATTAAGGGCCTGGCACATTCTAAGCAATTGCTTTACCACCGAGCTATATACCTAGTCCCTTTTAGAAGTTTTCTTATTTTTAATTTTATTGGTATGTGTTTGCAGTACATAATCATTACATTCATTGTAGGGAGTTGGACAGAGTCTTGTCAAGTTGTTGTACCTTGCAGTCCTCCTGCTCAGCCTCTCAAATGGATGGAATTACAAATATGCCTACTCTGACCAGCAAGTGTGGCTAATTTTTAAAAGTTTAAACCTTGGGAATCACATTCCTGATATATTCAAATTAGTTTCCTCTTTAGAGTTAATTGTTGCTACTGCTTTCTGATAATTATACTGTCCTCCAGGAAGTGAAATTGTGTTAAAATAAATCATATTGTTGGAATCTGTAAGGTTCCCAAATGTCAGTGTACTCCTCTAAGTGATGACCCCACCTTTTTCATTTGGATGTGTAATCATGTGTGACAAGTGAGTAACTCTCATTTTTTTGTTCCATACCCAAGGTATGAAGAACTCAGAGAAGACAATTACTTCTCACTGAAGTATGGAAATAAATCCACCTTCTGGCTGTTAGAAAATTTACATTGCAGTTGCACTACCCAAGATGTCAAGAGAATCTTTTCCACTGAGGTCCGTGAATATCATACTACATTTTCAAATAATAAATATTGCTAATATTCTTTAAAAATCATTCTATGAGGGCTGGGGATTTAGTTCAGTGGTTCTGCGGCCTGCCTCACAAGCGCAAGGACTGGAGTTCGATCTCCAGTACCAAAAAAAAAAAAAATGATATGATATGGTTATGTTCAGTGAATAAGATTATTTATTCATATATTGTTTGCAAGTTTAAGTAATTGACATCTGATATGACAATATTCAGAGGCATTTTGAAATTACCAATCATACATGCATAGATACTAGAAAATCATAACATCATTATTTATAAAAATTGGCAATTAAGGACCAGAAATTATTAATGTCAGGACTTTAAGTGAAACTGTATCGTCTTGTTCAAGGCCAAGCATTTTGGTTTATTCCTTTTAAAACCTAATGCTATTAGTGATAGGAGTACAGTTAGGGTCCAATATAAGCAACAAAGCCTCTACCTATTATAAATGTTTATATGTATGAAAGTGTAGAACCAATAATCTGTCATAATTTTTTGATAATTTTATGGGCAAGTTTAGTAGTCCAGAGAAATCACTGTGGTGATGTACTTGTTTAGAAAGAAAATGCTACACAGAAGTAAAACAGTTTGCTGTAACAAGCGACTGACAAACATATTGCAGACCTCATCTCTAGGGAGGGCTGAGATTTAAGATGCAAAAGCATTCAGGCTCCCACTTCTGTCTAAGAGGACACTAATGTTGATGATGATTTTTTACAGTGTGGGCACTTGTTGCAAGGGAACTAGGCTGAAAGTGTTCTATATCTCTCCTTAGTACCAGAACATCTGTTGAGAGCAGTATTAATCATTACCCACTTGAGCTGGATTCAAGGCAACCTAGAAGAGCAACATTCTGTATCTTGCTCTCAATACCCTGGGACAAAGACATAATGTGGTAACAGGTACATATCAAAGGAAAGCACATCCTTTTATTATCTCTGATGTGCACAGACTTCTGGCAAAGGTTATAATGAATCTGGAGCTTCCTCTAATATTCTAGTTAACACTATCTGAGGAAGACACTGTGAAATGAGAGAGGGTAGATTTTGCATCAAGAGAGATAGTGACATTGTTATTACAATGATTGGATCAATGAATAATTTTTGAGTTTCTACCTGTATATTATTTAAATGTCTATGGGAAAAAAGAAAAATAAATTTTATTGATTAATAAGCAAATGTCTAGATTGGGACAAATAAAATGTTAATGTGCAGAAACACACAGGCCGGAGATTTTTCTCTGCAATTATTTTCTCTTTCTGTATACCTGATAAGAGCTAATTTGAACCCCGAATTTAATGTAGTAAAAACATACTTTTCTATGCACTAAGAGCGTCGCATAAATATTTGGCTTTCTTTGCTCATTGCATCTGTTTCGACAAGAAAAGCAACTATGAGCACCAAAAAGTGACTTCAGCGGAAATGAACTTTAACAACAGAGGTAATGGTATGCCCTGTTCTGTAGACAGTGGTCACCATCTCTTCAGCAACCCGTCATTGCCCAATGGGCTCAAGAGTGGCCATAGTCACAGGAACGGAGGTTATGTGTGGTTTCGGCAAGGTGGAATCATTCTCCCATTCGCCAAGGCCAATCTGGCTACAGCCACTGCTGAATATTAAGTATGCCAGCAGCAGAGACCAATGCTGAGTCCCCAGTATGGTACCATTCCTCTGAGTGATCAGCCTGTGACCTGATGGCAGGTTGATTATATTGGACCAGTTAGTTGCATCATGGAAAGGACAACATTTGTTTTTACTGACACACATTTGTCTTCCCAATATGCAATGCTTCTGCAAAGCCACCATCCACAGATAAAACATAAATGTTTTTTCCACTGTCATAGAATTCCACACAGCATTGCCTGTGACCAAGGAACGTAATTTACAGACACAGAAATGAGGCAATGGGTTCATGCTCATGGAGTTCACTGGTCTTACCATGTTTCACAGATTCCAGAAGAAGCTGGATTGATAGAAAGGTGGAATGCACTTTTGAAGTTGCAGTCACAGTGCCAGCTGGTGGCAATAGCTTTCAGGACTGGGATAAAGTTTTTCAAAAGACTGTATGTGCTTTGGATCAGTGTCCACTCTATGGTACTTTTTTTCCCCATAGCCAGGATTCACAGGTCCAGGAATCAAGGGGTGGAAGTGGGAATGGTACCACTGATCAAAACCTTCAGTGATCCCCTCGCAAAACTGTTCTTCCTGTTCCCATGACCTTCTGTTCTGTTGGCCTAGAAGCCTTAGTTCCAGAAGGGAGGAGGCTTGTACCAGGAAGTATAACAATTATTCCATTGAACTAGAAGCTAAGACTTCCCTCTGCTCTTTTTGATCTCCTCATGCCTCTCAGTAAACAAGCTAAAAAGGGGTTTACGGTGTTAGCCGGGGTGACTGACCCAGATTATCAAGGAGAAATTGGACAGTTACTCCACAATTACACTGCAAATCCTTATATATCTGTATATCTGGCATTAAACCTGTTTCTCTAGTAAGCACTGACCGACATACACATCATTGGCTATGTAATGTTTCAACCTCATAAATAACCATTAGTGGCATGAGAACCATGATGAATACTAGGGTTTCTCTGGTTGATGTTTCAGTTTCCAGAAGGAGAAAAAAATCAGAAAAAAGTTTTGCATTTCATACAGTATGGTATATCTAACGGGTGTGTTGGGAGCTACTGTTCTGTATTGGAGAGATATATCAAAAAGTTTGTAAAACTTTGACATTGCATTAGAGCACTGAACAGGACCAGAAACCAGAAATTCTCCAGCGCTCACTAATGGAAATGCAGTCTGCAGTGTAACAGCAGACACCTCACCTGGCAGCTGGGTAGGAATGCAGAATCCCAAGGCTGCTGAATCACAATGTGCATTTCCTGAGTTCCTAGAACCATTCATCTACACATTAAAGTTTAAAGAATGCTTCTCTGGAATGAGCTAAAGAAAATTTCAGAAGACTTTCTAGAGTTGTTTACTTCCCTAGAGGGACAGATGGCTGAAGGCCTACTTGTCAGAAACTAAAAAGGCTCAGAGCACCCAGCAGCTCACAGTCCATAGATCACTATCATTATTAACAAATACAGGATGATTGAATTTCCCAGTCTCTTAGTAACAAGGCATCTTTCCTCAGAGTCAATGGGGCTGGAGAAATTTCTGCTGCATTTAACTGGTGGTGAGAGTGGCACATCAAAAAGGGACTTTGTCAAGCAAAGGCTTCTCAAGTATGTGTGTGGTTAATTACCTTGGGAGAGGAAAAGGCCCCATGAAGAAAGCCTTCTCCTTAAGGTTTCCAGTCCTAGCCCTTGTCTAAGTCTTGTTTGTCTAAGCAAATAATCTGACTGACCTAGAGAGGCAGTTCCAAATGATGGTGTGGAGTCTGTACCTTAGAATGTCTTCCTATGCCTCCTAAGTTATGACTCATAGCATGTCTTATATGAGGTATGTCATTGAAATATATTTTGTTAATATAGCATTATCATGGATTTCTTTATGAAGAACTCCTTTTCCTTACTTTTAATATCCCAAATTACAGCAAAACTACCAAAACACAGTAAACACTTGATTGGTCTGGCTGTAAGATATAGGAACAAAACTGAAATTCCTTAAAAAATAAAAAAGCAATGTCTTGGCTGGCAGAATTCAAGAAAAGTCTTAAATAACTTATTCACTGGGGAGGCAAAAAGTGCTAGGACTTAAAACCAATTGGAACTAGAACTCAGACATACTCAGAGTGCTCGCTCCCCCGACCCTTAACTTGTCTTGTTCTTGTATAGGCATCATTGCCTTTCTTTACTTGTACATATTTTGTCCACGGATTCAGAAATAAGACTGGATTCCACTTAAGTTGCCCTTCTTACAGTTACTACCATTGAAACGATGTTGGCATTACCCGCCATGATCTGATGTTCAAAGTTTCAGATGAGCCTTAATATTTCCTAGTTAGAGTCAGTAGCTTTGGGGACCAATCCATGTCACCCTGAAGCAGCTCTTATAAGGATACGTCTTTAAGTCTGATGGAAACAGAGATGCTATTAGAGAGTAAAAAAAAGGGACAATTTTGTAGAAACTAGTAGCTTGAAGGGAAAAGATGAACAACTGTAAAAAGAGGAAAGGCTGCCCAGACAAAATAACTCATGTCTATTGAATATATAGAGTGGCTTCAAAATATAAATTGCTTCTTCAGTGGGTCAGATAAATATTATCTTTGATATACTGTAACACATGGCTTCAGAGGGCATGCCATGATTTCAAGAATATGTAAAGGCCCATTATAGTGCTACAATATTCATTTTAACTTAGTTAGATTATGCCAAAAGGGAAGTATATACAACAAAACCTCTGGGTCATTAAAATATTAATTATAAGAGGATGATTACATGATTGCATGTAAATTCTATAGAACTTTAAGTTATAAAAATGAAGAATAAACAATATATAATTGGTCTCAAAGGCAGAGTGTGCACTTCTAGGTTTTTACTGAATAAATGATTAAGTGAAAAACTTACCTTCTATTTAGAAATAAAAATGATATTTCACTGAGTACAAAATCAAGCTGTATAAATGTCATTAGAGAATGATTCCATTCTTATTAAGTATGATACATATTAAAATAATAGGAATGGCATGAATAGACATTTAATGTTTCAGGTATTCCTCTGTGCTATTTATAATTATTCCATAATTGTTAAATGAACCTCCCTATGAATTGTGTTGAGTAGGTTTTAGATACATCAGATAAGTCCATTCTTATCTCCTTGTTTAGCAAATAACTGATGCAGCCTACCAGTCTAAATCTACTTCCTGTACACTAATGTACGTTGCCATACTAACTCCTAAATACAAATGTCTATGTGCTTACCCATGCATCTTCAAATGTTTGCTGGCTGGTTATTCTTGTTTGGCACTCTCTTAGGCTCTAGAACTGCACTGATTAAAACCCTGTATCTGGAGAGTTACATTCTGTTCAGGAACAACACAAAATACCCACGAAAAATATAATATGTATGCTCTTGCCTGTGCTTAATGCTACAAAAACACAAAGAGGTTAAGGGATCAGGAGCGTCAAGGTCAAGATTGCTGTTTTCAGTCACGTGGTGGGGGTCTACCTTACCAAAAATGTCATAGCTGAGCACACACTTGAGAAAGGTCAGGGAACGTGCCAAGGGCAATCTGGGGACAGAGTTCCCCAGCAGAGGGAAAAGCCACCTGAGCTGTGTAGTGGTTGCTTCTATTTTTTTCAGTGAGGTGGGCAGCCAAAGATTGATCTTGCTCTGTATGTTCAAGAAACTTATTATCTCAAGAGTAACTTGAATGGAGAAAGCAAGGAGGAAGTGGAAGACAGGGAGTTAGGGAGGTAAGGGGTGGGCACAGGTCAGCCACCACGACACTGAGACTGTTGTACAAATTTTGCTTCTATTCCCAATAAAATAGGTCCTTTTGGAGAACTTGAAAGAGAGAAAGGACATGAACTGATGTACATTCTGAGAGGAAATTTTCTGGCCATTTGTACTAAAAGTAGTAAACTAAAGGGCAGTGAGGTAACCCTGAGAATGTGCCTTTTAGATATCTAGCTTCAGGGAGAAAAATTAGCCAGTGGCTCAGCTGCTGGGCTCTGAAATCCATCACTGCTGCTGAGGTCCCATTCAGCAGCTCAGAGCAAGGGGAAAATGAGGACTTGAGAAGAAACAGATGATGTGAAGTCTGCTAAGACAGTTACTATATAAACCAAATGGCCTTCGTAAGAGCATTTATGCAAGTAAGACATATACAGACTACACAGAAAGAGAAGTTTGGAAGATAAAGTCCAAATCATTCACTATGGCAACTGAGGGAGAGTAGAGTTGAAGAGAAGGCAGCTGAGGAAGAATTCTTCATTCTTCACTTTTCTCTTATAAATGTTTACTTTATGTGATTTTTTTTTTTTTTTTTTTTTTTTTTTTTTTTTTTTTGGTACGGGGGATTGAACTCAGTTCCTT
>NW_022900944.1:3205266-3209342 GCF_012274545.1 Fukomys damarensis | reverse complement strand
TTTTTTTTTTTTTTTTTTTTTTTTTTTTTTTTTTTTTTTTGGTACCGGGGATCGAACTCGGTTCCTTGCGCTTGCAAGGCAGGCCACCAAACCGCTGAGCTAAATCCCCGGCCCCCTTTATGTGATTTTTTATAATAGGCTGGCAATAGTTTTATAATAATACATAAGTAATAATAGATACTTAATATATGCTTAATGAAGAATGATAATTTTTCTTTTAGTGTGTGTCAAGACTAACTACAGACATAATGAGTACAGAGGTTCTTTCTGTGGATACCAAGGTCTCTCTCCTGGTAATCATCCTGGTAAAAGTTTAGGAGACTCTGAAGAAGAGATGGAGACTCCTATCCCTGACTCCGCTGCCATCCCTGGGAGGCTGATTTAAGAACTAGAGGATCTACGGGTCTATAAACATCCTCTGAAGTAGAATCACTTGGGACTAGCAGTGGTCTAGCCAATATCTTCCTTTTACAAAGGTTGGGCAGAACCCGACCTTTGTAAAACCACAACACACTGGGCTCTGTAAGAAGCCAGGTACTCAGAGAAAGACTTGTCAAGGTAATTGTATCAGGTCAGGTCTAAGTAGTCACCACCACCCTGTTAAATTGTGTGTCAGGGAATAAGTATTTAATAATTATACTCTTGTGGTCTCCTCCTGAGGTGTCCTAACTCTTAAAAATCTGTATTTGTACTCTGTTGAAGAAATATTTGCAAATTTATTCACAAATTACCCTTCATTGGCATTTGGCAGTAACAGGGTTATCTACTCATAAATTTTCAAATGTTTCATCCTTATTACCTTTTTGAATATTTAATTTGGACTTGATGAATTGTTATCTTTATACATCCCTTCATTCATTATAGTGTGACATAAATATATTGATAATATGACTCAGAGCTTGAATTCAAAGAACAATTTTAAATATATATTAGAAGTACTATATATTGAAAATAGCTAGGCAAGTTGCTTCATGCCTATAAGCCTAGCACCACTGGAGGCTAAGACAGAAGGATCACAAATTCAAGCCAAGCCTGGGTAACTCGGTGACTCAGCAAGACCTTGCCTCAAAATAAAAACTAAAAAAGACAGGAGATACAGTGCAGTGCAAAGACCCTGACTTTAATCCCAGTACCATAACAAAAAAATACATCAAAGACAGAGAGACATTCTTCAAAAGTAGCAAATGTTAGTATACAATGAAGAGAACATGTTACAATACATTCTAAGTTGTTTACTGATTGTAAAAGCTACATATGAAACAGACAAATCTTCTGTAATTGTTATTAATATCAATGTTACCTTGTATTACTTTTCTGGGTGAACACAATGCATTCTTCTAAGACCTTATCTCATTTAAGTCTTTTTTTAGGTTTATTTATTGACTTACTTATTTTTCGGTAGTGGGGATAGAACTCAGGAGTTTGCACTTGCTAGGCAGGCAGCGACACCAATGAGCTAAATCCCTGGCCCCAAGTCTTTTGTAGTTTTTAAGACTTTTTATTACTTCCTTTTTAAAGCCCCTTTCTACTTTCAGTTGGCTCATAGTTTCTTGGCTCTCTTCTTCAGACTCCAATTATCACTTTATATAATTTGTGATGGGCTTTTCCTACACATTTTAAAATAATTAAACAGTTCAGTACATCAGGCACATGTAGGAACATATTCTGTGAGGAACTAACTTAGGTACTGCAACAACATCAAGAAAAAAAACTAAAGAAATATGGGTCCTATATTTAGAGCACATATAGTAATGTAAATATCGGTCTTCTTTCAGGTTCTATCCTAAGTCTGTTATCCCTGGGTGGATTCATCCAGTCCCATGAATGATTTGTGTATCCATGTCTTTCACACTGTAATCCAGCTAGGTGTTTCTGAGATACACTTAATTCCTCATAACCCACTGGTTCTTGGTATCTTCATCTGAAAACCATTTGCCTTCTCATTCAACTATCCATCCACCCAACACGTGTATAGGCTAAGAAAATTAACACAGTGAGACAAATGTCCCACCCTCATATAATCTGGAATAACTTTAAGCAAACAGGCTATATAAAAGTAAACAAACATAGCTGGGCATGGTGGCTCACATCTGTAATCCCAGCACTCGGGAGGCAGAGGCAGGAGGATCACTATGAGTTCGAAACCAGTTTGGACTACATAGTGAGTTCCAGGTCAGTCTCAACTACATAGTGAGACCCTGTCTCAAAAAACAAAACAAACAAATAAACAAAATAAAATAAACAAACATGTAACATTTGTAAATTATAATGTGCAGAAATTTATTATATAGCATAGATGTTATTAGAGAATTGTGAAAGAGAGTTACTTTAAATAATGTGTTGAGATGACATTTGTTTAGGACCACAATAAAGAGCTATAGTGGGACAATAAAAAGACTGGTAAAGTATTCTAGATAATGTGGACTTTCTTTTCTACACAACAAAAGCAATGCTGGTGCAGCTAGGATGAAGTGTTACAAAGGGAACACATTACAAGATATGTCATAGAACATATACTCAGAGATAAACAGGGGATGATCATATAAAGATTTTGTAGTTCATTCTAAATAAGATAAAAAAATATTGGAAGTCTCACCCCAGAGGTAAGATTATCTAATTTACTTTTTTGAAAAGAGTTCTTTGGCTGCTACAGAACATGTTTTAAAAGAACACAGTAAAGGAAAAGCTATTTAGAATTCTTCACCCACCTGCTTGGGTTTCTGTTAACCTGTCACGAACGTACCTGTTAGAGATGGTGGTGGTATGGACTAGTACAACAGAGGGCAAGTCTTGGAAAAGGGTCATACTTAGAATAGAATTGACAGGACCTGTCTATGCACTGGATGCTGGAGATCATGGAAAGAGAGCAATTGAGGTAAATTGTAGATTTTTTTTTTTATGATTTAACTACGTATATTGAACTGTTTACTGAGGTGTTAAAGAGGACAAGCAACTGGGGCTAAGTTCAAGAAATCAAGATTTATGTTTTGGTCTTTCTATATTTGCTTGAGATGTCTTCTAAACTTCTAGACAGAAATATTATGTAGGAAACTAGATAAATGAATCTAGAATAAAAGCAACAGATTTACTTTTGATATACTAATTGAAGACACCATCACAGTACTGGATAAGATCAATCAAGAAAAGAAAACAAATACAGAAGAAAAGAGTCTGAAGATTGACTTGTAGGGAATATCAACATTCAAAGGTTGAAAGGAAGAGGGGAAACCAGGAAAGGAAATTAAGAAGTAGTAGCCAATTAGGTATTAAATTTTTTTTAAATACATTTAAAAACCTTAGATCATATTTCTACATTTAACAGAAATCTTATGGAGAATCTTCCCATATATCACAAGTAAAACCACCAAAAGCATTATTTTTAACTTATTCTAGACTCATAGTTGAGCTTGAAGAATTATAAAATGGATTTTCCATAATAAATATGTGATGAGAAAGTCTAGTTCACAAGCCTAAATAAATGAATACCAAGGCCAGAGTCAATGGCCTGGGATAAATTCTAAAGAATCAATTGCTTAGGAAAAGACAGGGTAAAAGCCCAAGGACACAAAGAATGGAAAGAGTCATGAAGTGTAATGCTGACAGCAGGCAAAGTTTAAAAAGTGCATTTCATTGCAAAGAGGGGCATAATGAGTACCATGTCTGTCTCTGCCTTGGCTTTGCATAGAAGGAATAAGTGCGTTCTTTTCCTAGATGATGAGAATTCTGTGGCAATCAGTACACATACTCCATTAAGGACTGTTTCAAATAAGGAAACCTGCTTCCTTGCAGGAAAGTCCACATTAAATTATGGACCACATAGCGTCCACAGAAGTACCTCTCCAGCTTGCCCATCTTTGGGTAACTCTAGAGGTGGCATCTAGGTTGGGACTGCTTTGTAGCCCTTCTGCAAAATCCTCCTTTCTGCACTTAGGTGTCCACTGAAGAGTATGCTTATAAATGTCCTAGATGTTACTCTTTGTCTCAGATTCTGCTTCCAGGGGAATCAAACCTAGTATACTATTAAAATGCTATATTAAAGATATATACCTTTGGGCCGGAGATTTAGCTCAGTGGTT
>NW_022900944.1:3191419-3205205 GCF_012274545.1 Fukomys damarensis | reverse complement strand
AAAAAAAAAAAAAAAAAAAAAAAGATATATACCTTTAAATAGTGTGAATGAGATGGATTATATTAATGAAGTAATAACATAAATGTCCAATTACTCTAGGAATAATGTTTAGTCCATTTTAATGCTTTAATACTCTCATAGCATTCTCTATCATTTTTATTAACCATAAAAAGGGAACAAAGTTACACTCAATCTAGGTTAACTGACCTCTTCCTTTTAAACTGGGAAGAAAAGAAGGGAGAGAGGTCAAGAGAGGAAAGAATTCTACTCTTTGGTAGCTCTAGAGATTCGTTAAATTTCTGTGATGACCAGAATCCTCAGCAGTGTACCTCAATCCTCACTATTCCTAACATCACCCATGTGTGTTTCAGAAGAAATACAGACATTGTGATATGTTCCATGGAATCTGATTCTGTTATTCTGAGATGCATTCCTGGTGTGTAGTTGTTTTCTAAAGTTCACATGAGCTGATATTCTCACAAGAATTGAGAATCCTTTATCAACACAGTTTTTCAGAGCTTCAACAATTCAATGTCAGCTCTCTGACCTTATTTTTATGATGCTATATTATAATCCTGTCTTCTTATATACCATTCACACCCATTCACACAATCTTTTCTTACATATCAATAGCCCTCACTGTTATGCATTTTTTTTTAATGTATCCACTTATTATTCTGAGATCCTTGATTCAAGACTTGGACATCATTATAAACTTTTCTTTCACTTTACAGTAAGCCCCTGACTTACAAACGAGTTTCATTTGGGAATATATATAAGTTGTATTCAATCCTCAGACAGATCAAGTGAGTCTTACACATCTTTGACACAAACATACAATGTAAAGCACACACACAAAAAACCCAAATCTCCATGTCACCACTGCTTTTCCCCTTGCTTCCGGACATCCTGGGCTCTGATTGAGCACTGTCTTCCTGTACACTATGGCACTGTACAGTACACACAGCAGCACAACTGTGACAGTGTCCAGCAGACACGTGGACTGCTTGAGATTTGTTCACATCTATGTAACGTGAAGTCTGTTTGTATCAGAAAGTTCAGAACTCAAATGTTCATGAGTTGGGGACTTACTGTACTCCCTATCCCTCATTTATTTAGATGCTTGTAATACTAATATTCTTTTGTTTTGTTTTCTGTTTGGTTTTTTGAGACAGGGTCTCACTATGTAGTTGAGACTGATCTGGAACTCACTATGTAGCCCAGGCTGGTCTCGAACTCACAGAGACCCTCCTGCCTCAGCCTCCCAAGTGCTGGGATTACAGGTATGCGCCACCATGTCCAGCACTAATATTCTTTTAATATATTCACCTGTGGGCAATTATATTCATTTTCTATTACTGCATAAAAAATCAGTGCACAATTAGCAGCTTGAGTCACTTGCAGGTAAGTAGATGCACTCTGAGATGACAGTGTTAAGTGAAATAAATCAAATACAAAAAGCTTAAATATGGTTTCTCTTATAGGGGAAACACAAAGTATAAATAAGAGCAAAACAGAAGATAGATAATAGGAAAGAAGGACACAGATCTTTCTCAAATGAGAAAGAGATAAAGAGATGAAGGGAGGAGGGAGGGAGTGAAGAGAAAAGAGATTTAAAAAATTAAGATGCCTGTATTATGTAGGTACCAGTACTCCACACAAGCAGTGTAAACATTATGTACTGCAAATGCGCACTAATAAGATTTTAAAATGTAAATACTACTTTGTGATTCCCCCGATCCATGTTTTTTTTACTAAGGCACTTACAAACCTGAGATGAAGGCACTGGGCAGGCTGGACTCTGGTCTAGTTTTCTAGGAAATTACCCACTTCCAGGCTCATCCTGGTGGCAGGCAGAGTGCTGCTGTGTGCAGCAGTAACCTTAAGTCCGTATTTTTCCTGAGGGCTGCCTGTCAGAGGTTACACTATGTCTTCAAGAGCTTCTCCTGGAGTTGGTCTTACATCCCGATGCCGCTTCAAGTCTCCCTGAGTTCTTACACTACTTGTCAGAGGAAACTGCTTTGAAAATGTGCATGTGATAGGTCAAGCTCAGTGGGAATAATCTTAGTTTAAAGTCACCTGAGGAATAACTTTATATCTGCAAAATAACTTTGTATCTTTCCCATGTCAGGTATAATATATGCATGGGAATAAAACCCATGTGTGCTAGAGCCTCAGTGGAGCGAATGAAATGCGGGTTTTTTTATAATTCTGTCTTCCACTACGGTAAAATTTCTTTTACTCCTTCATGTGTCAATCTGAGCTCCCCAAATAATGTAAGAAGTTACTGACAAGGACCAGGACCTGTTCCTTTGACCACCCTGCATTTATTCTTCTTTCTACAAGTGCTCAGGTTGTTTGTGGAGATGCTTACTGTGTTCCAGAGGCAGCTCTTTCCACTTGTGCTCTACTCTAAACTCGGACACTTGAGTGAGGAACACGAGGCTGGAAGAAATGGGTGAAATGTTCTATGCATACACTTTACGTGGGTGGACCGTATGCTCTATGACTCGTACCTTAATAGAGATGTGAAAAAGACCCCACGTGAGCACTCCTGTCATCCCCATCTTAGAGCACTTATGCTTTTTGCCTTCAAGTCTACTTCTGGGGAGTCCTGCTAATGACTCCAGAGTCCATTCTGCAGACTACTTTTCACTGAAGTTTTTCCTTGTGGCTTGCAATTTAAAAACTATAATACATATAATATATAAATGTCTGGCCTATATTAATAGCAGCAGAAAGATTTGCTTATGTGGAAATGATTTATTTTCAACATAATCTAACATTAATCACCAACTGATGGCATGTGTTTGCTGAGCTATAGTTCTTCCCATAATACAGCCTTTTTCCTTATTATTTTTCTATATCATCATGTAATTTAGAATGTGATTCTAGTTTAATTCTCTAAAAGCAGATTGCTGGCCCCCTGAACCTCTTTCCTCGTCCATGCTCACTCTGAAGAGTGTACTTCTTTCCTGCCTTCATTAAATGTTCATTAAAAAAAAAAAAACCACCAGTTTCTCACATCAATAGCATTTCTCATACCTTTGCTTGAAAAAAGATAAAAAGAAAAATGGTGTATTCATTATCTGGCTTACCTAAGTCACTGGAAAGTTTACGAGGCTCATAAAATACAAGCAAATAGTATATGAAGTAATACAAAATTATATATCACATTTTTTCTGCACTGCTTGATGCCATATGATTCAGATTAGATATTGCCCATTGATTGCTCTAAGAAAACATAGTAACTGCTTAAGAAATGACATAGGGAAACAGTTTTAAAATACAGAGTAAGGAGAATTTCGAATGGATTTCTGAATTCCCATTTTCCAACAATCTAAATATGCATTTGCTTAGTGAAAAGCAACTGTGCACGAAACAGTGCAGGAAAGAGATATGTGCCCTCTACTCAGTACTTGAGAAGACAGAGTAAGAACGTGGTTAGCACACAGGCTGCACAGTAAATGTCAGCAGAGGGTGCGCTCTCCATAGAGAGGTGACACTCAGACAATGTCATTCTGCTTCCTCCCAAAGAAAACAAGACGGAAATGATACAAAATGTGGAGATGTTCATGTTGTTCACAACCGATAGGATTTTTAAAATGCCATCAGGAAATGAAATGCAGCATGGCAGTTTGGGAATCGGTTCCTGAAAATTTCTATTGAATGCGTAGAGAAATGTGTCCAAATTTCAATATTATTAGGATTGGGATGGATAATTCAACTCACATATGGCACAAAACCAGGACATTCTTTCTTGTAAGCTGTCCCTTGTCCATTTGTTTTGTAAACAGCTCTCAACTTGTTTTGTACTAAATCTGGTAGTTCAGGATTAATTTTCATCATTGTCCTTCGCAGAACATGATGGCACAATAAACCAAAATTACTAAAACCATTGCAAGAAAAAGAAAACTGAGGAGAATGGAAGAGAATCTCTCCATAAAAGCTAATCCCTCATGAACAGGATATTTAGAAACTGTCTGCAGGTAATTACATTCAGGTAAATCGATTTGAAAATGCCAAGTTCACACAATGGTTCATTTAATTCCATCTGATGTACAATAATACATTCTTTAATGGACACATTGATTTAAATAAAAAACACTTCAGATATCAAAAGCTCACATTCCCTTGGTAATTATAAAATAGCACATCAAAAGTTAGAACCTAGAGTGATCCTGCAAAGCTTATCTATAAAAAAGGAAATTAAGGTAATGAGTTTCAGAAATGAGTTTTAGGCTTCTAAATACCTAAATCTCTCCTTAGTCATAGTTTAGCTTTTTAGTAAAAAATATATCCAGATAGAGATCTAGATATAGATGATATAGATATAGATAGATAGGCCGGGGATTTAGCTCAGTGGTTCCGCTGCCTGCCTCGCAAGCACAAGGTCCTGAGTCCCATCCCCAGTACCAAAAACAAAACAAAACACAAAAGATATAGATAGATATATAGAGAGAAAGAATTGGGTTGGCAATTCTGGTATCTTGGGCAGAAAAATAAATTAATGAAGTCATTAAATATATCCAGAAGTATTGTGAAGGAGATGCTTGGGGCTTGGAGCCGTGCCATCTGTCCCCAGGAGAGGAATGGGGCTCACGTGTGCACACGTTTCCCACAGCCTCTGCTCTCCGTGCAGGCTCTTGCTGAGATCAGGGGACTCGGCTTCCTGCAATCGTGAACACCTGTGACTTAGGGCACCTTGGTGAGGGATTTGGGGTAGAAAAAGCCTCTGAGGTCCTTGAGACCTCGTGAGGAACATGGATTCTGCCTTTTAATGGTTTGTCTGCCAGCTTTAACCCAGATGTCTGCTAAGCTCATCTTTTAAATTCTCTCTGCTTTCACAGTAGGGGCAGAGCATCTCACGGCAGGAACAACACAATTAACAATACACAGTTATTATGGAAATCTTATATTATGTTTGTGATACATGCTATAAAAAATCTTAGGGCAAATTAAGGGAGAACTGGGAGGGAGGACAGCAGCACTCAGAACAGTGGCCAGCAAGGGTTGAAAGGTGAGGAAATAGGGACATACTGGTCAGTGGGCATAAATTTTCAGTTATAGGATTAACAAATGTGGGACATCTAATGTACACCAAAGTGATTATAGTTGAAATACTATGTTTTACAAAGTCTTTGTAAATAGGGAAGGGAGGAGGGAGTGAAGGGAGGGCAGGGACAAGGGGAAAAAATGAGAATCAAGATCTGTCATGTAAAGGTACAAGATCCGAATGACAAATGTGATTGTATTGCATACTTAAAAAGTACCAATAAACTCGATGAGAAAAAAATAAAATACTGAAATACTGCTTTGTATCTGAAATATAGACTAAGAAAGTAAATTTCAAATGTTCTCTCCCCAAAGCAAAACCAAAAAAAAAAAAAAAGGTGACATGATAGACTGATTAGTAAATCATTTCCCAATATGTAGCAAATTATTTGTCAATTTAACATTAATAAAGCTAATGGGGGGGAGAGAAACAGATACAGAGAGAAACAGAGACAGGACAGACAGAAGCTGGCCAGACAGACATACAGATAGACAAAAAAAAATGTCCCTAGCTGCACTTTTCAGTAAGACAATCCACTAGAGTAGGCTCAAATAAGAAAGTACCCTTCAGGGAAGCAATGACAGTTCTGACACAGCCACTATCTGTTTCGGAGGAAGAACATTCCAGGCATGGGACCGGAGATGAGCCTGGAACAGAAGTTGCCACAGACAGTAAGTCAGCCTATGCCTGAAGTATGGTGAGCCACAAAGGGATGAAATGTGCCTGGGAGAAAATGTGAAGGGAAACCGGGAGGTCTCACAACGCTGGGCAGTGAGCATTGGAAGGGTTTGCAATTCTTTTCTTACAGAGCAGTTCCAAGATAATTCTACTATCTTGGCTTTGTAGAAGTCTGGCAGGAATCATAGTTGGAGGCAAGTAGACATTTTACACATAGTAGCTGCTTATATGTAGGGGTGATTTTGCACAATCTATGCTTTGAGCCAAAGAACTGATCCAGACACATCTGAATCAATGATCTGTGGTAGAAATTGTCAACTAACTTCCTAAAACTGTGAGAACTCAAGCTAGTTTTGCTTCAAGTATCCTTTTGACCCTGTACACAAAAGCTTTGCATATATTTATTTGCTAAATATTACTCTAAAATTATATTTTTTCTCTGTTAATTTAATGTCCAGTGCATACTCAGTACTAATAACTAAAATTAAAGCAACGCTTGAGCTACAGCTTCTCCTAAGAATGGACATTTGTTTGAATCTGTCTGCTATGTGTTGGAACCCCTTGATTTCTTTCCTCTGGTTAATAAAAGAGTAAGTTCCACACTGTAAGGAAGACTTGAGGATTGTTGGTGACAACGAACTCCATCCTGTCCTTTAGTACCCAGAAGACAGGTAGTTAAGTATTCTTATGGATGTACAAGACAGCACACTGAAGTCATTTCAGCTGGCATTCCAGAGAGTTTTGTTCTGTGGTAGACTGCTGTCAGGAAGGAATGGTGACTGTTACTTCAAGCCATCCCTTTGCAGAGGACCCATTTGAAGCATGACTGCTAAAGGAGAAAAGAGTCACAGCTCTACAGTGACAGCTCTCTCTGCTCCACTGTGTCTCTTTTGAGGGCTGCATAGCTCAGAGATCTGTGGAACATAAGGCATCTCAGGTGATGACAGTCTCTCTTTCCCTGCAGATCCTTTTCTTGTTTTCCCATTTCCAAGTAGCCTGACATACACAGTCATATATAGCTGATGGAGAAATATGACTAAGATAAAAACCTTAGCTTCTCTCAATAAGCAATAAACCATATTGTACACTGGAAGTATTAAAGATAATTTAACTTCCAGCTGCAATTTTTTTTATATTCCCATGCCATAAGGTCAGTTTTAAAACTCCACTTAAATTTTATATTTGAGTATTTGTCTTTAGCGTATAGTCTTTTATACAAATTATAGTTACTAATGAAACTTCCATGCCTTCATATACACTTGGGCTTTAAAGGCATACTTAAATATTAACAAGGCTCTGATTAAAATGCAGAAACATGAGTAGTAAAATGAATGGAAATATTGTGCTCTTGTCTTGCTTCTATTTTATATTCATCAGAATTCTAATTAGCCACACGAAACTGCAACATGACCTCCTATGTGTATTTTAGCTCGCTTCCAACACCTCTGCTTTAAGGAGTTTGGGAAAATGCATATTTTTAGTGTGGAATGGAAGCATTTTTGCTTAAATAGTAATTTCAGGTGAATTTTAAAGTGCATACTTCTTCACCCAATTGAAATTTCATGCCCTCACTCTCAATTTAGACATTTACAATTAATCAAAAAATTGATGTTCTTTTTTGTCCTAAGCTTGTATGTGCTAGTTCACTTGATTGCTTCATTTTGCTAATGAGCTCAAGGTCAAAAGTGTTTGTCCCTGTATGAGCTAGCTATGCCTAGAGGAAATTTGGTTCAGAGGCTTCAAAACACAATCTCATTTTGAGCCAAACACTTGCACTGGAAGGCAATGTTAACCCACCACTTCGGAGTATAACCAAAAACTCAAACTGGATCTGCATTCTTAGTAATGATTCATGTCGAGAATGGGATATGCATTCACATTTTTCCCCAGCACATTTATTTTTACAACACTTCCGGATCCTTAAGGTCAAGCTCTGTGCCTGCTTTCCCGGGGGGGAAGTGAACAAAGGGTTCAGGATACAGTGACGAGGAAGAGCCCTGAACAGAAGGTCGCATCCGTCTTTTTCTTCCAAGACAGTGGAATGAGAATTGAAGCAGGTTACATGCATATTTTCACCGAAAGGAAATGAACTTCTCACATTCCTATAATTACCAATTTATTCCTCTCTTTTCTGCATTTAGCTAAAATTCTAGAATTATCTTTAATTTCCTATCCAGCTCACTTTTCAGCCTTAAATTGCGTTTTGCCTCCATGGCTTGCACAAAGAGTAATGATGACCTGAACATTTGACATATGTTTCAAGTCTTCATATTACCTGAACACTCAGAATCATTTGGCCCTAGTGATCACTCACTCCCTCCTCCTTGGAGTGCCCTCCTTACACATTCTTGTTCAGTCACAGGCATTTCTGGCCCCTTCTCAATCTCCTTAGCTGCCAATGTCAAGAGTATAAATGTTGCTGAGGTTTTCCAATATCCTGTCCTAGGCCACTTCTTTTCTCACTATGTGCTCTCTCCTTGGATAGTCTTGAACAGAACTATCTCCAGATTTTTATTATATTCTATATTGAAGTTATCCCTAATTCATATACTATCCCTGTGAGCTCCCACTGTTTGTTTATTCAACACATGCACTTGGGTGTTTCACAGACTGCCTCTGAGAACTGAGACCACATTTGTCAAACTGTCTTCAATGTTTGGTCCAGTAAACCTTTACATAGAAAAGATAATACTGTAATCCTATAAATAACTCCATTGTTTGCTTCGGGAAATTCTTGCAGATCAATTTAGAGACAGCAGTCTGCTCACCTGAGAAATCAGTGCACTTATCGAAACTAACTTCACAAGCCTTGCCTTAGCATCCAGCCATCCTAATTTTTTATTTCCTGGATGTTGCCAGTTCCAATGAGTTCCCTGGCCTAAAAAAGTCACCATAAAATTCTTGATCCCAGGCCCCCAAATTTAATAAGTATCTCACTAGCAATGTACTTTTCTGACACACTAAGACCCTTGGAGGGGGTCTCTTATTGCTCTAAGTTCCAGTATATTTATCTTTATTGATAGTCTAGTGATAATTTTGGGAACAAACACTTCTAACTCCACTTGCCCAAGAACAAATTTGAAGGGTTTTGTCATCAATATTCTCATCTTTCAGTTTTCAATATTTTAATAAACCATTGATAGCTGGGCATGGTGGGGCACACCTGTAATCCCAGCACTCGGGAGCCTGAGACAGGAGGATCTCTGTGAGTTGGAGGCCAGCCAGCCTGGTCTACATAGTGAGTTCTGGGTCAGTCTCAACTACATAGTGAGACCCCGTCTCGGAAAAAAAAAAAAAAAACCAAACCATTGATACATCTCTACCTTTGTGAAAAAAAAATATAGGTCCTTTCTTTGATTTACCTAGTTTTAAATGTATCAAATTATGTTGTATTACTTGTGCAGCTAATATCATTTGAATAAATTAGGCTAAAATCGGTAAGGTGTGCAATGTCATCAGGTCTCCTATCTTCTGTGAAGGAATAGGGAGCGGAAGGAACAAGGGGCAATGAGGAACTGTGCATTTGCCCAGGCAGTAGAAACATGCATCCTCTCTGTATATTATTTATAAACAATATAATAATGTATACACTATCCACTTTCCATTACGCAACAGCAATTGTTCAATAATTTCAGTAATAGATACACTAGTCTCATGGTCTCATGTTGAATTCCCCAGATTGCTTTGCTGTTCTTCAATTTTACCTCAAGGAGTTTGTTTAGCAAACACTTAAAGATATTATGGAACCTCTGCTATTAGGTGAGTTGCTGCTTGCTAACATTCACCTGTGTCGATACCATGTGGCTAAAAGCCGGCACGTCACTCTGGAAGGGACAGACACCTTTCATTATTTGGGACAGAAGTGTAACAATCTCAGGATTCTCTCTGCAGCAGACTCTCTCATTTCATTTATTCAGTGATACAGTACTTATTGAGCACAAGTATATGGCAGGTCTTAGTCTACAAGCAGAGGACACAATAGTCAACTAAAGGGTTACGTCTTTTCCTTCACAGAGGTGGCAGTCTAGTGAAGGCTTCAATCAATAAAAATGATATATAAATTATATAAATTATAATTATATAAATGTATATAGTATAATTATATATGTATGTGTGCACATATATTGCTAGACTGATAAAACTTATAGTGTATGCTAAGTGAAAAAATAAAGCGGAAGAGGTGAGAGAGAGCTGTGTGTGGGAGAGAGCTGGACATTTTAGGTAGAGTGGGCGTTTACCCAAAACCTGTGTGTAGCTAGGTAACCACCTAATCTCTTTCTAAAATAGTTGTTGTCCCTTCCTATATTTCTTACATTTGTTTCTGTATCAAATTTCCCTGAACAAGGAATACTTTGTGCTGAAGTTGTTTGTTTTTTTGTTTTGCTTTGTTTTGTTTTGGTTTTTTTGAGACAGGATCTCACTATGTAGTTGAGACTGACCTGGAACTCACTATGTAGCCAGGCTGGTCTCGAACTCACAGCAATCCTCCTGCTTCAGCCTCCTGAGTGCTGGGATTACAGGTGTGCACGACCACGCCCAGCCTGAAGTTGTTTTTATTATATGACATGGTCAGGGAAGCCACATTTCAGATGGTTACAGTGCTAAGAATAATTTTATCAAAAATATTTCTTCACTGGTGACAATCATTTTGTGTGCATTAAAAAAGTCCAGTTTATAGTAAGCTACACAGAAATTCCCAGAAGCAGAAATGAAATTTGAAGGGTTTCAGAACCACAGTAGACAACACAGAGTACAGAAGCAGCTCAGAGGTGACTTAAATAGGCTGTGAGGTGCACTGAACCAAAATCAACTCTAAGGTGATTTGAGATAAGGAAGGGAAAACTGACAAGAAGAACATCAAGAAGTTAAAATAGCTTGCTGGATATTTGCCAGATGAAAAGAGTGCATGAAATTCTCTCCCCCCCCCGTCTCTCTGAGAAGAATAGTCTTCTCTAAAAGTACAAACATGTCTTTGTGTTTCTTCTACATCTGAGGTAGGAAATCAGGGCTGCAGCAAGCCAGACACCCAAGAGGGCTGGATGTATCAGTAATCAGAAAAACCAACCCTGATGGGTTGAGTGAGGTGTTTTCCAGAAGAGAGGACATGTTCAGAACACAGGACCCAAAATGGCCCATGCACAGAACCATCAGAAAGCTGTATTTTCCATGCTTCATTTGAATTTGGTGCTGTTGGAAAACCAATCCAAAAAGTCTTTTCTTTTCTTTTTTCTTCTCTTTTTCCTTTTTTGGCTTTATGAACTTTAACAATGTAGTTAGTAACATACTTCACAAAGTCTATTTTTTATTAGTGCATATTAAGCAATTCAGAATAATGCAATTCACTTTGGTATATTGGTACATGCTCATGACATTTTTTTATCCTTGCTCTTCCCCTTCCTGTCCCTCCCCTCTCCACCTGGACAACCCCCTTCTCCACCTCATTTTCAAAAAGCCATGCATTTTCTACTTTCTTGTCATCTCTTGGTTTTCTTTAGATTGTTCATGTAAGAAAAAAACATGCAAAATTTAACTTTCTGAGGCTGGCATATTTCACTTAACATGATGGTCACCAGTTCCATTCATTTTCCTTCAAATGGCATGGCTTCACCCTTCTTTACTGCTAGGTAATACTGGATTATATTTTATACAGTACTTTCCTGTATTGCGTATGAATATCAGATTTTCTTTATGCATTCATGTGCTGACAGGCACCTAGCCTTCCCCATAGCTTACCTATTTATATTTATAACAATCCATTGCTTTATGAATGTGGATATTTTATCAAAACTGTTAAGTATCACATTTAAAGAGATTCCCAGCAGAATACTACAGTCTCACCTTCTTGGGTGTCATTATTTCATTTAACAAAACATTTTTTTTGTTAAGTTATTGTCTAGGTACATAGTATACACCAAGTTGTATACCATCTATTCATTATGGTGATACATTTCTTCTATATAGACAAAGATTTGGCTGGAAATGATAGACTCCCATCCCCCCCTTTTTTTACTGTACTCCTACTCACTTTAAAGAACTATTTTATATAAAGCAATTAGTGTGACCTTTTTGTTTTAGTTTAGCATGTCGGTGTCCTGTTTGCTTTTAAACAAATATTTACACTAGCTTAATTTAAAAAAAGACAGCTTTATATTCTCGATAGTGTATGGTAAAGTACACAAGACAATGACCTTTTGTAAAAATGGGTATTATTTTCTTGACTCTTTCTGTAAAAGCAACATTCTTTTTTCTTTCTTATTGAACATCAAAGTACTTATCAATCTCAATTTTCCCAGAAAGAAGCTATGCTTTTCCTAAGGAAAAAAAAAAAGTATCTCTAGTAAAGATCACAGATATATAGTGGTGTCTTATCTCTTCTAGTAATCCTTTAACTCTAGACTTCATTCTTTTTCTAAAATTTACCTGATACAGTCATTTCCCAGTTTATAGAAAACAGATAATAAGGTTATCTCTTATAAACATATTTAAAATATTCTGTTCAAAGTACTGTGGTAACTCAGAAAGTATTTCTAAATTTCAATTAAATTTTAGATTTTATGAAAATGAAATTAAGTATGCACACTTTCAAGATCAGTAAAAATTTCAATAATAACTTCAATTTTTTTCCTTTAAACAATACTTTGAAAATGCTATTTTGCAATATTTAACAATCATTTTGACACTGTTGAATATTTACACAAAGTAAATATTCAAGACAGAAGAATTTAATTCAATTAATATAATTAGAGAGAAATTATTCATAGTCAAACTTTACAAAGAATGTTTGCTTTACGAAAACAATACTCTTTAAGTTGGCATGGTTTGTCTTGTTTGACAAAGCTAAAAAGAAAAAGAAGTCATACAAAGAATCTAAACTACTATCATAAGTCAAGTGATATGTTTGGATGGATGGATAGATGAATGCGATAGATGGAAAGGTGGATGGATAGAGGGGTGGATGCATTTGTGAGTGGGTGGGTAGATGGACTGATGGACAGATACAAAGAGACAGATATGTGGACAAGTTTGCAGATCACAGAATGTAGACCATTCATTATTCTCTTAGCACCTTTGAACTCTGGCACCCCAGGCACCAGAGGGCACTATGATGAGAGTCTGATATCACCCTGTGAGTGTTGTGGTACTGATCCACAGAATTACAGACTTAGACTTCATCAAGGGCAGCTGGCACATTGATCTACTCTACCACCAGGGACAGGGAAACCATCACTCTGGAATGTAACAAAATTTCTCGAATGTGAAAGGAAATTCACTCTATTGACCACCCTGGAATGCAAATGAATGGCTCTGGGGAAGATAAATGTATAAATCTTTCAGAAACAATGCAAGAGCTCTAGGCCTCTTGTTCTAAGACATATCCGCTCTTCAATCACCCTTTACCTAAGTTTTGTAAGCTTTATACTTAGCCCAGATTGTGCAGAAACATGAAAACAAATATTCATTGTCTGCCTACAATGTTAACTATTATAATTAATTTCTCCTTTTAAAAATATGTAGTTAGGGCTGGGGATTTAGCTCAGTGGTGTCACTGCCTGCCTTGCAAGAGCAAGGTCCTGAGTTCGATTCCCAGTATCAAAATAAAAAGTATGTAGTTGGATATATTTGTTGGTTTTATTACCAGGAAATACATGTAAAAGTAAGTTCAATAAGTGCTGCCACTGACAGCTGGGTTTTTATACATACAGACATTCATAACTATGCAGAATATGAATGCACATGAACAGTCAAATTACTCTTTCTTTTTATCTCTTTTTTGCATAAAATGCTAGAACTAGGCCAATTACTTGAAAATATACTTTATTTGTGATTCCAAATCTTTGAGCTGGGTGTGTTGCACAAATAAAAAATAAGGATACTATGTTTGCGGTGTTCAGTTAGTGACTGAGCAGAACTGGAACACAGGCTCTCAGGAGGACTGCTGGTTAACACATGCATGAAGATATTGGAGGTCTCAAAAATAATTTATGCAGGGCGCTTTTGGTTCGGGGCGGCGGGCCGGGGCCGAGGCAATAAGAGCGGCGGCGGCGGCAGCGG
>NW_022900944.1:3166697-3191143 GCF_012274545.1 Fukomys damarensis | reverse complement strand
CGGCCAGGCCCCGCCGCCGCCATGGGCTGCCTCGGAAACAGTAAGACCGAGGACCAGCGCAACGAGGAGAAGGCGCAGCGCGAGGCCAACAAAAAGATCGAGAAGCAGCTGCAGAAGGACAAGCAGGTCTACCGGGCCACGCACCGCCTGCTGCTGCTGGGTGCTGGAGAATCTGGTAAAAGCACCATTGTGAAGCAGATGAGGATCCTGCATGTTAATGGGTTTAATGGAGAGGGCGGCGAAGAGGACCCGCAGGCTGCAAGGAGCAACAGCGATGGTGAGAAGGCCACCAAAGTACAGGACATCAAAAACAACCTGAAGGAGGCTATTGAAACCATCGTGGCCGCCATGAGCAACCTGGTGCCCCCCGTGGAGCTGGCCAACCCTGAGAACCAGTTCAGAGTGGACTACATTCTGAGCGTGCTGAACGTGCCCGACTTTGACTTCCCACCTGAATTCTACGAGCACGCCAAGGCTCTGCGGGAGGATGAAGGAGTGCGTGCCTGCTATGAGCGCTCCAACGAGTACCAGCTGATCGACTGTGCCCAGTACTTTCTGGACAAGATCGATGTCATCAAGCAGGCCGACTACGTGCCCAGTGACCAGGACCTGCTTCGCTGCCGTGTCCTGACCTCTGGAATCTTTGAGACCAAGTTCCAGGTGGACAAAGTCAACTTCCACATGTTCGATGTGGGTGGCCAGCGTGATGAACGCCGCAAATGGATCCAATGCTTCAATGATGTGACTGCCATCATCTTCGTGGTGGCCAGCAGCAGCTACAACATGGTCATCCGGGAGGACAACCAGACCAACCGCCTGCAGGAGGCTCTGAACCTCTTCAAGAGCATCTGGAACAACAGATGGCTGCGCACCATCTCTGTGATTCTGTTCCTCAATAAGCAAGATCTTCTCGCTGAGAAAGTCCTTGCTGGGAAATCGAAGATTGAGGACTACTTTCCAGAATTTGCTCGCTACACTACTCCTGAGGATGCTACTCCCGAGCCCGGAGAGGACCCACGCGTGACCCGGGCCAAGTACTTCATTCGAGATGAGTTTCTGAGAATCAGCACTGCTAGTGGAGATGGGCGCCACTATTGCTATCCTCACTTTACCTGCGCTGTGGACACCGAGAACATTCGCCGTGTGTTCAACGACTGCCGCGACATCATCCAGCGCATGCACCTTCGTCAGTACGAGCTGCTCTGAGAAGGGAACCTAAATTTAATTAAAGCCTTAAGCGCAACTAATTAAAAGTGAAACATAATTGTACAAGCAGTTAATCACCCACCATAGGGCATGATTAACAAAGCAACCTTTCCTTTTCCCCCCAGTGATTTTTGCGAAACCCCTTTTTCCCTTCAGCTTGCTTAGATGTTCCAAATTTAGACAGCTTAAGGCGGCCTACAGAAAAAGAAAAAGGCCACAAAAGTTCCCTTCACTTTCAGTAACTAAAATAACAGCAGCAAACAGAAATAAATAAATAAATAACTAAATGAAATAAATGAAACAAAAAATGAAACAAATGAAATAAATATTGTGTTGTGCAGCATTAAAAAAATCAATAAAAATTAAATGTGAGCAAAAAAAATAATAATAATTTATGCAAAACAGATGATAAAAAATTCAGGCTCCATTCATCAGACTGCTTATATGTATCTCCTACAGAGGAGTCAAAATTGTAACTGTTTCAGTTCTTTATATTCTGCCTTAGCATATATTTGGAAACCTGCACTAAGCGTGTATAAGATGTTTAATTTTCAATAATTCAAGATGTGAGAACTGAAGAGATCTGAAGCTGTTTGAAAACTACTACATAAGAAAAATGTGGTTATGTCAGGGGGAAAAACATGTTTTGTAAGTCATATTTTACTCCTCTAAACTCATGAGATTTTATCCATGTTTTTTAGGGCCTATTGAATTTATAAAATTATTGCTTATTTTCTAAAATTTTTTTATATTTCATAGATTCTAAGAGTTGTACACATGTGACTTTCAAAAAATACTCATTGAATTAATGAATTTTATTTTTATTTTACTTTTCTGGTTGCTAATTGATGGTGTAAGTGAATTTTCCTTTTAGTAGAAAACATGTCAAAACATAGACTAGTGATTAAAATTATTCTAATCTGATAGTAAATATTTCAAATAATTTGAAAGATATAGGCATTGTATTGGATTGTGTAAAAATAAAAACAACCGGAACAGTATTTTGATAAACCACAAAATAGAATTTCAAATTAAATAGTTGCTGTTTTAAAATAAATTTAATAAAATGGTGACTGTATTGCTCTTTTGCTTTCTATGTTACCATGATTCACATTGTTTTCTTATTATCAATAATTTCAACAGACATTCATTATGTATAGGATATAATGCTTTTGGTCTCTTTAATTATTTTTACTGTTATATGATGTTCCTCATATTGACTTTTAACAATTCCCAGTTTAAACTTGAAAGTGCAAAAAGACAGAATAACTGAACTCATTAATGTAGAATGCCTCATAGTGTATGAGATCATTACTCCCCAAATAATTACAAGCTAAATATATAAAGAAAATTTTAAACAGTTGAGAAGAATTAATAAATAACATATCAAAAAGTTATTTTGGGGAGGAAGAGATTTGAAAATTAAATATTTAACAACTTCATAAAAGATGTATGTCTCTAATTGTGAAATACTTCATGCATATGTTTAAGAAATTGTAGTACTGTGGACCAGCAGTTGTCAAAATGTGATTTCTAAGACCTTTTAAAGAGTTCTACAAGGTAAAAGTATTGTCATAATAATAAAAGGATATACTTGCCTTTTCTCTATGCTGACATTTATATTAATTGGGTGAAAGCAAGGCTGGATCAAAGTGCTGCATCTTACCATAGCACACAAAGATGTGGGTGGATTTCACTTCTACATGGATACAGTATTTTCCACAACCCAACAGTCTTATTTAAAGACAGAACCAGAAAACCCCACCAGACTGACCCATGGCCTTGAAGCAATAGTGAAAACATTTTATTATCCATTTTATTTGGAGTATATATTTTTAACACTGTGTGTGTTCATAAAGCATAATTGCTTTCTCATGGTTTAAATATCTAGGACGCTTCAAGAACATGCAAAACAGAGAGATGGAAGCAATTAAATGAGTTTTGGAGAAGATGGTGGAGTCGTGAACAGCAGAGAAACAGTGTCTATGAGATTTGGCATCCAGATGCAGGAATATGTCAATGTGAAGAAGAAAAGAAGGAAAGTGGGGCCCCAGAATCCAGCAAGGATCTTAAGCAAGAATGGAAACCCCAGGAAGAGAAAAGAGAGAGACCTGAAAACAGAAGGTGACAAGTGGGGCTTTCTCCTTGAGCCCTTACTCACAGTGTGTGAAGGGCTACTTGACCTGTAGATGC
The DNA here is from genome assembly GCF_012274545.1 of Fukomys damarensis. Classification (NCBI taxonomy): domain Eukaryota; kingdom Metazoa; phylum Chordata; class Mammalia; order Rodentia; family Bathyergidae; genus Fukomys; species Fukomys damarensis. Next base: position 3,187,744 of record NW_022900944.1, on the reverse strand, counting down.
AGAGTGACTACTGGTGACCCCAGCGACCTCCATGAAGAAATGCACCAGTGGAATGGAACAGTGGGAACAGCAGACAGCAGTGGCTGGTGAGGTATTCTGGTTCACACATCACCCAGAAGAGGAAGATTGGCCAAAAGCCATCTTAGAGAGAGGCCAACTATGGGTTGGCTCAATCTAGTGGTTCCTAGTGTCAGAGTGAGGTGGAACTGAGTTCAAGTTGGCAGAAGGTCAAGCAGCTGAGTTGAAGCTGGCAGGAGGCACACAGAGTGTTGCAGTCTGAACAAATTGTATTCCAGCCTCAGAGCCAGCAACTCCGCTGAATGGTTCAGCCTTCCTGGGATTATTCACTATTCCACTGTAAATCTATGGCTAGCTTTCTGGGATTAATCAACATGGATCTGGGCTCTATCTGCTCACTATCAACCAATGACAGCAGTGACACATTCTGAAGTGAATATTTTTTCCTTCTTTTTATTTTTTCTTTTATTGATTGTTCATTCTTGTTTTTATATAAGTGTGAACATTGCTTCTAGTTTTTCTATTGTTGTGGTTCTGTTTTGTTCTTGTTTTTACTTCTTCCTTCTCTCTTTCCCTCCTATCTTCTTTAGCAGTTTCTCAAAGTTCCTGTAAACTTCTTTTGCCCTCAAGCCTCATTTCTGAATTTTTTTCTCTTCTTCTATTTCTCTATCCACCCCCAGCCCTTTTTAGATTATTTTCCCCTGAGGATAAAATCACCATATTGAGGTCATATTTACTGTATACAATTTTGTTTGTTTTAGATTTTTATGATATTATCACAAATATAGTCCATATAGTTAAAGGTGGCAAATTAATAGTTAACACAGTTTGTCATTTTCTAGGCTAAACAATGCTATTGTTATTGCTGATTGTACTACTTTAGCCAAAGTGATGTAATTGTTCTAATCAATTGTTTTTCCTGGTTTGCCAAGATTAAGATTGTCTAAGGTTCATAAATAATATTATAGGCCAATGCCAAAGAATAAGGGGTTAAGCCAAATAGGCAAAAAACTCTTCATCCCCAAAACACTGAAGAGTTGGGATCTTGCAAATGACTCAAAATCTAAGAGCCAGCTACACCTGGAAGACATCTCTGCAAAATAGTCATTTTCTAAAGGTTCTAAATACTAGCAATAAAGCTACTTTCCATAAGTAATTTACAAGCATCATTTCACAAATTAAACTTTAAAAAGTAGGAAATGGGAAGACATTTAAGCAAATGCAACCCCAGACTTCCAGCTCACCAAAGGCAAACCCAAGGGCAGTGAGGTGGAACAATTCAAAAGCTACCCACATGGACTCTCTGAAGTGGTAACTGTTGAAGTAATAAGGCAGATGAATGAGACTCTAGAAAAAATCAAATCAGAAATTGCTTGTTCTACATAATTTTGTAATTTTGCAATTCTACATAATTTTGGAGAAAAATCATTTAACAATTAAAATTATGATTAAGCCTAGTTTTCCTGCCCATAGGTCAGCTATGGCATGTTGAGACATAATTCCATTTTTGCCTCTGGTCACAGCTAACACCTCAGTAGTCCAGTGATGCAATGTTGCTCCAGGCAAGATTATACCAGCTGGAGACATCCCGGGGAGGAACAAAATCTTCACTTGTAATATTTCTTATACTTGATTGACCGAATAAAGGTGTGGCAAGCTAGGGGGATCTTTTGTCTTTGCTGCCCAGAGCAGCATTGAACAGGCCCAAAGCTCAGCTTCTCTAAGTTTCATTTTCTTTCTTTTGTAATTAATTAATTGGCTTTGTGCTTTCATGGCTTTCAGGAGACTAAGAATTACTGCAAAAGTTCTAGTAATTTTCCCTTTCCCTGATCCCTACAAGAATTTATAAGATAATTGCAGAGATGGTAACCATAATGAAAAATATGATTAGTAACTCAAGAGCAGATATAGATTTAAAAAAATGGAAGAGCTTAGAATCATAATGAAAACCATGAACACCCCCAACAGATTCAAACTGATATCTAAGAGGTTAAAAATTCCATTCAAAGTATATGCACCAGAATGAGCCAATGTGAGGACAGAATATCAGATATGGAAGACAGGATTGCAGTTAGCAATCATGAAAAGAAAACTTTCTCAAAAATAGCAAAGGACCATAAAAAATCAACCCATAAGCTGCTAGATGATGAAAAGAAGAATAATGTAAGATTCAATGAGTAAATGAAAAAGCAAGATAGTGTGCAAATGATATAAAAAACCTGTTCACGAAAGTAATGGCAGAAAATTTCCCAAGGGGGAGGTATCTGACATACAGATAAGTGAGGCATACAGAACTCCAATTAGCCATGATTAAAAAATCTATACCAAGGCATTTAATAATCAAGATTCCAGAAAATCAACATAAGGCCATAATATTAAAAGGAATAGAATATTAAAAGATGTTAAAGAAAAGAAAGAAATCACCTATAAAGCAAACCCATCATAATGACAGCAGACTTCTCAACACAAAGTCTCAAGTCAAAGAGAGTATGGATTAAAGTATTTCAAGTCCTAAAAGAAAAAAACCTCCATCAAGACTGATGAACCCCACAAAGTTGTGATTCAAAATTGATGAAGAAATAAGATACTTCCATGACAAAGAACACCTGAAGAAATTGATGAACACCAAATCAGCACTCCAAAGTGTTCTAAAGGCCAGGGATTTAGCTCAGCGGCTCAGTGGCCTGCCTCGCAAGCGTAAGGACCCGAGTTTGATCCCCGGTACCACAAAATGTTCTAAATGACATTGCTAAAGAGAAAAGGAGGACTACAACTCCATAAAGCCCCAACAGAATGAATCCACCCAGCAAGGCAAGTAGTTAAACACAGAGAGTAAAAAAAGGAACCAACAATAGGAAAATAATATGACAGGAAAAAGCCAATACATGTCAGTTATAACTATCAATGTAAATGAAAATTCACCAATCAAAAGAAACAGACTGGCAGGGCTGATCAAGAAGCAAGATCCAACAATATGCTGCATACAAGAAATATATTTAATTCTAAAAGAAATTCATGGGCTGAAAGTCAAAGATTGGAAAACGATGCTCCATGTTACAAGAACCCAGAAAAAAGCAGGAGTAGCTATTCTATTTGCCAACAAAATGGGTTTCAAGCCAAGACTGATTAAGAGAGACAAAGGTCACTACATCCTTGTAAAGGGAGTAATCCAAGAGGAAGAGATAACAATCATAAATATATATGCACCAAATACCGCCACACCCAACAATATAAAATAAACTCAATAAAAGAAAAAAAAATAAATATTAATGGACATGAAAAAATCAAACAAGCACTAATACAATTCTAGTGGGGGACCTCAATACTGAACTATCACAAATAGATCAATTAGGCAAAAACTTAACAAAGAAATATCAGAACTGAACCAATTTTGATCAAATGGACTTAGTAGAGTGTCCTGCCCAATAACATCAGGATACACATTCTTTACAGCTGCTTATGAGACTTTCTCCAAAATAGACTACATACTAGTTCATAGGACATGTTTAAGTAAGTGCAAAGGAACTGAAATTATCCCATGCATATTATCAGACCATAGTACAACAAAATTGGAAATCGATGGCAAAAGCCACACACACACACACACACACACACACACAAATACAGCACATGATAATTAAATGACATCCTCCTGAACTACCAATGGGTCATGGATGATATTAAAGAATTAGTCATTTTCTACAATTAAAAAATAATGTCAACACAACATACTAGAACTTATGGGATGTAATGAAAGCAGTGCTACAAGGGAAATTTGAAGTGGTAAATTCCCACTTCAGAAAACAGAGCCTGCTCAAATAAACAATGTAAGATTGAACCTCAAGCTTCTAGATAAAGAACTAGTCAAGACCAAATCTCTTATGAGGGAAGAAATCTTAAAGATCGGAGCAGAAATTAATGCAATGGAGACTAAGAAAACAATACAAAGAATCAATGAATCAGAGTTGATTCTTTGAAACATTAAATGAAATTGATAAATCCTTTGCCAACTTATCAGAAAAGGAAAGAAAAGCCTCAAATCCATACAATTAGGAATGAAGAGCGTAAAAATCACAAGAGATCCTGCAGAAAACCAGAGGATTATCAATACCTACTTTGAGAATCCATATTTTAATAAGATGGAAAACAGAGAAGAAATAAACAGATTCCTAGATACATATGAATTGCCAAAGCTGGATCAAGAAGACTTTAAAATTCTAAAATCCCAATATCAATCAATGAAATTAAAAACATAAATAAAACCTACCAACAAAGAAAAACCCTGGGCCTGATGGATTCACTGTTGAACTCGGCACGAAATTTAGAGAAGGCAGGGCTGCTCCTTGTCAAACTCTTTAATGAAATTGAAAGAGAAGCAATACTCCCAAATTCATTCCTGCTAGCAACCATTATCCTAATCCCAAAATGAGAGAAGGATTCAACCAAAAAAGAAAACTACAAGGCAATCTCCCTAAGGAACATAGACACAAAAATCTTAAATAATAAGATACTTGCAAAGAATTAAGGAAATCATGAAGAAGATTATACACTACACATTACCCCTTAATCTGATTTCACTATTCATTAATGAGTCCCAGCTGATATTTTGAAAAATGCTAAATTCTGAATATAAAATGAAGGGATTAAACAGATACCACATTTCATTAAGTGAACTTAGATAAACATAAATTAAACAATTTTAAAAATCAATGTAAAAATCACCACTAAAATTTCTAGAAAGCAAAGGCACACAGGATTATGAAGCTAAAATGTCAGAAAGCTCTGAATTGGTGTTTATGGCAGGAGGTGTCTTCCTTAAGAAATGATAGCTGTCAGGGATGTAAGCTCAGTGGCGTCATGGCTTCCCAACAAGCCTAAGGTCCTGAGTTTAATCTCTGGTACAAAGGGAAAAAAAAAAAGAAAAGAAATGATAGCTGCAGCCGGGCATAATGGCACATGCCTGTAATCCCAGTGCTCAGAAGGCTGAGGCAGGAGGATAACCCATGAGTTCAAGGCCAGCCTGAACTACATAGTGAGACCCTGTCTCAAAAACAAGCAAACAAACAAAAAAGAAAAGGCTGAATTGAGATTTGAGGAAGGACTGGAGTAAATTTTGAGGGTGACATGTATTTTTCTTTTTGAGAAAATGGATATGGAGGGCGCTATGTACTGAATGTTTATGTTCCTCCAAATGCATGCTTCAATTTTAACAGCCAATGTCGTGACGTTGGGGTAGACTCGTCTGGGGATGACTGGGTCACAAATCTGGAGGCCCCAAGAGTGTAATTAGTGTTTCTATAGAAGACAATGCACAGAGCTCCTTCTGTCAGGTGAGGATACAATGAGAAAGGGATCATCTGCAACCAGAAAGGGGGCCCTCACCTGAACTCCAGCATTCTAGCACCATGATTGCAGATGCCTGCCATCACAGCTGAGAGAAATGAATTTTTGTTGTTGCTAAGCTACACAGTTGATGGTACTTTAAAAAAAAAACAACAGTCTGAATTAAGACAATGAAAGAGGAAATCATGAACTGCTAGATTCATGTTTTTCTCAACTGGATGGTATTTGCTGAAAGACTAAGATTAACTTCAGAGGACCAAATTTGAGTAAAGATAGGATGGGAATATCACAATTGGGTCATTAAATATCCTACTTTTGAATTATCTAAGTGGTAAAGCCAAGAACATAGTTAAATATGGGAATCTGAATTCCAGAAGGAAGATCTAGGACTTGAAGAGAAATTTATTGAGTGATTTAGATAAGGGATAGCTTAGAAAAAAAATACAAAAATCTGAATATATTATATTTCTTTACTTGTTATTTACAATCTGTGATTTTGTAAGTGAATTTAAGAGCTTCCAAGAAAATTATGTATAGAAAATTTTAGTGAAATGAAGGAGAACGGTATTCATGTTATAAAAACATAAAAATATTAGTTGCTCTATCAAAACTGAGTAAAAGGTAGTTGCGTAACAGCACAATGATCATGACAGTGAAGATGGTGATGTCAAAAATATTTACCAGTACTATGTGTCTAGCACGATGTTAAGCCCTTGTAGGCATTATCCCTATTATTATTAAAAGAAATCATAAGGTAAATGTCCCAGTTTTCAGGGTGAAAGACTAAGGAATAGATACAAAATAGCCTAAGGTTACAAATCTATTTAAGTGAAAATCAGGAACAATTAGAGTAATCAGGTCTGTCTCCTCTTCTTTTTTCTTCACTATAATGCTGTTTTTGAGTATAGCACTGCGCTGCCAAAGTCTATCAGGCAAGATCTTTGGTTATAGGCTTCCCTCAAAAGAAATATGCTTTTTTAAATTCCTACACTTTATCAGTTCTATAAGTAATTACACTTTATCCAAATCTTTCCATTTAACAAAGGATATATTTCTTTCTTTCTTTCTTTTTGGTACCAGGAATTGAACTCAGGACCTTGCACTTGCAACGAAGGCACAGTGCCACTAAGCTAAATCCCAGCCCAGGGTATATTTCTTAATATGTATGTACCAGTTAAAACTATGATGCTCATAAATGCTTAAGTAGCAATAGAATAATAAACATAACATAAACGGTTTTATCAGTAATCTTAGCATTAATTCACTCATTCACTTATTAATATTTATATATATGTATATATATGCTCAGTATCAATTACTTATATATATATATAACCATGCATAATACAGACATTCAGAAAGTAATTTCCTATACTTTGTCATGAATTACAAAAAAACACTGACATTCTTTTTGTATCAGTTTTTTTCTCTCAGAATTTTTTATACTGTATTCCATAGACATAATGAGGGCTTAAAAGATTCAGAAAACAAATAAAGAGAAAAATCATATGACAATTTAATTTTTTGTCAAGGTTAGGGTACTTTTATTGGAAATCTGTGGCACTTTTGAAGTTCCGATAGGACAAAAATATTTTAAAATAAAACCATTGTTTTTATAATTCCTAACTGAAGACTTTAAAATGACCTGTACCCAAATAACAAACTCACTGAGAGAGAAATTGGGTAAATAATATCTTTCAGAATAGCATCCCCAAAAATGAACAACTTAGGAATCAATCTAAAGAAGGAAGTAAAAGACTTTTGCACTGAATGTTACAGTACTCTGAAAAAGAAGATCAAAGAGAATATAAAAAAATGGAAAGACATCTTTTCAAATCCACAGAGCTACCCATGAAGGTGACCACTAAATGACTAAGCAATTTCTGTACCCTACTTGCTTATAAGTAATTCTAAATTGAGAGGATCTGTGGCCACCCCATTTGGGACATCCCTCCTGGAAATCCAGGAGATATTCTCTCTAGCCCAGCTCTTTTACACAGTGTTTACAATAAACTGGGATCTCAGATGGAACTGGTATGTAAGTTTCTGGAAATGATGGATCCTAGTAGGAAGTGACTGCATCTCCCTTTAGTAGGGTGTGGCCTAGATACATGTTGCCCAGGGAAATTCATTTTTTGCCCAGAATAGTAGTTTACTATTTATTCTTTATTTTTATCAGTAGAGTTGGTCACTCTACCCTATCTCAGACAATTACAGTAGCTAGTGCCTTACTCATAAGCTAACTAAATAAAGTGTCTTCTACCTTTGCTCTGAAGAATGATCCTTAACTCCCATTATGGGAGAACAGGCAAAGACCAAATCTATCTGCTTTGTGCTAAAAAGAGTTGATGTAGGGGAGATGATAGTCAGGGAGTTTCTCTAGAAAGCTAATCAAAGAGGCCTTGTGTAGAAGTCCTGCTGGGTGTTACACTATGGAGTCTCTATAGGAGGGTCAATAAAGTGGACTCATAACAGCACAACCATTTCGAGTTTGACAGCCCTAGGTGAGAAGAAACACATTCAATTAAGAGATGAAGAATGCATGGTCCAAACATAAGAACTAGAATGAAAGATGGATTGAGGAAGGAGCCACGGTTAGACACTCTATTTAAGGGATTGCAATAAGGATTGTAATCAACTGGACCCTAGATCTGTCTTTTTATGGAGGTAATCTGTAAGTCTGACACCTATTTTATTGTTTTAAGATCTTATTTCACCCGATTTGAATTATTTATCAAAGACAAGTTTTATTCACACCCTGTAGTTTTAGCTGAAAGAAGGTTCAGAGATCTGTGGTTTTGAAGGACAACTTTATCCAAGAAATCTAGATTCTTCTTGAGCTTCTATAGCTGTTACTGTGGCTTTTTAGACTCAATGAACCATAATAGTGGTCAACTACAGGTGTAGCTGGAGACTGCCACCAGGGGTCAGTATAGTGATTAGAGCCCCATTTTTATATCTAGCCTTTATTACTACAGTATCATTTTTTATGCCGCTTGTTTATACTTTTCTGCTGGGTGTCTAACGCAAAGTTGAAGTGAGATTTTTCTTAATGAAAATTAACTTCTTTCTATCTTTCAAAATCAGTTAAGTCTCTTGAGAGGTTACATTTCGAACCATCTATCACTTATCTGCTAGGATGCCTCACTGTCTTGCTTGACCATATGGCTTCCTATGACAGCCTGGAAGAGGTTTTTAGTGATCCTCTTTGGTGACCCTCCTTTCAGCACAATATACACTGGTGGACTCCTGTTCTCTGAGGTCCAACAATATCCATGCTCAAGGGGTTGGGTGACTGACTAGAGTTGTAGGATCTTGTGGAAAAGTCCCCTTAGGTCCCGGATCCTTGTTGACTTTGAAGGGCCAGGACCAAAATATTAGCAGTCTTCTTAGCCCAGTCATCCTTTCTTAGCTTTGGTCTCCAAGCTTTGGTTGTTGAACACCAGGAGATAGTCAGTTACACCAGTATTGGAGTAAGAGCAGTAGTTTAACTATCTTATCCAGATATCAAGCACCTTGAAATATCTAGTAGGACCAGAGAACTGTTTTTTTATTTTAATCAGTCACATTCATCTTGGAAGTCAAATTCTTGTGCTATGGTAACATAAAAAGTTTTATAGGTAAGGTTTGAGATCAAGGGCAACATAGCATTTCATATTCCAATCATGATGGCACTGCTATCTTTGAAACACAGTAAAATCTCCATTTTCGCATAAAATAACTTTTTAATCAATTACCTTTTCACTCTGTTGGTGATTTCTTTTGCTGTGCAAAAAGCTTTCTAATAAAGTGAGATTGCCTTAATCTAATTATAAAATATTACATGACACAAAGAAACTTTTACCTGGACAACTTAACTTTTAACTAGCAATTCCAATATATCTATTAAGAATGTACTTATAAAGTAATTTAAAGTTACGGAATGCAATATAGGGAAATCATACCTATGACAGATCTGATATTGGTCATAGTAGACAAATATATCCAATGCTTTCAAAATATATTCTTGGGGAACCAACTCATCTTATAGGCAAAAATAAGTAACAAAAAAGATTGTCAAATATTATTTAGACTCATGAAACTATCTCTTGCCTATCAGACACATAAAGCCATCTGTGTGGCCCCCAGCAAATGAACACGGGCAGCCCCAAGGCCTGGAGGAGGGAATCTACCTGGCCAAGAGGGAACAGAGCCATCAGCACTTTCATTTTACCCAAGGAAAATTAGCATTCATCTTCTGGCCTCCACAACTATAAAAAAAATAGGCTTCTGTTATTTTAAGCCTTTCAGTTTGTGGTAATTTATTACAGCAGCCACAGGAATCAATGATGGCTCCATTCTAAAATGTCTGTGGAAGAAAAATTCACACATGACCTCCTGATAGCTGATCCCAGTAGTTCATATACTCATACTCTCTGCACTGTTTGACACTGATGATCACTCCTTCTTTTTATGTCCCTCAGTCGAGGTGATTGTCAGTTTTATATGTCAACTTGACTATATATATAGTCTCAGCTATTCAATCAAACATTGATCTATGCGCTTTTCCGGAGGTATGATTAAAGTCTATAATAACTGACATTAAATGATGGACATTATCTGGGTAGATCTGAACCAATCCATGGAAAGGCCTTATGTTGAGTTTTTTCTGAAGAAAAAAAAAATGAGGAGGATGAAGAAGAGGAGGGAGAGAGAGGTGGACTACTTCTACCTGGGCACTGCAGTTTCAGTTCCTTCCCAAGAGCTCCAGCCTGTGCATCCTGCAGCCTGCCCCAAAGATTTCAGACTTGCTTAGCCGGCCTCATTCCCTGCATGAACACACATACCCTAATGTACAGAACTACTGTTTCTGCTGCCTGGAAATGGGTAATTGAGAATTTGGCACTGAGGTGCCACGCTAGCCTGCCTCACTCACGTTACCAGCCAGTTTTCCAGTGTCCTTTGCTCTTTTCTACTCATTTTTTTTAAGGAAGAATTACTTATTTTGGATTACAGTTTCAGAAGTGTTAGTCCATAGTTAGCTGGTTTTCTTGTTTTATTTTCTTTTAATTTATTAAATTTATTGGTACATTTTAGGTATACCATATGATGACATTCATCATTGGAAATTTGTACCTTTACATTATACATCTTGGTTCTTATTTTTTTCCTCTTTTCCCTTGCCCTCCCTCCAACTTCTCCACCCCTATTTCTTATGTCCTAATGTTAGAAAGGCTGGAGCTCATATTTGGGCCTCTTTTTTATCTATTTTACCACACAGTAAATGATTTTAAATGCTGTCCTTGTGCAGATGCTCTGTATCTGTTTCTAGTCTCCAGCCTGGACCTGTTCCTTAAGCTGTTCTCTTACCCAACTATCAGCTTTTAACCCTACACTACGTTTCTATGAGGCATCTTAACATAATGTCTCTAAACCTGAATTTCTCATCTTCTTCTCAAAATTTGCTCCTCCTTCAGTCTTTTTAGTACATGAAATCTATCCTCATTTCTCAGGCTAAAATGTCAGAATCAGCCTTCATTTCTTCCTTTATTTCATATGCCTACCCAACATATTAATAGATATTCATGTGCACTCTATCTTTGGAATTTATTCCAAATAAGGACACTTTCTTCTACTTTGCACAAAAGTACCATAAACTTGTATGTATATAACTGCTTGAAAACTCTAAATGGCCTTTTTCTTCTGTCTTGCTACTGTTTCTCTCTCTCCCTCCCCCATCTCCCCTCCATAGATTAGTTAGCAGTCATTCTAATGTGTGAATCAGATCATGACATTCTTCCGTCCCCAACCCCCTGGAAGCCTCCAGATTCCGAGTAAAGACCTGAGTCCATCAACAGCCTGCTAGGGTTGGCATGGGTCGTGTCCTCCTCTGCCCTCACTCCTTTTCTCCCTCCCTTAGCACCAACTGTACAAGTCCTTTTGGATTCCCTTAAACCAAAAAAGTTCTTGCTGCAATCATTTTGAATCTGTTCATCTTTTTCTCTCTTCTCCCCCAGCCCATCCTCACATAGTTGTTTCCTTTACTTCTATTTTTGACATCTACCCAGATGATCCTTTATCCGCAGTGTATTTGTGGCTTTCCATTGATATCAGAGCCTCTTTCCACTCACTTGCTTTCTGTCCCTTTGTCTACTTTGTTTTCCTGTTTCACTGATCACCATCTAATACATGAGATGTGTGTGTATTTAGATTGTGTCTCTTGCCACTGCAATATGTTACTTAATGACTTGCCTCTCTGTATTGTTTACTGCCTTTTTGGGAAGTATAGCACAGTACTTGGCACATTGTGGGTACAGTATTCATGGAACAGTACATGAGTGAATGAGTAAATGACTGTGGTTCTTCAGCTAATGATTGCATGGGTCCATAAACCAATGTAAACAAATATAAGAACAATTAACAGGACAATCATGACAGCTTGGGTAGGACCAGCTGATTTCTTATTTCTGTAATGCTGCTTAATAGGTTAATTAGCAACACATTTTTCAGCAACCATTATTTTGTATGCTATTCTTTTTTACATGTGGTACCAAGGATCAAATCTAGAGTCTACCACATGGTAGGCACCTGTGCTACCACTGAGCTACACCCTTAATTCTAATTTTTCCAGGAGTATGTCTTCCAGAATGGTATGATGACTCCCTAGCACTCTAGATCACTTTTTAAAGTCCAAAGATAGAGGAAATTAAAACAGACAGAAAGAAAGGGAGAGAGACAAAGACAGACATAGAGATAGCTAAGACAGAGACAGAGAGAGGAGTGAGAGAGACAGAAGTAGAGCTGAAAATGTAATAAAATACTTGGTTATAATTAGATATTTAAGACCAACAAAACAAAACAAAAAAGGCAGGGGCTACTATGCCTCAAATTAATTCAGCTAAACTTTCCTGACTCCAGAAGCTCTCTTTACTTATCAGTGTGGAATACGCCTATGTTAGGCTTACCACATGCACCTCTAGGAGAGTGGGACACAGAGCACTGTGTGAGGCCAGACAGGTGTTCCCACATGCACTGGTGGGAAATGCCAGCCCTGAAGTAGCTTAGTGACTCCACTGTTAATTGGAAGAGTATTTAACCTGGTGAAACTCTTTTGACTTGGAGACACAATAAAAGAACTGTATTAAAAGAACATACTGCAAGCCTGTGGTGGATGGGTGGCTAAGAGCACTCTCAGGGTTCACACTGATGGTGCTCAGGGGCACAACGGGACGGATTTGTCTCAAATGAATGAATAGTTTGACACCTTGTTGCTTAAAAGTTGCTTATGCTTAAAGTACACTCCATAGCTAAAGGGCCACGCAGATGCCACATTACTGAATAGCATATGGACATCTCCAGGCTGTTAAAAATGATCACGCCAACCGTCTGTTTTTACTGGGGCTTACTGTACTTATAAGTTCTAAGAGGGGAGATTGCCTTTCAATGTAGCTCAGGGGACCTATATCGCCAAGGAAAGAAAGCAGGGAAAGCACTTGTGAACTTGCAAGAGAAACTTTATGTTTCAGTAATGGCTTCTCTCTTAACAATGTGGCAGTTTTGAATCTCAGAGAGGCCACATATATTTTAAAATAAAACCATTATTTTTATAATTCATAACTTAAACACTTTAAAACCTCCAACTAAATGCAGTTTGGTAGCAAGGGCGAAACGAATGGCCTTTTGTGTTTGGACATCAAAACTCATGTAGTTGCTGGCACAAACTTAATGAGTTCAAAAGCTGGCCCCAACTTCGTTGCAACTGCAAAGTTCTATTTGGGAAAGAAAGATAGCCTGAAGGAATAGCTGTGTTCTTCCTGTGATCCCCTACTGCTCAGTACTGCTCACAGCTTTATCCTCTTCCACAGGCACATCCTCGATGTGTTCCTCCCAGACTTCAATCTTCCACGTCAGGCACAGGGCAGTTGTAAGATGCACACTGCTCCCCCAGGAAGCAGCAGGGAGGAAAGGCGTGTTCACACAGCACAGACGAGTGCAAGGCATGGGGACAAACAGCAGCAGAACACGCCCCACTCCTACTATTTTGCCCTGGAAATATGGGGAGAAAAACTGTACTTGTTTGCCTGGAAACATACACTACAGCAGAGATAAACTGGGCAGCATGAGCTCCTTCCTAATATGTCCTCTAAGTATATAAAACTGCAAGTTATACATTACCCAAATTGAAAAAATTTCTGAGGACCATTTTGTGGAATGAGCTACCATTGCCATGCTGGATGCTACTCTTTCCTGGTCTCATTTCAACCACCTCGTATATTATATTTAATAACAATCACTTGTTTTCCTGAGTAAAGCTAAGATGGCAGGTTTTCAATGTTCTCACCATAAACATGTTAATTCGGTGAGGCAGTGTCCCTGTTCATAAGTTCTGTTTAGCTCTTCCACAATGTGTGTATTTTTACGTGTAACAAAATGTCATGTTTTACCTGATATTTATAATTTTATTCATCAATTTAAATAATCAAACATGAACAATTAAATGCATGTCCACATAAATGTATATATGTATGCACACAATTATAAAGCTCTATTGATAACAGGTATCTTGAAGACAGAACAGACAGAATCCATGTATTTGTCACACTAATAAAATCAATATACTAGGGCCAGGAATTTAGCTCAGCAGCACAGCACCTGCCTGGCAAGTGTGAAGTCCTGAGTGCAATCGGCGGTACCAAAGAAAGAAAAAATCAATATACTCTGAAAAAGTTCAGGAAAGCAGATGCAAAAAATCAGTGTTTTGCATGTTTTTCAGTACTAACATTTCTAAACCATCTGGAAACCCACATAAGTTTTAATTAGTATTAAAAAGCCCACCGTATGGTTTTTCTATAAAATGGAATGCTACTCAGCCATAAAGAATGAGAAATTAGATTCATTCATAGAAAAATGGATACATATTGAGGATATACTCCTAAGTGAAATAAATAAGTCACACATGTGTAAATACCAAATAGTTTCTCTGGTGTGAAAAGCTATAATCGTACATAAGATCCTAATGAGATTACTGGCAATGTGAAATAGGAAGAAAAGAGCTAAAGGTGTGGGGAAAGTGGGAAGGGCAGGGGAAAGGTAAGAAGGGAAAAGAAAAAAAAAAAGGAAAAAATGTTTGTAAATGGGGAGGGAAGGAGGAGGTGAAGGGAGGGCAGGGACAAGAGGAAAAAAATGAGAACCAAGACCTGTCATGTAAAGGTACAAGATCCCAATAATGAATGTAACTGTACTGTATAAGCCCACCAGCAGTTTATCTTAGTTGCCACATTGAAATCCTTTCTGATTATTTCATCTTTGAACATAGTTTCTGAGAATATTAATTGAGTTAATATTTAATTAAGTACTTCCAGTATGCCAGACCCTGTGAGGACAAATTAATTTTAGTAACACGTGATATAAAGTAATATTGTTTTTCTCTCTTTACATATTTCAGAGCAAAAAGATGCCAAATAACTTGCCTACTTGTTACATGACAGAGGCAAGCCCCTTGACTGTAAAGCCTGTATTCTTAACCACAGCCTAATACTTTTTGACATAAGATGACATAAGAGAAATACAAAATAATGCAATCCCTACACCTAGAGCTTTCAACTACATATGTATGGAATAATTTAAAAGGACTCTTGCATTTTTTAGCTCTTCAGTGCTATACCAAATTGTAGGGGCACAATCAGAGTTATTTGAACGGTATAAGATAAACAAACCAACAAACAAGTGACCACAAGAGGTTGGATGATCTGATTTGTTGACTAGTCATCCTAGTTGAATTTCTCCAATCATATAGGCCACCTTTATCAACACTATGGAAAACATTCATGTGGGCATATGTTTATTTTTACAAATGCTATCAAAAATTGTATCTAACCTGACACTAGAAGTGAGACAAGAGTTCCTGAGGTCTTCTGAGGCCTGGAGGGGCAGCACCTGTGTTTTCCCCAAAAGAAGACTTAACTGGAAAATAATCAACCTTGAAAACTAGAGATCAAAAATGCCAGCCCTGATTGCCTCATCTTACCTGCCATTGCAAAGTAGATAGAGAGCAAGCAAATAGTACAGTATAATCTTCTGTGTGACACTGGCCATCACCATGGTAATGACCCGTGCTTGTTTTCCAGTTAGGTCTTATTCTGGTATTAGTCAACAAAGCTAAATGTGAGAAGTAGTTAAGACTCAGAGGCCCCAGAACTTCGGCTTCTTTGAATTACATCAATTTCTATTCCTCATAATCTACCCAGCCCCAATCTCTTGGTAATTGTCACCAGCAGTCAAATAAAAGTGGGAGGCCAGGATTTTGCTGAGAGGCAATTGACTGCTGGTTGACTTGTAGCCACTGTACAACAATGCAACATGGGGCCAAACTCCATCTCCACTATTTAGGTTGCCCTTGAGTAAGTTACCTTATCTCTCTGTCCCACTGTACACATCCAGCAACTCCAGACTTCATCATAAAACTGGGCAAGTCAATGCGTACAAAGCACAGAAAATAGTGCCTGGCATACTGAAAGCCTTCCATAAGTGCTAGTAGCGCTATATTTTATCACTATTACTTCTCAGACTCGGTCATGTTCAAGGCAATGATTTTCAAAGCATTTTATCCCATTAGTAGGTCAGGAATTAGTATAAATTCTTGAGTTCATGAAATTAGTATACCAGTTGAGTTGTATTAAAAATGCAGTATAGTTATGTAAAACAGAATAAATAATATCAGAATTCAAAACATAATTTGGTGTAGGTAACAATTACTTTAGGGAACAAATATGTGTGTTTGTGTGTGCCTTGTTGTATCAGAAACTGAAATATATTTTCCTCTTTTACTGTTTTTTTCCATCCTTTTTTCTCTCTCTCTTCCCCTGCCCCAGAATGGGAACTGAACCCAGGGCCTTCTTATTAATCTACATTCCCAGCCCTTTTTATGTTCTATACTGAGATAGGTCTTGTGAAGTTGTCAAGTAGCCCAGGCTGGACTTGAACTTTCAATTCTTGGGCTTCAGCCTTTTCGTGTGTTGAGGTTGTAGGTATGCACCAACTATGCCCCTTTTCTCAATAACAATCATCACCACATATATTTGAAAATTACTGGCTTAGTATTTTTATATAGAAAGTATCTTGGCATCCCAATACCTGTGCAAAAAAAGAACTTTTAATTTTGTTGCAGTTTGAATGTCTGGCATTTAATTCATGAATACATAGTTACACAACACATTCCAAACACATTCCATGTTATAAGCACTGCACTATGATGTGAGGTTACAGCGACAACACAATTTGACACGATCCTTGCCTTACTTCTTACAACTGAAGCAAGCCCTCTTTAGCATAAAAAAAAAATCGCACTACTAATTATGAGATATGTTCCAATTTCTTAAAATAAATAGAGACAACAAGCTAAGAATAAACTGTAAAGAAATAGAAAATAATCTCACCAAAATTGAAGAGGAGACAAACATTTTTAAGCTGCACACAAGCTGGGTGTACCCTCTACTGCTCCGTGATTGTTGATGAAGTTGGGGAGAAGTGCAAATGTGGTTTATGATGTTTGTTTCTGACATCTAATTAAAACTGTATTTACCATCTAATATGCATCAAACTGCCTGCAGTTTAGTGTCATAGTAAGTACCTTCTTGAGAATATATAGCTTTAATAATATCAATATCTCCTAAAATTCAGATGTATATTTAATGTAGTTTTAATTAAATCCAGTAATATTTTGTCAGAAATTTGATGAAACAACTTACATTGTATATAGGACAATATATGTCCAGCTATAACGAAGACAACTATGCAAAAGAAGAATGGTAGTTGTGTTGCTTTATGAAAGCATTGCATTTATATTCTAAAAAACACGGTGTTGGTAAAGCCAAAAAAAAAAAAAAGAACAAATACATAGGTGAGACAATTTAAAAATATATATCTATATTTTAAATATATATATCTCTATATAAGAAGTCAATAATTTTCAAATATTCTAATAGTTAAGTTTAATGAGTAAAGGTATTTATTTTATAAGTAGGTTTCACCTGTTAATAAAAATTAAAATGGAATTTTTTATACATATAATTAAATTTTCAGTTAATTTAAGTCTTAAATTCAAAGGAAAATAACTCTCAGGAAAACTGAGGAGACTAACTGTATAGTTTACGGTTTGGGGAATTCTATTAAAATAGTTTCTGTGAATGTAGTTAATTGAAAAATAATAACATTATTTGCTTCTGTAAGCACTTTTGAAACTTTTACAGAAAAAGTAAAAACAAAAGAAAAAGAAAACCAAGAGTCTGGGAAAAATACTCATAATTCACATGATATACAATGGGTATATTTCTCGATGCAAAAGACTCTTTCAAACTGATTTGGAAAAATCCCAATGCGCAAAGCAAAATAGACAATTTATAGAATATAAAGAAAATAGCTAAAAAATACAAGAAGAGTTTCTCTAGTTCAAGGGTATGAAAAAAGTAAACTGAAGAATAATATAACTCCATCAGACAGGCAAATTTACCAAGACCTGTAATATTTTCCCTGGTGGGTTTGTAGAAATAAAGGGTAGTGATTGTAGAAATGTATAATATCAAAGCCTTTTAGGCATGTAATCTGTCAACCTCTGCTAAAATTAAAATTTTGCATACCTCTGACTGAGCATTTGGGGATTATATTCAATTTATCCCAGTACGTAATGGTATGATACAATGATATTTAGCACAGTATTTTTTTAAAGTACTCAAGAATTGTAAACAAAATAACTACCTATCAATAAAGGAATGGGTGAATAGGCTCTTGTAAATTTGTTCCATAACTTTATTATAAAATTATTTCAAAGACCTAAGTAGAACTATGCCTGATGAGTTGGAATCTTAAAGACATTTCCAAAAGGTAATTCTGAGCAAGAAAAGCAAGATATCAATAGAGTGCATATATTACGATTTTTGGTAAAGTAAGCAATAACCAAATATCACATGTGTGGGCATCTAGGTGTCTATACATTGTTCGAGAGTATATTTATATGTTCATGAGAGTGAGAGTATGGGTGTATATATAGTCTGTGTACCTGTGAATCTGTAAAAGATAACATAAATATACAGAAAATAGAGAATAAATAACTCTAATTTTAATGAGGTAAAGTGCCGATAGCATAGAGGAGAAAAAAAAATGAAAGCTTCATGTTAAAAGCAAATATTATTTGATCTCATTTATGTAAGTTTGTGTGTACATGTGAGAAAATAAAGATTACAAAAACAAATTAACAATTGTTAATGAAATGCTAAGGGACTATAAGAAAACCAAAAATATAAAAGTGAAAAATCAATCAGTGGACATCAACATTTGACATTAAATATGTAAGCCAAAAATAAGGTTCTAGTGACTTCTAGACCTCACTCTAATTCTGACCAAGAAATTTTGTTACTATCTCCATTTCCAGTGCTGCCTTTCTTTAATATTCATATTCCCCAGCCTCACCTTCACACAAACACTGCTTGCAACCACAAACTCAGGAATGCTCGAGAACAATCATGTGGCACAGAACTGTTCTTACTGAATCAAGTTTTATTATGAGTCCACTGGCAACAGTGAAAGACTTTTCACACGGAATTTGTTTTTATGCTCTAAAGATATTGCCATTTTTATGAATTACTGGACAGTTTTGTCACATCTTGAAATTTTAAGTGACTCAATGTCTTACATAGCATGTTCTTTATGAGGACCAAAGGAAACAAATTCTCTCAGTTGGCAGGATAATTGTGTCCCTGTGGACTTTAATATTCACTGGAAACCACATCTTTGACTGGTCTCTGTCTCGGCTGGTGGAAAGAGCGATATAGAGCTTTACTCCTAGTTTCAGATTTTAACCTCACATTTCTCACTTATCTTTATTTATCATCACATGGAGGTATTTTGTAAGTCCTTTCAAATCTTTAGGATCAGTTCAGGTGACAGACACATATCTTCACACAAGCCATCGCTAACTGCTTCTCCTTCATACAGAGGAACTGTAAATCGGTATTGTAAGACCACACCAATTTTGTTGCACATTTTATCTAAATTAACTCTCCCCTTCTATTTTTCTCTCTGTGTGTATATGTGCTCTTATTACAGAAAAAACAATCTACTTTTGGTATTTTAAAATTCTCAAAATAAAGCACCTCTACAGGCACAAATGTGTGGACAATTCCTCTGGAGGAAGGTTGGTTCTCTCCTACAGGAGGGGACCAGGTAGTGAGGACACCTTAGGAAGCCTCTCTATGACAGCCTAAAATCTAGTTGGGCTACATGTCCCACTGGGCTCCACATTAGGCAGCTTTTTGTCGCTGAAACAAACAGCTGAATTAACTTATATGGAAGCAGGAAAGACATTTCTGTTTATATTGGATTCATATTTTTCAGTCTATGCTCAGTTGGCCTGTTACTCTTGAGCCCATAGTGGGGCAAAACATCACACTGGGGATTATGTGGTAGAGTGAACTGCTTACCTCATGGTTGCCAGGAAGAAAAGAGGAAGGAAAAAGAGGGCCGAGATGTGCCCTTCAAGGGCACACTCCCAATAAGCTAACTTCTTTCTCCTTCTTTCCCCAAACCCTAAAAGTTGCATCCCCTTCTAACAGAATCATAGGCTGGTAACCAAATCTTTAGTTCTCAGAGTCTGAAGGACAGTTATGATTATTCCAATAAGCTTCTTCATAGTTAGGCAGTTTGTTTCAACTTGCATTGAATCTATTCTCTTAAAAAATATTCAAAAGAGAAATATGTAGACCAGTTTTCTTTGCTTGCACAACCATTTTTCTTCCATGATTTTTTTGGTTGTGCCAACATGGTAATAGAAGCCAAAAAAGTTCATTATGCTCTTATTCAGGCAAAATGACCATCATTTTACCATGTAGATATGCAGCTTCTTTACACCAAATACATACAGCTTTGAACAAAATACAGGAGAGGATCATACATGGCTGCTTATTTCTGACAAATACATACAATAAATTTATCATATTAAAATAGCTTAACACAATATTCCTTTGGGTGTGTGTGTGTGTGTTATACATTTCTTT
Source organism: Fukomys damarensis (assembly GCF_012274545.1). NCBI lineage: Eukaryota > Metazoa > Chordata > Mammalia > Rodentia > Bathyergidae > Fukomys > Fukomys damarensis. The sequence goes on along the minus strand of NW_022900944.1, from coordinate 3,167,357 downwards.
TTATTATTATATTAATGGGGTGGTGATGAGAGTCGGGTAGTGAATGGATATGGCCTTTCCTGAATGAGACCTCAAATCTCTCATCACTGGATCAATCAACTTCTCTGAGAGTCTCATTTGCCCATCAAGGGGAAGGTGGAGGATTCAGGAGAGCAGCAAACCCAGCTCTCTTTCGGCTAGAAACAGGCATTCTTCCTCAGACGTTAACACTTTTTATTCCCTGAAAGAGTCCATACTATGCTTTAGGGACAATTTGCCACCGAGCCACAGCTCTCCCAGTAAGTAAAATTACTGCTGTCTCTAATAGGCTTCTAATACGCTAGGGTGACATTAGTGATACTGGCCATGAGATATGTCTGACACAGGGCACAGGATTGGAGAATTTTGGACCAGGAGCCACTCATCCCTCCCATACAAATAACATTTTCCTGAGCTTAAGTACTTAACTCATAATACCATTACTGAGGAAAGAAATACTTTCCAAATACCAGTGGAATAATCTACTTCTGTGACAGTCTCCCCCACTAGACTGCATACTACCCAATGAAACCATTCTGTCTGAGCTTACTATGTGTTAAATAAAGGTAGAAATCAGGCTTAGAAGTAAAAAAAAAAAAAAAAAAAAAAAAAAAAAGGGGAGAGCCGACAGTAAACTTTTTA
>NW_022900944.1:3140522-3166627 GCF_012274545.1 Fukomys damarensis | reverse complement strand
TAAAAAAAAAAAAAAAAAAAAAAAAAAAAAAAAAAAAAGTGAGTGTCCAGCAGCTTGAGACTTTATGCATGTAAAGGTCTGCCCTTCAAGATGCATCAAGGGCAAGAAGAGCATTTACAGTATGTACAGGTCTCTCCAACCTTTCTCCAAAGGGACCACGTTTGTAGCCACAATCTCAAGACAGACATCTCTCTAGCCAGAAGAACCTTCACACACCAGGGTCGGCACGGAGGCAGGCCAAACTCGGAACCGAAACCTCCAATCCCTCTTTCCTAATTCATTCAAAGCTAAATCTAATGTATTGCTTCCCAAACAACTTCCCACACATCTCTATGCCTCTATTACAGTTCTTCATTGGCTAACTCAAATGTCACCAACTTCGGAGGTTTCTCTGGCCCCAGACCAGCAGTGCCATTTCTTCTCCAACTCTAGGGGCGGAGAGGATACACAAAGTCCTGGTCCATTCCGGGGCAACCTAACTCAGGGCCTCAATTTAAACACTTCTACAATGGATTCGCAAAGCCCACTAATACAAGCGCAGAGACGGCGCAGGGAGTATGGAAAGGAAGTACTTCCCAGAGAAACCTAGGAAGGACTCTTGAAGCTTGTTAAGGTCTGAAGACAGGGATAGGTGGAAGGGGAAGGAGTCAGATAGGAGGCCACGGGCCCATCTCCTGACGGAGATTAGGTGAAGACCTGGGGCTTTAACAGAGGTAGGAGCACGGCCGGGCGTCTCCTCTGTAATCTGTCTCCTACAGGGCCCCGTACTGGATGAGCCCTGCACACTGGCTCCCACTCCTCTGCAGATTATTTGGGGGCTCCAAGTCCCAGGGTCTAAGCCCTCACTCCCAAGCCCCGCCTGCCGCGGCCGTACCTGGTCGGAGTCTTCGTTTTCGCTGCTGTGACAGCACCCCATTGCTGGCGTAGGCAGCACTCAGGACCGCGCCAAGGAGGAACTGCGTCAGGAGCCCTTCCGGTCACGTGACCTACCGGCTGCCTCTTACTCCGTTCCCCTCCCCCCTGGCTATCGGATCCCAGAGCCACAGATGAAACCCCAGCCCCGTGACTACCTTAACCCAATATTCTTAAAAGTTTCTTGTTATAGTCTAATATGTTAGCAAAATAATGCATATTGTTTCACACTTAAAACAAATACTGTATCTTCCTTGAAAAATGACAGAATTTATATCATGTAGAGTCAAGAAAAAGAAAATCAATCCAATATTTCAAAAGAGCAAATCGACTTCTCATTTAATAGGCTTATGATTTATACAACATGAGGGAAAACATCAGAAATAAGTATAGAAAACACAATTACTAAAGGAAATTCAAGAAAATAAGTACATTTGGGAAGCCCATGTGAAAAGGTGTCTTAAAACCTCTTAGAATACATCACAATTTTAATTAAACATACCATTTCTACACTGATATAATTTTCAATATATGACTAGTACTTCGATGCAATAACATAGGAAAAGATATAGTTTGGTTTTGGACAAATATAGAAAAGATAAGAGTTGAAGAAGTTCAGAGTCGTGTGTGAACCGGTTTTCTTTGGACAGGTGGAGCACCTGCGGAGGTTAGACCTCATTTATCCTGCACGATGGTGGCCATCAAAGAGCATGGCTGGTGCTGTCCAAGGGGCAGGACACCACCTGTCCAGCACCAGCAGCATCAGCAGTGCCCCAGGCAGTGCACGCACTTAGAACAAGTTTGGAAGTGTTGGATCCTTTACACAAATGCCCAGCTGACACAGTGCACTGTGTTTGGAGGGGGGGTGAGTACCCAATATTCTGATCATTTTGATTGCACTATTATTTATCTGACACTCTCATATTTACATCAACCCAACTGCTGCATTGTCTCACAGTATCTTACTGAAAGCAATGTTACGATGAAGCTGTTGAACAAAGCACATTTATGATGCCTGTAACTTTCATGTGACAAGCTTTCAGTGAAGAAGTCTCGCATTATTTAAGGATATATCAGTAAAAATTGGAAAAATGTAGTGAGTCTATGCAAGCATATCTTTGTGGGCAGAAAACACAAATCCAAAAAATAAATCTAGGGACTTTTTGGTGTGTGGAAATAATTTATCAGGGTCAAATGGCGTGCATTATAAGTCATTTAAGTTAAATTACTTGGAAGGATAAAGGGGGGTAAGGAGGCAAAGTATCCTCTAATTAATTTATTCATTCCTCCAAAACACATCATGAACTTCTATACTCCCAAAATCAACAGACTGCTATTGATTTAAGCAATGAAATAGGGGATTCCATTCTAGGTTTTGGCTCCGGAACTGAAAATCCACTATCAGACCAATCACCAAAGGAATATATTCACTTCCTTAATTGAATTTAGAGACTTTTAGTTCAGCAATAAAGCACGAACAATAGCCATTTGGCTAAAATGTTGATATCATGTTTACATATTAATAAAAATCACTTACAATGTCACTTAAAAGAGGTAAATGTGGCTTTTTTGTTTTTTCCTTTCCTAAGCTAAACCCTGTCGACCTTTTAAAAAACTGGTGTCTGAATCCTTCTCGTCGTGGAAAACGCTCCTGCTCCTGAGGCAGTGTCTGTCTTCTCAGGTGGCTGATGTATTCACAATTAGCCTTTGGGCTCTTCCTCACTGTCTTGGGCCAGCTCCATGGCAATGCTTTCCTCTGCCTCTTCCTGTCTTCCTGGGTAAGACTCCAGGTTCTTCTACCCTTTATATCACCTTAGCCTTCCCGTGGTTCACAGCAGGATACACAGGCAATTGAGGCGCAGTCTCATACTTCCCTCTTCTCTCCCCTTACGAGCCCTTTCAACTCCACTATATTATTTTTATTATAGTCAGATTGATTACTTGTTGGCTAAGATAGAATAGCATCTCACTTTTTATTCTTCTTTCATTTTTAGTAAAAAAAATAGAAGGAGAAGAACTAATTTTCACTGAGTACCTCCCAGGATTGAGGAAGAGGGCTGGATATTTTATTTATTTTTTTCTCACATTAGCTCCACAATGATGTCATTATTTTGTTCACTTTGAGAATGTGGTTCCAACTAGAATTCAGTCTTAGACTGCTTGTATGTTATCCTGCCATCTTTCACTCCACATATGTTAGTCTTCTAGTGATCAACAGAGGAATGATGAATTTCTTACAAAGGAATATAATTTGGAAGATAATTTCTCTCAGAAGACAGAGCACAGACTTGTGGGAGGAGCTGGTTCAATGAATGAATATAATACAAATTAGATTAAGGTAAATGGGGGAAGTCCTTTACAAACCAAACAATCAATAAAGCTTTTCCTGGTAGAAGAACGGCTTCCTCCAAGGAGAAGAGGGCCTTTGAAAGCAGAGTGCTTCTTTGTCAGGTAATATCTGCATACGTTGAGGGGAGGGTGGCTGGGGAGCCCTTGGGGATTAGAGGCCCAGGTGCACACAAGAAAGCAAGAACGAGTCATGGAAGAAGGTTGTTCATCCTTAAAACTGAAGTGCAGGCTCAGGGTATAAAACGCAGGAAGATGGATTTGTAAGTAGTACTACGTGTGGACAGGAACAAAATTAGATTGTTTAGTAATCCTGGGTCACACCTTTGTAGAGGCATTAGCTTAACCTGAAGCTTCCTGCGCTAGGCTAGCCCGTCCTCCTAAACAGCAATAGCTACCCTTGGGGCTACCATTGTTCACTGTTTTGTTCACACCAAGCCAGGGCTCTAGTCACCTGACTTCCAAGTGAGGGCTGCAAAGTCCAACTTGCACAGAGCTCAGAGAGGCTATTTCTATAGCACCCTCAAGCCTTGTGCTTATATGATAATTCAGGAGTTTTTGTTGGTTGTTTACGTTAGACACAATTTACTGCGGCATTTTATGTAAATTCAAGGGCATATTTTCAATAAGCAGGGAAAAAAGGTTTTTCTTTTGACATTTATTGCTATTTGAAATTTAGATACCTTTAGGAATAAATTATAGTTTCACTCCAAAGAAACTACGTGGTTTATTGATACTTAAAGCCTATTAAAATCTTAACATAAAATAATTTAGACTAAAACTCACTTTCCGAGGATTTAGAAAGATGTCTTTGTAAATTCAAGTCAGAGGCAGGATTTCATTTCCAAGCAACATAAATTTCCTTGATTACCAATTATGCAATCTTATTCCTATAGCAGCAGGAAGAATTATACTGTCACTGTCACCTCTTGACTTTTGTAGTGCTGTAAATGCTTGCTAAAAAAAGAATGAACTTTAATCCATGTTTTAGCATTTGCAATATTATGATTTATCTAATTTTAAATAACTTTTCTAAACCTTCATTTTCTCATTAACTTACATATTTGATTTTAGAAATATTAGGAGCTTATACTTAATTTCCCTCCTTATTTAAAATTTTTTATAAAACTAGTAAGTATAGAAAAAGGTATATAACCATGTATGTTTTAAACTCCTGATAACTTTTACAATGTTAACCACTTAGCATTGCCTCTAATATATCCAGTTAAATAGCAAATTTAGACTAAGACTTGAAACTTCCTAAGTTCCTGAGACTTCTTTCTTTTCAGAGCACGTTTTATGATAAAAGTTTTTTATAAAATTTTATACATTGAATAGTCACTCTGTTTCTTACATTCAAATATAAGATAAACATCGACACCAAGACATGCTCAACCAATAGAGAAGTATCAGGAGAGATAGGATTTCTCAGCCTTGAAGAATTGTAATATTCTGTAAAAGTACTGACCTTTAAAGGAAACTTACAGTGCACAGAAACATGAAATGATGTGAACATATTTAGGGGGTCTAGCTACACAAATTTCCATGGGAAATATTTTTATTTCAACATAGTTTCTACAAAATAGGTAGTATACATCGGATATATATAATTACAGGGGATGTTTCTAATTTTACAATTTTATGAATGCATGTATAGCCTGATGAAACACTAAAAGATAAAAATGTTTCCTTTGAATCCAAGCAGTGAACGTGACTAAGTTACTTTGTGCTGGGTCTACAGTTAGAGTTTTAGAGATACTGTATATAGGATGTATTCATTTAATCACCTACCTGTACATTCACTTGCTATTTATTGAAGATCATTATGTTGATGTGATGCTGACCATTGCAGTTACAATGACTGAGTTTTTTTCATTTCCAAAAAACAAGATCACCTTATAAAGACAAAAGTGTGCCAAGATGTACCAAACTCTGTTCTCCATCTTCTAACTGCATTTTTATCTACCAGTTCACACAAAAAAATACAATTATATTATTTCCTCTATCTAATGTAGATCTCCTATAATTATACTTACAGGCATAAACTTGGTATAATTATGCAAAATATAAAGCTAAAGTACATTGACAGATGGGTAGTTTATCTGTCCCCCAAAAATAAGAGTCTATCTGAGTGAAGAGAGTAAAATCAGTGATAATTATGTGGTTATTGCATAGTAAAAACTATTGTGGTTACAAAAAAGAACAACATGTTCTTTTAAATGATAATGAAAACTTTAGTGCCTGACTCTATCTTCTATAATATTTTCAACTTTCACTGAAAAAAAAAAATAAAAGAGAAAAGGGAAAAATATTTTTGTGCTTTCATTTTTTTCCCTTGCATGCAAATGAATCAAGCTATTCTTCAATGGGTACATAAGAGAGCAAATTGAAGACTTAACCATTAATAAAATAAGACAAGAAACTTCCAAGAAGGAGGTAGAAAATGGTAGAAAATCTATCACCTTGTAATGAAAGGAAAATCAAACTAGATGTGAAAAAAATGAACGTTAGTACAAGAATAATGAACAGTGAAACCTAACCATAAAGTGTTTAACACTTGCAACTACATAGTGAAACTATCAATATACTTCTCTGACAGGAAATACTAGAGAGACTGAGTTAGGCCCCTTCAGTGTACAAACTAATACCAGAGGCTGCGTTCTGAAATGTTCATGAATCCTGTGAGGCCACTGGAATTCATTTCAAAGAGTCGTGATTTCAGTGGCCACTAAACTCCCACTCCAATATTTTCTGTGCCACCTGAAGCTGCTTGCTTAGCTACCTGTGGGCTTTACTTCTTTGAAAATGTGGGGGACTGATCGGGACCACCAGAGGTGGTACGTACATATTCCTCCTATTGTACCCACACCATGTGCCATTCCAGGGCCCCAACTGGGAACCCAGAGTTGGAAGGTCAATTCCCAGAAACAAAGAGGATGGACTTAAACATCCTCAGAGGCGATAACTATCAAGGTGTAGAAACATTTGATGGCATATTTCAATAAGTGGCATATTTCAGGCTTCATTCTCAGAAATTTTTAATATCCTTTCCTGAGTTGTGTCTTTAGGGATTTATAATTTTCCAAAGTCCCTAGGTGCTTATGGTATATTAGACATTGATAACTCATTTTGATCAGAGACTGGTCAAAAATATGAAAGCTTGAATTATATATAAACAACACCTGTCTTCAGAGAAAGAGTTTCATTTTGTATAAACAAAACACCTCTGACGAAACGAGTTGGGGGCCACACTTGACATGGCTATGGCAGTTGGGGCATATGTAATATTAAAAATATCAAACAGTACATGATGTTTAAGATAATATCCTTTCTTTTCTGTGTGTAATGGACACACATCTGAGAAATGCTTTGCGAAACTAGGTAAGGCAAGAGGCTGCAAATGGACATAAGAGGTTGTTCAGCAGTATTATTGCTCTGGGTACTTTATAATTGTCTGTATCAGATCAGATCTATTCAAAAGCTGATATTTTGCTACCAAGACTTTTTTTAAAAGCAAAGAGATCCTTAAAGGAAATGAACATCAATCTTCTCTCTTTTAAAGCAGTTCAAAATAGGTGACCTGTCCTAAGTTGTAGAATCAGTCTCAAGAGCTCATTTTTAAAGAACGATGTGGGACTTTACAAAAGAAAAGGAATAAATGCTTCGCTCATTTTCCTTGTTTTCTCCACTCTGCCAGTACAAAGGAATGAAAATAAAAGAATCCATTTTTGCATTATTCAACTTCTATTGCACATGCAAACTTCAAACTTTGTGCCACGACAAGTGAATTTAAGAAGCTTCTATTTCAGCACTTATACTTTATAAAATAAATGGTGGTGGTTTTCTAGATGGTAGCTCTCTATCATCGAAATTACTTCACTCTGTAATGCCCGTTGCATTGGCAAAATTTGGAGCCCCTCACCTAGGATTCAGTCCCAGGTTTCCTTTTCATTTTGTAATTTCTATTCTATTAAAAATGTAAAGCAGATTAGATTACTCTTATGGTCAAAACTGTTCAATACCATACTGGCTCAGTCAGTATAAGAGTCAAATCCCAAAAATGGCCTCTCTGCCTACAAGGTCTTCTCTCTCCAGCCTTTTCTTTCTTCACCTCTCGTTTCTTTCTTCAGATGCAACATTGTGGGCTTCTTGCTTCTGTCCTCAAGGACATTTGGGCGAAGACACCTCAGAGCTGTAGCCTTACTATCTCCTCACTCTTCTGATCGCTGCTATTTATTACTCTCACCCCTTTCAAATTTTCCCCCATACTATATTTTTCTCTGAAGCTGCCTCTAGACATACTACAGCCCCATTCCCTGCCTCCCAACTGTCATTTCTTATCCCCTTTGTGGGCTTTATTTCCCTCTAACGTACTTATCATCAAATGAATATCAGGCATTATATATTTCTGTGAGAGAGCTTTGCACTTTTGTGTATATTCTGTGTGCATTACACTTCTTGTTTTTGCCAATAGGGTTTAGCAAGAATCAAATATTTGTTGACAGTTAAATTCGATGTTTTTTTCCCTCAGATAAGATAACAAGAGTTGGGCCTCATTCAAAGTAGTTTAAACAGCAATATTCTATTTGAATAATTATTCATATATTTGAAATTCAGCTTTTCTGCAGGATCCTTAGGACAGGACTAAGAGTGGTGACTGTTACATAATCCATATTTCCCATAGTCACAGTTAACCAGATAATAAAAATTCTGCTCCCCTATTTAAACAATAAAATACCAAGCACCTACTCAAAAAGGAGGACCTAAATCAAGTAACTAAACAACACAGAATCATAAACCAAGATTTATTGAAACCAAGACAGTACAGAATCATAAAGAAGAGATAAACATTTTTCTTGGGGAAATTTATTTAATATTATTTAATACTAAATTATCATTCCCTCTGCCCCAGAAAGCAGCACATTCAAACACTTAAGATGGCGTTCGTGGGCCAAGGATCTAGCCCAGTGGTTCCACCACCTGCCTCGAAAATGTAAGGTCCCAAGTTCGATCCCCAGTGACCCCCCCAAAATGACATTTGTTTGCAATTTAACGCTTTCATAATCTGACTGAGGCCTATAATACATGCAGATTGGATTCAAGGTAAGGAGCTATTTCAAATATATTGACATATACATAGTTTATTATGCCTGAGCAATAATGATCCTCTCAAATAGGAGAAATCGATGAACTGCTTCATGGCTAGGTGGGAGGACAGGGGACTGACAGGGCCATGGTAGGAAAGTGAGCCACTGAGGGCTCCAGAAAGAGCCTGCTCTGTGATACCACCTTTCAATCTTTCAAACCAGAAATCTCTGAGTTCTTTTGATTCCTTTCCATCTCTCAGCCTTGCAAGGAATGGGTTACAAAATTCTATCACAGCTCTTTTCCGTACCAGCTATCTCCTAACCCATAGCTCAGCGCTCAGGACTTACCCTGTCTAGGTTGCACTTTGGCGACAACTTCCTAACTTCCTGTTCCCCGCCAGTGCCGCTTCATGCCACACCTCATGTCACTGTCACACACCTCCCTCTGCCTACACAAGAATCTGTCACACAGGACCCAATTCACACTTTGCAGTGTGGCCTACAAGGCTTCAGAATTTGAAATACCTTTTCCAGTCACATCTACTACATTGGCTTCATGTACATCAAGATCTTGACACAAAAAATTGTATCAGAGAGTAGTGGATTTAAGTGACTATGGGACTTCATTTTTTTAAACATGCAAGCTTAAGGAAATATATTCACAATTATCTTGTCTGTCACTCTTATTTAATAATAATAATGATTAGAAAAATTTTTGAGACAAGGTCTCACTATGCAGTTAGGTTTGGCCCTGAATTCACTACGTAGCCTGAGCTGGCCTTGAACTTGTAGTGATTCTCCTGCCTCTGCTTCCCAAGTGCTGAGATACAGATGTTTGCCACCATACCAAGCCTACTGTATAGATATAGACAGGAAAAACAGTAAAATAGTCTATCAAGTTCAAAGATCTTCCGTGTTTAAGGAAAAAAGTAAATACAAATAATGTATCCATGTGTGAACATTTAAAATCCAATCAAGTCATCTGAAAGTGTAGGGAGATTATAGAGTTAGAGGAACTTACACCATATATACAATTAATATATACAATTATTTTAAAGGTCACTTATCGATCTGAGAGTAATCCAATATAATTCTGAATGAAAGAGCCTGTTGATAACTTGGCTGATTATCCCCAAAATTGCTTAGGATTATCACTCTATTATTGGATAAGCATCTTTTAACCTTAGAGAGATTTCAAATTAATAACACAGATTCAAGAAAACAAAATCAGTTGCATTAATATCTTGTGTAGATGTTACATATGTTGTTATTTTGCATACTAATACATTCCCATGTTTTGCACTTTTCATATGATTAAATGGAGGAATGTATAATTAAATAACTAATTTGGCAATGTAGTTTAAAACAGAAAAAAATTAAAGCTTATATATAGCATTGGAGATTGTAAAACTCAAGAAACCATATATTCATGTATTTTAATTACTCAAATACTTAGAACGTTTTGTTATTCATTTCAATGGAAAACTTCAAGAATGTAAATCACTTTTTGTGATTTGTAATTGAAGCTCACGATGTTTGGACAATTTAACTGTTTTAATGCATACAAATGCTATCTAAAGAATGAAAAGCAATTGCTAGAGCAGAGAGAAGAGAGAAGTGAGGAGACAGAGTAGGAAAGGGTGGGGAGGAGAAGGGGTAAAGACAGAGGAGAGGAGGAGGAAAAGGAGAAAGAGAGGCTTAAAAGGTTAGAAGCTTAATAAGGAAAAATATTTGACATAACTTTCATAAATTGCTTATTAATTTTTAAAGCTAAAGGAACTCCTACAGTGTTTTCTGCTCACAGAAACATGTTTCAGACATCAAAAAGTCATTATGAAACAATTTTTAACTTTCTTTTGCAAAGTTGTTCCTCTTCCCATGATCTTTTAAGGAGACTTTTCCACAACATCTGCAAAACTACTTTTTTCTCTCTTTCAAACTCTGTTTTTTAATGCAATAGGAACTGTTTAAAATCTGATTTGTATGATCATTGTGTATTCAAATATAGTTTAACTGGATTAGTTGCGTTCTTCCCGCTCTTTTGTGCGCTACGTGATTCTCTGCTCCGTCCATTCTGAAGCACTTGCTACTTGTCCTGTGACACTCTCTGCTCCTTCCTTTTGCCCTTCGGGAGCAAGTGTTAGAGCCAAGCCTCGTTCACTCCTACACCCGGGGTGGCTTCCTTCCCATTCTTCCTCAGAGTGCCCATTCGCTGTCACTTTTACTCTCTACCATTTATTTTTTTTAATTGAGCTTACTGGTACATTTTAGGGATACAGTACAGCTACATTCATTGTTGGGATCTTGTACCTCTACATGACAGGTCTTGGTTCTCATTTTTTCCCCTTGTCCCTGTCCTCCCTTCACCCGCTCTTCCCCTCTCTATCTACAACCACTTTATTTCCATCTTTTCTTTATCTCACATTTTTTTCTTTCCCCTTATTACCCTTCCCCTACCCATCCCACCTTCCCTACGCCTTTAGCCCCTTTCTGCCCATTTCACATTGTCAGTTATAGTACATAAGATCCTAATGAGATAACTGACTCTCTACCATTTAAATCAGTATCACAACTGCATTTCTTCCTTTTGAGCCCAAGCCCTACATTTCTTTTCTTTTTCTTTTCTTTTCTGGGACTGGGGATTGAACTTACAAACTTGCACTTGTGAGGGAGGCACAGTGCCAACTGTTTTAAATCAGTATCACAACTGCATTTCTTCCTTTTGAGCCCAAGCCCTACATTTCTTTTCTTTTCTGGGACTGGGGATTGAACTTACAAACTTGCACTTGCGAGGGAGGCACAGTGCCAACTTAGCTAAATTCCTGGCCCTCAGTGCTGTAGTTCTGACTACCTGCAGACACAAATTTTGAGATGTCTTACATTGCCAAAAAATGTGGTTTTTTTACAAAGTCAAAAATTACTCCTTAAAAAACAATTTATTCTATGGTTTTCTTAATTTCCAATGGGAATAGCATTATTCTTATAGTATCCTACGATTGAGAATGTGCAATTCTCATTACAGTTCCTGGTCCCTAGCCATTTCTCCCTATCCTCAGAACCTACTGACAATGTCTTCATGTTTTTGTCTTATTTTTATCCTCAACTTCTGGCCCTTCCCTAACTTGTGTGACCAATGTCCAGTCCACACTGTCACCCATGTTAGCCATAGGCTCTTCTTCCTGAGCATCACTGCACCTCGCCATGAGCTGCTCCTCTGTAGCTGCTGGTCTACAGCATAGCTTGAGGCACATGGCTCCACTGATTCCCTGAAGTACAGAGTCCAAACTGTTTGGCCATAACATTAAATGCTCTTGCCTGATCTCACGCTAACTTTCTAATCTTACTGCCCATGACTTCCTTTAATGGCTACTCTACTTCAAGGTTTGGAAAAAGCTTACTGTAATGATCAAAACAACAAATATTTTAGGCCTTTGGTGTCATATGGACTACAATTTATTTCAGCTCCACTATTATAGTGCAAGAGTAGCTGCATATAAGACACACACAGATGTAAGAGGCTATGTTCCAATACACTTCATTGGGAGGCTCACATGGTGCCCACACCTGCCTCTAATCCAGTCAGGTTTTCTGATCCATTACCTCAAATGTAACTACATTTTCACTCTTTCACCCTCACACCTCAAATGTCCCACCATTCTCTGAATTTGAAAGTCCTATGTATCCCCCATCTTTAAGAGTTTCTTTAGAAACTTCTCTTAATATTCACTTTCGGAGGATACATTTCGCCTTGACACTTCAATACATGTTCTGTTTGTTCACTCATTCATTCAACAAGCACTGTAGATGCTGACTAGCCTGCCACTATGTCAAGGACTAATGGTACAAAGAGGAGGAGACACTTTAAGAATAGGGAGGGAGCCCTAGGGATGTAACTCAGTGGTTCTGCTGCCTGCCTCGAAAGCACAAGGACCAGTTCTTTCCCTGTAACAACAACATCAAATAATGGGGAGGGTTGTGTAAATGGAGGCGAAGTAAGAATGTGAGCCAGTGTGGTAAATTCTAGCTTTATGTATGACATACATTGAAAATATTAGATCATATTTATATTTGGTTAATACGTTCAATTGTACCTAAATTTAGAAAGCATTAAAATCAATAGGTAGGTAGCAACATAAAAATTATCCCTGTATTTAAAAATCAAATTTAATTTTTTTATTTTAAAAGCTTTATTACTAAGCATAAAAGTACTGTTTTAAAAAATAAGACTGAAAGTCTTAAAGCTCAAATGTCTTTTGATTTCTGTCATATCATCAAATTAAACATAAACTATGTTTCATTAAGTTAAACAGCTGCTAAAAAAATGTACCCAAAAGACAAGATAGAGTAAACATTTTCTTACCCTTTATCTACAAGTATGATAATTTTACTTGCGTTCTGCCTCTTCATGACAGTGGGGCACTATATCAGTATTTTGCAAGCAAAATTTCCGGAGACATTCTATTATCAAATATTATATACTTACTGAAACTTTTTAGTTAAAGCAAAACCAAGCAAAATAAAACATGTTTTTTTGTAAGCACAGGAGGGTAAGTAGAAAATAAAACATGATTTTTAATAAGCATAGGAGGCTAAGTAGATCTACCTTAAAACAAAATAATAAATTTCTCTTTTATATAATCAATTATGGGGGCTATCATAATGTGTATAGATATTTACATCTCTATATTCTACCTTCTCTATTAGGTCATAAGTTTATAAACACTAATGAATACACAGGATATCTTTTAAAATTTGTTTTTTTTTCTTTCTACAGTATCAATAAAAATATATGTTAATGGTTATAGAAACAGAATACATTAAACATATACTTTCTTATTTAAAGAAATTATTATGAGGTCTAAATTTAAAAAGAAAACTTTATTAACCATAGATGTTAAATACGAAAGTGCTTTATATTAAAAATCTTCATCTACTTAAGGAAGTTTGCAAGATATAAGATCAAGATTAAAAAATCAAGTATATTTTGTATAATGCAGCACTACTAAACTACCTAAAAATAAGAGTAACATAATTTTACTCACAACAGTATTAAGAAGAACAAAATACTTAATAAATTCAACAAGAGTAAGACATATGTTGATGAGTAAGCCTGGCATGATGGCCCTTTTACCAGGAATCCCAGCAGTCTGGGAGTCTACAGCAGGCAGATTGCAAATTCAAACCCAGTGTGGACAATTTAGCAACCTAGTAAGACCCTGACTCAAAATAAAAATAAAAAAGACCGACAATGCAGCTGAGTGAGAAGACACTGGGTTCAATCTCCAGCGGCTCAAACTAACAAACAAACACTCTGTTGACAGAAATCAAAGATGTTCTAAGTAACAGGAAGACATCCCTGATTTGAATATTTAATAGTAGTAAGAGGATGATGCTGCCTGAATGATCTACAAATTCAAAATTCAACACAATGCTTATCAAATCCTAGGTGCCCACTGTGCAGGTTGATCAGCTGACCCTGAAGTCCACACAGAATCCAAGAGACTCAGGATGGACAAGATGATTTTGAAAAAGAACAAAGGAGGATTCACATAGACTGATTCTACATTTACCGCAATTTACAATAATCAGATGATGTGGTACTGGTATCAGGAGAGACATATCAAGGGACTTGAACTGAGAGTCATTTTTCCACTTGAGTGGGTTTTAATAAGGGAACCACAAACGTTTAATGGGGGAAAACAGTTTTATCAACAGGGACATTCAGTATCTTTCTCCTGAAAAAGGACAAATTTGGGCCACTGGTATTGCACATCATATAGGGATGTTAAATTAAAATGGATAAAAGAATTAAATGCAAGAGCTAATACTATAAAAATCTCAGATGAAAGTTTTAAAAAAAACTCCTCTTTGTGACTTTGGATTAGGTAATGGTTCTTTAGGTATATCAAAATTTCCTACTATAAAAACATATATAAATTAAACTTCAAAAAAGGAACAACTTTTGTTTTGCAAACGATGCCACTAAGGATGTGAAAAGACAGTCCACACAATAGTAAAAAACAAACTGCATAGCACTGACCTGAGGAGGGACTTGCCCAATATATATGAAGAAATTTTGTAACTTCAAAGTGAAAATACAAGCAGCTCAATTAAAAATGAGCACAGAATGTCGGTAGACTTTTCTCTAAAGAAAATATAGAAATGGTCAATATGCACATGGAAGATGCTCAGTAGGTATTATAACAATATAAATCAAAATTATAATATTATTCACATTTACAGGGTTTCAATAAAATTATAATAACAAAAACAATAATGGATGATAGGAAACTAGTTCTGTGAGGATTTGGAAAGATTCAACTTATGTTGCTGGTAGACTTGACAAAGAGTACCATCACTCCAGAAAGCAGTTCAATACTTTCAGAGTGTGAATCACACAGTTTCACATGAGTGATTGGTCCTGCTCCTAGTTATAGACCCAAGAGAAATGAAAAATATTTTCACACAAAAATGTGATCACAAAAATGCTTTGCAGTCTTATTCATAAGAGCCCCAAACCAGATATTCTGCAAATGTATGTAAATTAACGCATAAACAAAATATGATATATTCGGGTTATGGAATATTATTTACCAATGTAAAGGAATAAAGTGTCAATTCATGCTACCGGAGGGATGGTTCTTGGAAACACAATGCTAAGTGAAAAAGCTCATCGTGGTTTGTTGGTTTCCATTTAATTAATAAAGACAGAAAGTAGATTAATGATTTGCAGAGTCTGGAGAATGAGGGAAAAGAGAGACTGCTATTGGATACCATTTCTACTGAGGATGAAAGAAATGTTCTTCAAATAAATAGTGGTGATGAAGAACTGTGGATAGTCTAAAAACACTGACTAGTATAAGCCAAAAGTGTAATATTATGGTATTTGAATTATATAATAATACAATACAATAGCACTGTTATATTTTAAAATATCTGAACTTGTTTCAAGAAGTAGAATGTTTCTTTTTCAGCAAATAACAAACAAAATAAAATGGCCACACACTAGATTTTTGTGACACATACGTGACATCTCTTTTGAAAAAATAAAGTCTATCTTTAGATTCTAACCCCACAGCAGGAGCCAGCCTATGCATACAGCCAGCCTTATGCCAAAGAACTAGAATCCTTTGAATATACTTCAAAGATTCCCAGTTCATAACTGGTGAGTGAAAGAAAAACAGAAAAAGACATGAGTCTTCACACTCAGGAGAACGTCAAGTGTCCATGAGCAGGACTCAAGTTCTCTAAAATCTTGGAGAAATGAAAAGTGATATGAAGTAAAATTCATAAATTATCCAAAGTCCTTATTTCAGTCAAAGACTGTTTACTTCTTTTTTATTAAATCTGCTAGTAATTGCTCTGGGAAGTCACAATAATGGACAGATTCAAGTCACCTTTTGACTTTTCTCACTTTTTCAAATCGCTCTGATACCCTGAGTACCAGTTACAGAACTGAAAAGGTAAAATAAAAGCATAACAACGTACAAAAATAAAAACTCCAAGAAAGCAAGAAAAAAATATTCAAAAGTGCCTTGGTAGTAAACAAATGGCACAATTAAGATTTAACTGTATCTAGAACACTTTAAATTTAAATGTTGGTTTTATCATTCACTATCAATGCTACTGCATCTATATATTCAAAAATGCTAATCATAAAGACTTTTATTCACATTGCAATATTTAAAGATTCTCTATTTAAAAAGTGAGAAAATTCAGTGAATTTTCCTACATTAAATTCTGTTCATTTTCTTTTTTTCTTTTTTGGTACTGGGGATTGAGCTCGGGCCCTTGTTCTTGCAAGGCAGGCTGCAGAACCACTGAGCTAAATCCCCGAACGCCACTATCCATTTTCTATTGTTTATATAACGTATTTAAATTTAGAGACAGCATGGATCTATTTTATAATTTTCAAGGACAGAAATCCAGTGTTACCTCAGTAGGCTAAAATCAAGGTGTTGGCACAGCTGCACTCTTTGAGAAAGCAGAAATTTTATTTCTTGCTAATTTGAGATGCTGACAGTCTCTTTATTCCTTTACTTGTAGCCACTACATCCATCTTCCAAGTCAGCAGTGGCAGGGCCAGTCCTTTCCGGGGCACTTCTGTCTGAGCTTCCCTTTCCTTGTTCCTTCCCCTTTGGAACTCACATATGCTGGGCTCAGTCAGCTATCCATAATAATCTCCCTCTTTCACTATTAGCTGATTAGCAATCGTGATTCCATCTGCCACCCTAATTCCTCTTTCTTATGAAATTCCTCTTTCCCCATTATGTTTCTCCTGAATGTAACACATACATAGGTTCTGAGAATTGAGGTATGTGCATATATGTGGGATGAACTGTATTCTAGTTACCAGAGAATATAATCATTGTCATAGGAAAATGGCTAGAATGTATTCTTATTCCTCAAATAAAAGAATTTTTAATTGGAAACACTCCATTATGATCATCACTAGCTTTTCATACAGAGACGAGAGAAAGACAATGGGCTAATTTGTGAATAAAATATAAAGTAGAATTTTTATTCATCCAAAATATAGTATGTTTTGATTACCTTGTGTCCCGTTGCATATTATGTACTTGATATATAGATATAAACAAAAATAGGCTCTGCCTTCTGTGGGCTAAACGCCTAGAGAGAATAACTGTGTAATAACTGCAATTGCTAAAATATACGTACAATCACAATTTACAGTCAGCACTAAAAGGAAACAAAGAGCACCCAGTGATAGAGAAATGTCTGTGCAGGACGGAGAAAGAGCCAAGGGGTGGATGAACCTGAGTGGCGAGAGGAGTAAAGGATTATCTGAGGCGGTAATGACCAAAGGGATACTGCAATTCACAACATGGGACAGAAGAATCCCTGGGCACAGACAGCATATTTTTTGTCAGAGAGGCATCTTTGGTTAAAAATTTAGCAAAAACAAACTACAGACATGGAGCAGGAGGCCGGCAGCAATCATCTGTGAAATAAACGTGAAGAAAGTGAAAAGTACTGGCTTCTACCTCTGCTGCCACCCAGCTCCAGCCTCCACTGCTGCAGTAGCCTCTGAGCTGGTCTTTGCACTCCTGCTGCTGCTTGGTGGCATCTGTCCTTACACATCAGTCAGAGTTGCCTTTCTTTTTTTTTAATAAACAGAAAAGCCAGGCAAAATAACTCCTCACTGAAAACCCTGGAGTGGCTTCCCATAACCTGCATGAGGAAATCCAGTCTTTCCAAGGTCTTGGGAGGGAGGTCCTTCGAAATCTTCTCAAGCTGCACCCCAGCCCCCTTAAGCTTCAAGAGCACAGTGGCAACCACATCTGTCGCTTTATAGATGCTGCCCCAGCGCAGAGGCCTTGGGCTGTGTGACCTACTGATGGGCACTGGCCCTGTGGCCTATGCAGCCCAGAGTGGCTTTGGCTTCTACTTGGTACCCTTCTTCCTCTGCTACAGTGGTATTTTTATAAAATCTGTCACCTAACATGGTCTTTGCTCGTCCTTTTCATTACCTTCCTGCCTATATTGTAGGTAGCTAAATTAGATAGAAATTAATACACAGTCAGGGAGGGACTGAGCTCACAAAGAAGTCAGCAGAAGAATTGTGGCTGGAGGCGCATCTGAAGAAGGCCTCAAGATAAAGATGCACAGAAGAGGCTTCCATGCCTCCCTAAGGAATAAGCAGTAACTTGGAATTATTCTGTAACTAACACAACCTACTCAGGAAGTCCAGAGAGGCATCGGTCACCCGCATGGGTGACCCGAGCAACCAGACCTTTGTTCTTCCCATGTACCCTCGCTATGGGACCTGCTTCCCTATTGGATCAATATTAGCTGAGCAGTTACACTTGTAATTCTATAGGTCGATTGTAGTTTGGCCCACATTGTACCCATGCTGTGAGCTTGCTGTATAAAATACCCTAATAAAGGGCCTCTGTGCAACCCACTACCGGGACCCTTCCTGTCTCTCAGGAGCTATTCCTATTCCCAACAAACCTTTCCTACTCTTAACCGGCTTTATCCTTTGGAATTCATTCTTCACTTTCAGGGTAGGTAAACTCGGCACATCTGCCATTGATCAGGCTGGGAGTTATATCACCTATATCACCTGTATGAGAATGGAAGTTCTATGAAAGCAGTCAAATCCCCTGAATTGTTCCACAGTGAATCCCCACCACTTTCATGGTGGATGGTAGAAAATCATTAAATCGATTATTTTTTTCCTGAACGAATTAATGAAAGCAGCTTTTAAGGAAATTTAAAAGGCTACTTCTAAAGAACTACGCCTTTAGGTGAGATTTAGGGACAGTATGTCTGGATTCTGATCCTAATTTCAAAACTACCTTCGATGTGCATTGTGTTTTATCTATGGATTATTATATCGAATCATTATTAACCCTTATTTTCAAATTATTTTTCTGAAAAATGAAAAATTTTCTTTACTTATCATTAAAATATTAAAAATAATACAAGAGAATATATGTGAAATGATACTGTAGCACCAAAGTAATATAAAATTTGATTATTATTCTGCTCCCTTGGTATTTTATAATTCTGACTTTTAGTCTTAAAAATATTAGATTTGATAAACAACACATAAAATACAGTGCAAAAATTTTACCTTTGTGTCTCAAAATCTTAAAATTGAGTCTGCAGAGTTAATTTTTCTTTACTTTTTGTTAAAATTCCGAGAGGCCATTCTTCTTTTGTTTGTTCTTAAGCAGTGAAGAGACTTATGGGCATATTCTTAATTCAGTAATTTAAAAACTACCAACCTCAGTAAAAATTTAAATTCTGACCTTAGTTAGAAACTGAAGCTTCTCCCTTCCCCAGGTTTGGATCGGTTACAGTGAGAAATCTATAGCTGGGGAAACAGAGTTGGCTTTTTCCCCACATCACCAGACCAGCTATCTCAATTCTGCTCTCTCAGCCTCCAACCTGGCATTGTCGGTACTCTCTAGATTACAACACAGAAAGGCAGGAGAGAAAAATAGATTGGGACAGTCCTAATTTTATTGTTGCTGGTCCTGGGTTTACAACTTTCATGGGTTCCTCGCAGACCAACACCCTCCTCCACTTCCTCCTAACAAATGTTTTCACAGGTGTTCCCACCACACAGAGCTCACATTCATCTATTCTAGTTGCCTGCTTTGTCCCCAGTCCCTGGGGTGTAAGCAGTACCTCCAGATTCTCCTGAATGACGCCACTGTCTATGCCCTTAAGAATGGGCTCTAAAATGATTCAGACAAGGCCACTTTCTATATGGCCTTATGTCTTGTCCCTGGGACACAGCATAGTTGCTCCTATAAATACTGATATTTCAATTAACATGATATAATATCAACCTCTTCCTCAATTGGTGATCAAAATAGTTGGCCCATCAATTGCTTATGCTTTTCATTTGCAGGAATGACTCAGCTAGTAGGCCACTAGGTTGTCCATGCTGCAGGAAAGATCTACTGTGCTTCCCAATTAGACTTCTTTTACACTCATGTTCAGCTGAGGTAAGGGCTGACACCTGCTCCACTTCTCCTTGCTGGAGTGGTTTGGGTGTGCTGTAGTGGAAGGATCCAGGACACTAACAGTTCTCCCAAATAAATCAAAACATTCTCTAACTCTTGGCATGCTAATTTCCTTTATGTGCACAGGGCATTGAAGGATACTTCTGAGTTTTATCTAAAACCTTTTCATTTTCTATACTGATACAGTTCTATTACAAAAATTGTGCCATCTTATGTGTGTATGAGTGTGTGTTTGTGTGTTTGCGTGTGCATGTATGTGTGTGAGTATAGATCAAGTTGAAGTTCTAACTACTTTGGAGTGATTATTACCATGGTTTTTGAGCTAATTTCTTTGCCAATTGTTTTTTTCATCTTCAAATTCATCTTGCTGTAGAGTCATCTTCATTAAATGCCACTGTGTGCATAACTTACTTGCTTAGAAGGCCTTAATGGCTCTCCTTGCTTACTGGTGGAAAAAAAATCTGAACTCTTCTGGACCTTAGTTAGCTTGTCTTACTGTAAAGGTTATGGCAGTCATGCTAAAGATTTCCTAAAAATCATGCAAATCTTGGAATAAGGGGGAAATGAAAAGGAAGCATTTCTTTCCATTTCAAATGGTTACCCCAAATTTGATGCCCTATTTGGCGGTGTGTTGAGAGACCTCCCATGTTGTGAGCCTCCTGTCCTCAGGCATCTACATAGCCACCTCCACCCAAGTGGTGACAAAAATCTTCTCTTATGTAGACCTGATTGCTGAATAGATACTTCACTGAAGTTCAGGTTCTTAGAGTTGTTTATGACTAAATCTTTCAATTGCATTTTCAAATAGGTCTCATTAATGATAATTATCTCCTCAATGGAATTTATAAAGAGAGAGCCATGCTAAAATACTGTGCATATGTGCATGTGTGTGTGTGAGCACATGCACCTGTGTGAGTGTGTATCTGTGTGAGAGAGAAAGAGACAGAGACAGAGAGACAGAGAAACAGAGAATGGTGATACACTTATGCTGTTCTGGTGTATAAAACCCCACATTGGGTTTATAGAACATGTTTTCTCTGTCCTAAAGCCAACACCATTATAGACCATATGTTAGTTACCTCTTTACAAAATGAGAATGTTGTAATGTTTCTTAATTAATAACTTCCCAGTGATTGGATGAAGTGGTTCTTCAAAATGTTCACAAACTAGTTAAAGTTGTGAGATTAGGAAATAAAAAAGAAAAGAGAACAGAGACAAGCTTTCCTAAATCTTGTAAGTATAAGAGAACACCTGCCCTCAACTACTGAATTTTATTTTGTGAATCAAAACTTGTTTTTATGTGTTCCTACTCTACAGGCAAAAATGGGCCTTATCTCTCTAGTTCCTGATTTGACAAATATTCTTAAAATCCAATGGAGCTCTGAGCAGTACAATGAAAGATTAGATAAAATGGAATCCTGAAGAAACTATCAGTTATTTAGTCAATTTTAATTTTAATAACGTTTGTAACATTCAAAATCTCAACAGGGGGGCCAGGGATTTAGCTCAGTGGTTCCATGCCACCTGCCTCGCAAGTGCAAGGTCCTGAATTCGATCTCCAGTACCAAACAAAAACAAAAACAAAAACAAAAACAAAAACAAAAACACAACAGCAGCAACAACAAAAAACTCAACATAACTATTTTGGGGGACTCAGGATAGCCTAATAATCACAATAAATGTAAGTTCTGAAAATGAGTGTGAGGGAAGGGAGATGCTGTGGGAGCACAGCGCCCAGACACCTGCTGGGGGGCAGGTTTCTCTGTTAGATTACGTCCTTTAGATTTGGAAAATCTATGAGGCTTTTGGGGAAGGATTAAAAACGTCTTCTCATAGCCCAGCACGGTGGTGCATGCCTCTAATAACAGCACTAAGGGAGGCTAAGGCACAAAGATCAAAAGTTCAAGGCAAGCCCGGGGAATTTAGCAACTTACCAAGAACTTTTTTCAAAATAATAATTTTTTTAAAAAGCAGGTTGGAGTTGCAGATGTAGCTCAGTGCAAAAGCCTTGGTTCAAGACCCAGTACTGAGAGAGAGAGAAAAGCAAAAATACAAAAATCCTCTTCTTCGCTTCTTAGCTTCTTTCACTAGAAAGCTTACATTGATATAATAATTAGATTATATGCCAATATTTAAAGCTTAAAGAGGTCTAATCATAACTGTGTTAACCATACTTCTGCTACGACCTTACCCAAATAAGTTCACATAACAATTTAAAACCAATAAAGAAACCCATTTCTTTAAAATGACAGGACAATTAATGTGCCTATAAATTACTTAAACTACTATGTTCTTGGTGCAATTTTTAATGAAGAATAGTTATACACACTGTATTTCATATTGCATATGGTTACGGTTATAAATAAGCTAAAAATAATGACATTTTGTTTGCACACTTCAGTAACCTCAGGTCTGTGAATTGTGGAAAAAAAACTCTTTGTGTCCTGTGTCTCAGCTCGACATAGAATCCCTATCATTAACTGCCTGAATGTAACCTGCATTTTAATAACATTGCAAAACACAAGTTCAGAAGAACATTCACCACAGATCAGATAATAATTTTATGCACACAAAACAGGACTCTTCTGAACTTCCTTCAACCAAACAAATTCACTTTAATGACTTGAAACAACTTACAGTTGACTTTCATGCTCCCACTTCATGGCAATTAAGATAAGCATATCTCTTTATAATGATGTAGAGTCATAGTCAGAAATCCACACCAGCCTACTTCTGAAGGATAGAGAGGCTGGTTTATCTGTGTGGCTGTATCTGACATTGCTTTTTCAAATAACCCACTCTAACACCTAAAAATACTGATGAAATAAAAATATTTCGCAACATTTAGAACTCAAGACTGCCGGTCAAGTAGATGCCGAGATGATGGCCCACTCTCTCTACGGGCTGAAGCAAATACATGAAGGCAGGTGAAGTTATTTATGTAATCCATATATATATATATATATAATACATTTGGAATTTTTAACATATGCGGAACAATACATAATGAAGGCATCACAAACCTATGGGAAGGAGTGGATTTTTCAATATAGAGAATACTGTTCAACCCTTTTAAAACAAAAAGATCCACTCAGTTCTTTATAGAGTATTATATCCTCCCTCCCAAATCTCAGATTAAATGAAAAGATATTTGTAAATATTCAAACCATAAAGGAGTTGGAGGGAAACCTGCTTTTTGCTGAGTAAAGTCTTGTCAGTAGAATAAAGAACAAGACAAGTGATTTGACTGCACTGAAATGACTACTTTCTGTAAGTCAAAGCAGCAAGTTGAAAAGCACCATATTTGTTAGAGGAACAGGACAATGAAACAAGACAGAGAGTAAATATCCTCAGGATGTAGTGATCTTAGAAAAATTGATAGAAATATTAGAGTTGTAAAATATAAATGAGAAAATAAGCCTGACTTTTAAAAGGATGAAAATGCATGCTTATTTGATGCAAATGATAACAAATTCAAATAGATACCATGCTTTCCCCTAGTTACCAAGTTTCACAACAATGGGACTTCTTAGCCCTGGCAAGTGGATGAAGACATTGTATTTTTGTACTTAGCCATGATCAGAACTGCTTGTAGGAATAAGAAGTGGGAAGACATTTTTAGAAAGCTGTTAATGTTTCTATAAAAGTTTAAGGGCTGGGATACAACTCTGTTATAGAGTGCTTCTGGTTTGCCCAAGACCCTGTTTTAATACCCCAAGCACCACAGAGAACAAGCAAATGAAAAAACCCCAATTTTTAAAAAGTTATGTACATTATTACAGCAATTTCATTTTTGAAAATCTATTCGTTATATTCAACATACTATTTAAAAGGGTTAGAAATGGAAAATAACAAATATTTTAAAATATTGAGCCATTTGCCTAAGTTTAGTTTCATGTTCATCCAGTTAGAATTTCAAGTTCGTAAAATAAGTAAAAGCACCAAAATATTTTTTAAAAAGACTTTATTCAAGGTAGTAAGAACATGGATAATTTTTCTTCTTGTTCCTCAAGTTTTTTCCAAAGTATTCCTATATAATTAGATAAAAAATACTTTAAAATTTTTTGTTTATCAAAGTGGAAAATACATGTTTATAATAGTGGAAAAATAATCACTTCCAATATAGTTTATGTTTTCTTCTTGAATCAGCCTAAAACTAAAATCTACAGAGATTTAAATTATAATCCATAACAATATCCAAAACTGACTTCTTGGTTAGAGAACGATGATTCAATTTTCAGAAATTCGCAAATATCAAATGTCTTAACATAAAGTAGTGCAATATTTGACTATAAATAATAGCTGATGCTCTAAATTCTTTTTCTTTTGGCTTAAGTTTATGTAAATTGTTTTAAGGAAGTGGTAACTGCAAAAGCAGTTGTTCTTTAGCTTCTAATAAACAAAATAAATGTTTAGATAATTTTTCTTCTATTAGTTTAATAATCTGTTTTTCTCTTTTCAGTGTTTTCTTGGCAATGTTTCTAATAGATGTGCTTTTATTAGTAAAATTTGATCTTATATAATAGATTTCATGTTTCTCTTCATACTGATTTTACAGAACATTAAAATGATTTAGAGTATAAAACATTTATTCCCAGAGTAAATTAATTCAAAATTGATTTTGTAATAAACCCTACAGACATACATTTGAGCAGAATGCTAGGAAGACCTCATCCTTCCAAGTGCGGCAAAGGATCAATGCCTTTCATGTCGCAATTCTAAAGCAAGCATATATTGTATCTAATAAAAGATAGAATAATTTTATAGATAACAAAGTTGTAACAAATACTTCCTCCATAAAAAAATGACTTCACTCAAATTGTCCCACGAAAAGCAACAAAGAAGACCACAAATTTTGATATCATGTGGGCAATAAGCTTTTTTAAAAAATAAAGCTACTTACTCATTTAACTTGCTTTACTAATGTCAATGGCAGCAGCTACATACATATTTTAAATACACACTCCAGAAACACTGCTATAATTTGGATCTAACATGTCCACCATGGGTCCGTGTTTTAAAGGCCTTCTTGACTTGACACAATATATTGGATGCTCTGGAACCATGGAGAGGCAGAGGTCCTAGGTCACTGTGAGTTACTTTCAAAGATGGTCGTCCCTCAACATATTGAGGACATACTCCTAAGTGAAATAAATAAGTCACACATATGCAAATACCGAATAGTTTCTCTGGTGTGAATAAACTGCAATAGTACACAAGATCCTAATGGTATAATTAATAGTGTGAAATAGGAAGAAAAGGGCTAAAGGTGTAGGGAAAGTGGGAAGGGTACGGAAAGGGAATAAGGGAAAAGAAAAGAAAATGAAAAAATGGAAATAAGGTGTCTGTAAATGGGGAGGGGAGGAGGGGGTGAAGGGAGGGCAGGGACAAGGGGAAAAAATGAGAACCAAGACCTGTCATGTGAAGGTACAGGATCCTAGTAATGAATGTAACTGTATTGTATACCTAGATTGTACCAATAAACTCAATTTTCAAAAATAAGAAGAAAAAAAAAAAAAAGATGGTTGTCCCGCCACACACACACTGCAGCCTCTGTGAGGTTCACAGAGTTTGCTCTGCCCTTACTTTCACCATTTACTGCCTCCTGAAAGCAATGGAACCCACTGACTACGGCCTGACATTTCTTGACCTGTGAGCAAGGCAAAATAACTTTTCCTCTTAAAGTTGATTATCGCGGCTATTATACTATAGTAGGGGAAGGCTGATATGAGTGCTCAGACAATAGTTAGTAGAATCAGCTCCACTGCAAAACAATGACGAGCT
The DNA here is from genome assembly GCF_012274545.1 of Fukomys damarensis. NCBI lineage: Eukaryota > Metazoa > Chordata > Mammalia > Rodentia > Bathyergidae > Fukomys > Fukomys damarensis. The sequence goes on along the minus strand of NW_022900944.1, from coordinate 3,140,997 downwards.
GTGCACTTACAAGGGGCAGTCTAATTTTCATTATAAAATGAATTGGGAATATATAATCTCCGAACCTTACATGTGATAAATCCATTCACATTCCTTGTGAAATAAGCGATAAAGCATATAACTAAATATCTTAGTTATTTCTTTCCCATGTTCAAACATCTTGATAAAGGTTTTGCATAAAAATATTTTGAATATGTGTCGATGGTCATTAAAACATGAAAAGAGTAGTGATATGACTTATTTTACCCTAGATATGACATTTATTCTGCAAAATAATTTTCTTAACATTTGCAATTAATTTCATTAATTTTTAGCAGACTTGTGACATTATTGCCACCTTTGACCTTGAGGTTCAAAGACCTATGGTCCTTTGTCACCTCAACTTGTATTAAGAAATATTTTTTGGGCCAGGGATTTAGCTCAGTTCTGCTGCGTGCCTTGCAAGTGCAACGTCCAGTGTTCAATCGCCGGCACA
>NW_022900944.1:3132927-3139989 GCF_012274545.1 Fukomys damarensis | reverse complement strand
AAAAAAAAAAAAAAAAAAAAAAAAAAAAAAAGTTGCTGTCTGAAGGAGAAGGGGAAGGGGAAGATGGAGGGCTTGTAGAAAGAAAAGATGGGACAGGAACAAATATGAGAGGAAGGGAAAAAAATGAAGCCAAAGTCTTTGTAAATAGGGAGAGGTGGAGGGGTTGAAGGGAAGGCAAGGGAATGGGGAAAAAAATAAGAACAGATATATCATGTAAAGGTACAAATTCCCAAGAATGAATTTCATCATATTGCATACCTAAAATTACCAATAAATTTAATTAATAAAAAAGAAGAAAGAGGAAGAAATATCTTTTCCAGTTTTATCACTGCCGTTTTCTTTCTTCATTGCCAGAGAAAAGTCATACCTCTGTCTCTGTCCAATTGACTTGTGGTAGCTAAAACCCTTTCTCTGTCCTTGTACTGAGAGTAAAGATTTCACTTTGCAACCCTGACAAAATTTTATCTTTCTGGTCACAAAGTACCTGCTTCTAGGTAACCTGCATTTTTAAAAATGTGGCCGGAAATTTGAGTATACCTACTTATATTCAGAGATAACTCAATAAAATTAAAATATGTTCATATTGTCAATCTATTTTAGAGTAATAATAACAAAGAGGACTCGATTTTGTCCCATTAACTTGCTGAAGAAAAATATTAGAGAAAAAAGAAAATAATGAATGCTTATTACCAGGCAGGGGCACTCACACACCACGGTATCATGCAAAAGGTATAGTTTTGCTGTATGATACAGGAAAGATAACTCATAGAATGATCTCAAAAATTAAAGGAAGTGAGGAGCATCAGGACAATGATTAAAGTAAGCTATATTCAGGTACAAAGTCTGTCAGAACGAAACCCAACAAATTGTAAATAAAAAAATAAAACTGAAAAAGTCAGATATAGACATATAAAACGTACTAGAATACCCGATTCCTCACATTTGTATTTAGTGAGTGGTTAATGCTAACAGAATTGTTAATAAAACATAAAAACAAGAAATAAACTTTCAATTTATTTCATGTAGGTTTAAATTCCTTCTATCTACAGAAACAATCTCAATATTTATCAAAGTAGTATTCTATAAATAAAAAATGATTAATAGATTTCCTAATCTATACTATTTCTGTAAAATTAAAATTAGACTAATCTATAAATCATTGGTTTTATTACTTACTGGATACTCTCTTCATTTACAAAGTGATTGAAATACATCACTCATTGCAATGTAATGGGATAGGTAATTCATTTTCTCTAATCATCTCTAAATTGCTATCATCAAACTTTATTAAACAATCAAAACTTTTGTTAGCTTCTCAGACATTTCTTATCACTGCATATAATAATTTCTGTGGTTATATCACTAACTGAGTAAGACAAGTAAGGTTGGAGTGTGAGGTACTACATATATGCTATTTTCTATATTTCAAAGCATCTAGATCAAGCTTTGTTTTTCTTTTTCTACTTCTGTTTACTAATGACTTTACATAAAGTTACTTGAAGATTTCTTGTTATTACTACTATTTCTTTTCTTGCCCCACATCACTAAAAATAATTACTTTCAAGTTAGAAACTGTAATAAAATTATAATTTCATCAGGAAAGTATGACTCAGCCTTCTAATGTTTCGAATGACTTTAGATTTCTGCATATCATGCTGTGATGCTATTCGAGCGAGAGGCCCAAAGCAGTAGCTGACTATTTTGTGTGTTTATCTTACCTACAATTCTGGTGGCTACAGAAATCACCACGTGGCAGACAGGTGGAGTAAGAACCAGATGAATGCAAAAAGCCGAGGCTGAAGATGGCTTCAGCGCAGAACAATCCACACTGCCAAACAGACAGAGTAATACCAGGTCTGCTTCATCCACACTAGAAAGCCTTGATCTACTCATGAGGCTCGAGCCTAGGGCCTAGTGGACTTCTTCTAGTACCCACCGTTTAAAGGTCTGAGCCCTGTCACACCACCTCGCGGGCTTGCAGGCCTCCACCACATAGACCCTCGGGAAGCAAAGCACATCTAAACCATACCACGTACATTTGGCGTATACTGATTTTTGTGTTCATCTCCCTGCTCTGTATTCTTTCTTTTCATATCACGTGTAATCTTTCCACCATGAATGTCTGAGTCCAGGTATGTACAGATGTCTCTGTCATATCTTCTCTAAACAATACTCTACCGATATTTACCCCGCAAAACTGTTTGATGATTCTATATGATTTTGGAGAAATCTGTAACTTCACCCTTTGACAAGGAGCTCACTTTGTTATGCTGTGATTTCTTCAACTCTCATTTTAAAAACAATCAATCCAATAACCTTTATGTCTTTGTCTAGCTGCATTATGACCAAAATATAGGCAAAACAAAGTAACAAGCAAACACACCTACTCAGCCACTTTGGTTGGAAAATTCTACACTAAAATGATATGTGAAACGTCTTTTAGCTCAGCCCCATTATTTTTAATAAAAACTACTTCTGCTAACAACTATAAAACTGAATCCAAGTTCATAATCAGGTACAGTATGGCTGCCATGAAAAAGTAAACTCTTGAAGAAATGAGAGGAAATCCAACTTCTAACACCAAAAATGCAATTAATAGAGTGAAAGGAATAAAAAGGCAAGAAAGAAAGAAGAAAGGCAAGAGTAGGAAGAAATATAGTCCCTAAAGTCTATCAGACAATGAGAGATTCCAAGAGAAATTCATAAAAGAATGGATGCTATTTTAAGGAAAAATGTGAGAAATATATTTTAAGTAATTTTTTGTATGACTTTTTTTTTCTTGGATTTGGCAAACTGCACAGGAAATACATAACCAATTATATATATATATTTCTGTACTTACGGTGAGAGAAAAAAAGAAACCCAACTATAATGCTTATCGCTAATAGGTGAAAAGGTTAGCATTGAGCACAAGAGGTTGTGAGCAAGTGGGAAGATGTTTAACTAGTAGTCTTGTCTTAGTTCTAATGAACTCAGAATTTCCAGGCAAGTCATTCAGCAAACTAAACTCATGAACCACATGTGTGAGAGAGATGCTTCACCAAATGATTTTCCCCTAACTTGGGGTATCTCAGAAATGTCTGGGATAGACAAAAATGCCTACTTGAGTATGTTTACAAATGAATATCCACACTTTCACTTCTAAAGAAGACACAGCTAATAAGATCATAATAGACAAAGAAAATATACAGAAAAGACTTATGTAATAAATTTATCTAATTCCAATAGCACAGATACAAAAGAAATGACATCTAGGAACCAGGGTTTTCTTCATTTGTAAGAATCTGTGATTGTGACAATCACAGAAAGCTAAGGAGAAGATGAAACAGAATTATAGGATTTTTAATAAATAAAAATTACATAGGATGAGAGATGGATGACTCCTATATTATAATCATTGTGTTTGAGCCAAGAGTAATTGTTTTCAATTGTCTTCACAAGAAAAAGTGTAAATTAATAAAACACTCTCCACATAAGTGGAAGAAATATAACATTTCCCCTCAGAATCCTAAAAGGACATTGTCTCCTGTTTAATGAAAGTGCCCATATTTAAATCATATTATCGCTCCAAATGGCTACTATCAGATATTCTGAAATGCAGGAGTCTGGGGCTGAAGGATTTCTCATTACCATGTAGGATACAAATTCATATCAACCTTGAAAGAATCAAAAGAAGAGATTCCCAAGCAAAGCATTTCAAATACATTTCCATTTAAACCAGAAAACACTTTTATTCAGGTACTCCAGAGTATTATAACCTTCCATAGCTTCTGACTGAGAAATGCTTCAAATGATTTTCAGTAAGTAAGTGCTTTGCTCCTCAGGAGCATCGTGTCACTTACCAGACTGATCACATTCAGCTAGGTGCATTCCTTTTATTAATTACGCATTTCAAAGCCCAGCCTATATCAATCCAAGTTGCTTGCTGAATCATATTGAAAAGCGAGACTCATTCCACACTTTCATTATTAGAATAACTTCAGAAATGCTATTTTACTGTTAGAATGAAGTTTAAAAATCTTAAACAGTGTATTTACTCATTTATTAAAAATCAGAATTCACTACCAATAAATGGAAAAAGCCCTTTTATAGCACCTGAATTATTACTATGATCGATAAAAGTGTGAATAATTGCTCACAGAGCCATCTTTATTTCCACACATTCACTTTTCATATTGGAAATAGCTCTAATAAATAGCTAGTTTGCTACACAGCATTGACGGATTATTTATTAAATCCATAGAGAATTTACCGGAAATACATTTAAGAACCTACAAAATATGCTGACAATTTAATGTGAAAGTAACACTTTCTCAAAATAATGTATAAAATCAATAGGAAGCAATGGGAAAAGAAGGGAAAGTAAAATAACTCAGAGGATACACATCAGCAACACTAAACTGTGAGAACAAAACAATTGATAATAATAATATGCATCTTAATCATAAGACTGTAGTTTGGAAGAAAATAACTATCACTTTGAAAGACTGTCCCTCAAAATTCTTTGCAATGGGACAGAAGTTCGCTAAAACTTGAGATTCTATATATTCATTAAATTTTAACGGTTAGTAAATATTAGGACTTTAGCTTGACTACTAATCTCAGGTTAGATAGCATTGTAGATTTTTACATTTTGGTGACTATTGACAATATGAAAACAATTATCTATAAATTTTATATTAATAATCCATTCATTAAAATCTAAGTGACTACAAATCATCTGTAAAACTGAATGTTTTTTGTTGTTTTTAAACTTTAGAACAAAGAAATCTGCAGTTTTTAGGTGTTATTTTCAAAATTCTTACTTTTAAACTTTTGCCAAAGGAATTCATAGTAAAACTAATTTGGGGAATAGCAAGAATTCTGAGTTTTACACTTACTACAGTGCATGTAATTTTTTTCATTAATTTTATTGGTACATTTTAGGTATACAGTATGATGAAATTCATCATTGGGAGTTTGTACCTTTACATAATATATCTTGGTTCTTATTTTTTCCCCATTCCCCTGCCCTCCCTTCAACCCCTCCACCCCTCCCTAGTTACAAAGACTTTGTTTCCATTTTTTCCTTTTCTTATATTTAGCAGTAAAATTACTTTAAATGTTTTAACCTTAAACTAAAAATGAAATATTTACTGAATAGGGCTACAAGTTATTCAAATGGTGTAGTCTTGCCTTGATTAATAGCAGATACAAGTAAATTATTTGTGCTAGTGTCATAGATAGTATTTAAAAAAATTTTTTTTGCCTTTTATAAAAAAGGCTCAGAATTCTCAAATTAATGCAAGGTGCTATGATAGTGAAAGAAAAACACAGAATATTAATTCCAGAGAATAAACTGTAGTTGAAATCACTAGCAAAAAGACTTGTTCCCAATGAGTAAATAATCACATGCTTCTAATATACACAGAAATATTTTCTTCCATCCACATACACAGAGAATTTTAGATATGAAACACCTTAATACAGAAATCTACAAGTAACAAAGAAAATGCTGTTTCATTTTTCACAGGTAGGACAATAAATCTTATTATATAGGGCATGTAGTTACAAATATTTTTCAAGGCAAAATTAAAGGGGAAAAAGTCTCAATTTTCAGAAATTTTCCATCAGGTAAAAAAGGACTTAGTTTCTCTTTATCTCTCTCTTTCTCTCTTCTCACTGAGATATATTCCCAGCTGTGGGCATGAGTTTAAAGTTGCCACAAAGATAATTTACATTTGAAGATACTTTCCTAAAAAACTCAGAACTGTAATCAGAAACATAGTGTCACTTTACAACCATATTTTAATAGTCTTCAGGCTTTCTGGGATTGAGGCCAGTTGCCAAAGACCATATTCTTGTTTTGACAGAGTGAATATTGTATAAATATCTTGGAAAATCATATATATTAGGACTAGATCAATTGGGTTTCTGGAACAGCAAAAATACGTGTTACTTATTTTTTTTTTTTTTTTTTTTTTTTTTTTTTTTTAGACTGGGTCTCACTATGTAATTGAGACTAACCTGGAACTCACTATGTAGCCCAGGCTGGTCTCAAACTCACAGCGATCCTCCTGCCTCAGCCTCCCGAGTGCTGGGATTACAGGCATGAGTCACCACACCCGGCATGTTACTCATTTTTATTACAATCTACTATATTTTTGTCAAGGAAGGAAAAAAAAAAAAACCCTTGAAGTACCAAAATTAGTAGCAGAACTTTAAAAGAATGAGAGTTCTAGGCCAACCCATGCCAAAGTTTCAAAAGGAGTCTTTTTTAATACCTAGTTTCTATTAAGAACAGATGGATAAATGCTTCATTATTCATCTCCCAATCTCCATAGTACAGTCTAAACTGGACTAAAGTCTTCATGTTGTCTGGTCAGCTCTACTGTTCTCAGGAAGGAAAGGGAAGTTGCCAGAAAAAAGAAAATTAAACAAAAATGAGGGACTACAATAACAGCTACTAAAGTCTAATTATAATGCTAATTTCATCGTTGACATAACGTAAATCATTACTTTCAGTGGAAGACACCACTCCTCCCACACACAAATGAGCTATGGAAGTTCTACTAACAAATTGTGTTAGGTTTTACCCAGAACTTTCCACGTTTTTTGTAGCGGTTTCAATGATATAAAACCCCTGCTAAAGGAGAACTGATAATCCTGGAGGAGGCCAGATAACCATGGGATAACGAGGGAGACATCTGAAGAGAATTCAGAGCAATTCAGATGGAAAAACACACAAAGAATGGGAGGTATTAGCACTGGTGAGTTGGGTAAAGAGGACCGCGAGGCCCACCCACCCCGTTGTGAGTGCGCGCCCTCCAGTGGCCGATGGCCTAAATAGAACACAAAGGTGAAGGATGAGTACATTTGCTCCCTCTGCAGTCTGAGACATCTGTGTTTCCTGATTCCCAGTTCTTGGGATCCAGCTGGTAAGTATATCCGTGGTTCTTCTGCCTTAAACTCAGACAGGACCTATGTCATTAGCTCCAGTTCTTAGACCTTTGGGCTCGGGCTGAAATTGGTTCTCCACCTTATAGGTATCTGACCTTAGGAATTTTTGGCCTCCATAATTTT
>NW_022900944.1:3098069-3132844 GCF_012274545.1 Fukomys damarensis | reverse complement strand
ATATAATTTTGTTTTTCTGAAGAACCCTGAATTATATACTTGTTATGGATTATTTTATTTTACCACTTTTTAAAAAGGAACACTCCTTGGAAGGAAAGTAGCCACTATTTCTACACAGTCTCAGGGAATGTTTATAGATGTGTGTGCTTATGTCGAGACCCCAAGAATCCATAGTGTCACCGGCAGTCAACGTATGGAGGCTATAATTTTGTTTTTCTGAAGAACCCTGAATTATATACTTGTTATGGATTATTTTATTTTACCACTTTTTAAAAAGGAACACTCCTTGGAAGGAAAGTAGCCACTATTTCTACACAGTCTCAGGGAATGTTTATAGATGTGTGTGCTTATGTCGAGACCCCAAGAATCCATAGTGTCACCGGCAGTCAACGTATGGAGGCTTTGCTGGGGTCTCTTCAAGACTCCATGGGATGCATAGGAATCAAAGTTTAATGTTCTTCCCAGCCTACTGAGTAGCACCAACATGGGCCCCAGTGCGCTCTGGTTCACCTCAAGTTTTGAAACACACACACACACACACACGCGCACACACACGATACCAAGGAAACTCCAGACCAGCTCAAATTCACCAGTATAGTGTCTGTGCTTGTGCTTACCCCACACTGAACAGTCTCATTCCTAGTACCAGCAGCCACAATACTAATTATTGTCCAGGACCCATTGGCAGGGCAACAATCATTAACAAAATTTAGATTAAGAAAATGTAGAATTAACACACAGTTGTTCATATGGGACTTCGTTGATAAGGGATCATTGTTTTGACTGAATTTTAATTCAGATTTTATTTCAAATGGACTGCATGATGTACAGATGTGGCAAGAAGGGTCAAAAAGTGAGCCATTTATCCATGTGAGTTGGAAACTCACAACAGAATAATTTATACTACAGTGGCATTTATGGCATGGCAAGTTCAGTTAAACCATGATTCCTGGGGCTTATCAGATATACCCAGATTGATGTTTTATCAGAGATTTGAGCACCCCTCGACCAGGTCAAGCTGACAATTAACAATGGCGCTCAGCAAAAATCCAGGCTTTGTGGTCCCTCCAGAACACCTGTTTTGTTTCCTCCAAAAACTCAGAATTGTACTCTACCAAGTATCTCAGGCCTGTTTGGAGATGTCAGCATCATCCCGTCATTAGAGATAGTTCCTGCTCTTCCCAAGAGGCAGTGAATGCCACTTACCTGAAGAAGGACTTACTCAAAATTGATCTCTGTCCAAGCAGCAGCTAAATCTGCTAGAAAGTCCAAGTAATCACAAATATCAGCACATTTGGCTGTTTATAAACAGAAATGATCTGCTTCACAGTATGTCTTTGGGGGGTATAGTTTCTTTACAGGATCAGTAATTTCTAGAGTCCAACTGAATGGAAATTATATAAAGCATTAGATTGAAAATCACATGAATGAGGTACAAAGTAGTTTCTTGAAGACATACAAATAAAGAGTGATGGAGTTCAATTTATTGTTATTGTACAATATATACAAAGGAAAATGGGGAAAAATAAATGCTTTTTAGTTCACAGCATTTTATAAATCCTATCTATTATAAAAGCCTTTGAAGACATAAATTCATCATCAGAAATGTGAGAGTAAATAAAGATGGCAAATTTTCCAATTCCAGGCTTAATGTATAAGGCTTGAGTTTATGCAGGCTTTATTTTTTTAAACCACCAGCTTCTCTGCTATTAGTTTTTTAAGTAACTGTATCATTGTGGGGGCAAAGGATTGAAGGCAAGGCCTTGTGCATACTAAGCAAGAGCTTTACCACTGGCTAAAATCCTTTTAAATTTTATTTTATTTTGAAACAGCGTCTTGCTAAGTTGCTCAGGTTGGCCTTGAATTTGAGATCTTCCTGCCTCAGCCTCCAGAGTAGGTGGGATTACAGATGTGTGCCACCAAGACTGGCTCCATATAACCATGCACACTATACTTCCAAGCTTTGAGTAGTGTGTAGAATTATGCAGTCAGCAAAGGCATTAAACAAAACAAAAACCACTGTTATAGTGTTGTATAATGTTCTGTCTTACACCTAAAATGAAATTACTTTCCCAACTTCACATAGCAATTTCTTGTCAGAATAGCAACTAGACTTTGTGTTTCTTGTCCTGGATTGAAAATGAATCACATAAATTACTGTCCATCTGCAAACAGACTCTTTTTAACTATCCCTCGATGTGTAATTTACAAACATAATTTCACTTAGCCATTACAGTAATCCTAAATGTTAGGTATTATTACAGGTGAAGGAATTAAAACTCACTTTGTTTAGATGTCTTAAAATTACACATGAAGTAAGTGACCCCATCACAACTGCAATGATGGTGCATGAGAACAAAGGCCATGCACTTTTCCCATTAAAACACATTAAGCCCTGCCTGCTTAGAAGAGAATCTTGAATTATAAATACCAATATTCAGCATGAGCATATAGTGTTAAGAGTCCTTTCACTTTGCTTAGAATAGTCAATCTAACTACTCACAATTTCCCTATTTTCTATGAAATCTTGCAAACAGCTTACATGTATATCTTACTAAATAATCGTTACATCTCTTTAATTGTGTCTTTGGTGGCTCAGTGCCCAACTCTGCTCATCACTGAGGCTAGAAAGATGAAAAAAAGTCTAATCACACACTCATACTTTAAAGTGCCATGTCAACAATTCACCTGTGTCCATATACATGTCACTTTTAATTTGAATAAGGGCAAAGCACAGCTATTGTGTGTATATAAGCAGTGAAGAGTCTGGCCGATGCCAATGTCTGTATACATCTGAGTTCACTGTATACAGTCCGTTCACTGAGCACTTAACTAACAACTAATTTATACCATGCACGGTGGCAGAGCATGGAACAAATGAAATCATCTCATGGAGTTGCAGTGGAAAATACAGTATAAAAATAAAACACATTACATATAAATGTGTGGATGGTGATATATAATTATATACACACATATAATATTAGTTTTGCAAAGAAGTGGTACTAGGAAACACGAAGCAGGTTGTATGCAAAAGTAGAAGGTGTTAGAGATAGTTTAGAATGGCAATACAAATAAATGCTGAAGAATATCAGTTACGTATTTTATGGTCAGCCATTTGAGGGCAAGATTTTTCTCTCTTTTCACTGAGTTTAAGGCAGTAAGATTGCAGTTCATTTAAAATGGACCAATGATAATCTGTGTAATACCCTTTGAAAAACAGTACATTAAGTTTGCCCAAAAGTACAAAGCTGTGGATTTTTACATTTGTGAATTTAATATTGAAGAACCTGAGTAAAGATGCCAAATCCATCTGAGAAGTCATTGCACCTAGCAGCTAAAATATCTCCGCTGTACCATTTTATTTCATCAACTTATGAGAAAACAGTTTTATGAAGATACTAGGCATTACTATGCAATTAAAATTGGTTCTGAAACTAGCTTTAATCTATTTTTCCTAGCCTTATTTTTCTGTTGGTGATAAACTTCAAAGACATTAAGTCTGGGGTATTAAATTTTAATGCTGGAACTCAGTCCTCACAATAAAATGTGAGCAGCATTGGTAAACTGAACAAAACAAAGAAAATTCAGACAAGAAAAAAAGCTGCAATAAAATATTCCTCTTCTGAAAAAGGCATTTTGATTCTTTAAAGGTAAAGTCACTGAATTTAATCTTTGCTTTTTATATCGTCTTATGTTATTTTGGTTTTAGATGATTATTGACAAAGTTAATCTTTTCTTAGAAATTCTGCATTGTGATGAAAGGACTCAGGAGCAAGCATATTCTTACACAGAGTTTAAGGATATAGAGCATCTTGATGATTTCAATAGTTGTCTCTGAGTTTCATCTGAATTAATCTCTAGAATATAGCATATTGAGCTATACCACTTTATACCATTTAATATACCATTAATATACCATTTTGAATGAAACACCTTATATCAAACTGAAAGAATATGTAAAAATATTAAAGGATAAAAGTTCTTCGTTTTGGTCCACACCTGTGAAAATTAAATCACACTTTTAGTTTTCTCACCCAATTCAGAAAAATGAAACCTTCATCCACCTAATGCAAGCAGAGACTAGTGCAAAATTTAGGACTGTGAATTGTTGGTCAAATCCTGAACAGACAAAACTCTGCGCAGCTTAAGAGACCTGATGGTGTCCCTGCTTGGGGAGACAAGGCTCCAGGCATTGTGTTTACGTAGACACTGGCAGCAGAGGAAACACTGACAGTGTGACAGCTCATCTGTTGCAAAGCCATCCACTTTTTTTAGGGTATGGAGAAACCGCAAGTCAAATCTTTTTTAATTTTAGATACAAATATAGAACATTTATACTGTAATTATTTGCATGGCAATATTTTCCCTTGGTAAGCACCTTTGAAAGCAATAGTAATGTCTTGAGACCCATGTGAAAGAATTGTCCCCTTTATAAACAGAGCTGGTAATTCACAAGATAATTCACATTACTCTTACGATTATTTGAAGGCTAGATTAGGAATTTTATAAATTTGGGTGTTAATTAAAATTGCAGAAAAACATTTAAGCTACAAAGATGAATATTTTTAAGTTGCAAATGTTTAAATTATTTTAAACAACACACAAAAATTGCATATCGATAATATAAAAAGCACCATAGAATAAATATTTTGCAGAAATATTAGGACCTTTTACATGCAGAATGCTAGCTCATAGGAGTACTTCAGTCCTTTTGGGGAACTTGAGGAAAAAAACATAAATAATTGCAGGAATCATTTAATATTTCTTAAGGTTAAAATAGATAATTTGATATCTGTGTATCACTGTCACCTTAATAGTAGAGATAACAAGTCACAGGCTCAGAATTCAGGGCAGAATGAAGCAACTATGCTAATCTTAGGGTAACACTGAACACGTTAGTCTCTTCTGCCACCCTCACCCTCACGGAAAATCAATCCACCCTTTTCCCAAACACAGCTCTTCTGGCTCTGAAACTTCCTCATGCCTCGCTAATGTGCAGACAGACCCATGCGCTAACCTCCTGAGCCATCGGTGGCGCTGGTGAGACTCTTCATGTCTTCACAGCTATGTGTATCCCATTTAGATGTAATCCTCTAACACTTCAACCATTCTCAAAACCCAAAGAAAACAAAAAGAACCCGAGAAAGGCCAGGCCTGTTAGTCCGAACTCACCCAGGCAGCCGAACAGACGTGAACAGCCTGAACGCTGGACAGACGTGCACAACCATGCACGTCATTGCTACAGTGAGATCTTTCCTTCAACCTCCCAGGAGCCAACAGCCCCACTTGGCAATTTTTCCAGATCCTTTTAGTCAGATCTCTCCTGTTTACCACAGATATCATTTCCAAACTTTTAGAAACTATTTTCAAACCTCCTGCTTCATTATCTCCAAGGTCTTCTTACGTCCTTTCTGTCTTAGAAGATAATCTTACTTCCCGCTTCTCCAAGAGAGAACAATTTATTTTCAAACTATTCTGTTAGCCTCTTAACACGAAACATGAACACTTGCTTCTAAACGTAGCGTTCTCTCCTTCCCCCTCTTTCGTCATTCTGGAAAATGACATCCACTATGCTTAACATTAATAATTCCACCTAATTCTGGATTTAATTTTCTTTTTTTTAATGGGTTTATATCAGTGCTAAACATTCTTCATTTCTGCCTCCCTCTGGCTTGGGCTGTGAGTGTTCAAATATTCTCCAGTCTCTTCTGTTCTAAGAATTCTCCCTTTCATCTTTGCAAAACTAGTTAATTATCACCTGTTTTCTTCATCCTTCTTTTTACTTTTCTATTGTTGCTATTTAAAAATATGGTATTGCCATTCTACTGAGATTTTTCTTATTAAAGACAACCAACTGCATCTGTTGATATACTGGGCATGGCTCTAGGTCAGAGATGGCGAACCTTTTAGCATTTTCAGTGATAACAAACAGCCAGCTGCAGCACCATATGCCATAGGTTCACCACCACTGTTCTAGATGTTCACATTATTAGCTCATCTAGATTAGGTCAGCATAACCTTTGCATCCAAATCTGACAAAAAGAAGGTCAGGCAGCCCTTACCATAAATATCAGTGTAAAAACTTTAAGCAGGATGACAGCAAATCAAATAATTTTATATAAACAAATATATATACAATTAATTGTATATAAAAATAATATATTTCCTAGGCCTAGTTGGAGCTTCTGTAATCTGATCAAAGTTAATAAAAGGAAAATTAAAAAAACTTATATTCTTAGTATAATATTGAAATTTTTTTTCTTTGAGATTGCTAACAATCCAAAGATGCTTAAAACCACCATTCTCCCTCATTATTGCCCTAAGATGAAATAATAGGACCACAATAGGAGAAATAAAAATGCTCATGTTTTCTTGGTTATGGGGGATAAATCTTAGACCTTCACACTGAGCTATATATCAGCCCTTTAAAAAAAAAAAGTTTTTAGTTTGAGACAAGGTGTAATTGGCTAAGTTGCCTAGGCTGGGTTCAGACTTGTGATCCTCTTACCTCAGCCTCTCAAAAAAAATAAAAATCTAACTGTGGATAAGATAACAATTTTTAGTAAATGTGCAAGAATCTTCACCTAAGATTTTTAAATTAAAGTGGTAAACAAGATAGCTGGATATAAAATATTGGTTATTTGCATATATTACAAATAAAATAAAAATTTTAAAAGTAACTTTTGATAGTCACTGAATATGAAGATATTCATGAATATAAAGTAAATGAACAAAAAAACTCAAATTAAATAAAAATATGGATGTATAATAAAAATACATACAGGCAGAAAGAAGATACAAATGACTATATACCACATTATCTGTTTATATGAACATCCAGACCAAGGAAACTATCTCTGTTGTTAAAAAAGCAGTGATTTTTCTAGGTGATAGAAATCTTCTATAATTTGATCTGGATTATGAAAGCAGTTATTGAAAGCACATTATAAAGCTGTTATTGAAAATCACTATAACAAAATTGTCTTTGTATTTCAATGAAACAAACATGATACTACATTGAATCCTGAAATTTTCCTCTTTTCTCACCCCATATATTAAAAATTCCAGCTAGAAAAAAGACAAACTAAAAGACAAAACTATAAATGTGTTGGAAGATAACTGACAACATATTTTTTTAACTATGAGGACAGGAAATGATTTCTTCAGTAACAAAAACTATCAATAATCATATAGGTAAGAGGCTGGGAACTTAACTCAGTGGTTTTGCCTCTTGCATCCCAAAAGATAGGTCCCAAGTTCGATGCCCGGTACCAAACAAACATCATCATCATCATCATCATCATCATCATCATCATCATCAAGTAGAAAATTAATAATTCTACTAAATTTAAAGTGTTATAAAGGTATGAATATAAAATCTTGAGACAGGAAAGCACTAGTGTTCAATAATTATATCTACCTAGATCTGTTTATCTCTTAAAATAAACAAATTTATTTTTCTCCTCCAAATGGCCAAAAAACTTGAATGGGTAACTCATTAAAAAAGAAATCTGAACATCCAGAAAATACAGGAAAAGTTTTAAGAGTTTTACTATAATCACAGAAAAGCAAATTGAACCTACAAGGTTATACTATAACAGCAGAAATTAATAAAAAATTTAGAAGTCTGACAAATCCATGATTTGAATAGAACATGAGACTCCTGGACAGAACAAACAAATAAACAAACAAAGAATGTTTAAATAAAAGAGCATATATATCCAAGAGGCTATACTCAAGAATGATTGCAACCACATTGCTTGTAGTAGTGTAAAAATGGAAACTAAATTGTGACACATTTGTATATCAGAAAACAGAAATTAATAAACTACATCAATGATGAATGATATAGACATACTTTTGAACAGAAGCAAGAAAAATAATGCATGCAACACCGACTTAATTGATAGGCTGAAATATAGGCAAAACAAATAAAGGTGCAAACATAGGTGATAAAACTATATTTAGAAAGTAATAAACAGATTATGATAAAATTTTTATGATAAGATTATACCATGAGAAGAGAGGTTAGAGTGGCAGGTAATCAGAGAAAAGCACAGGAGGGTGTGTAAGATTTTTCAATATGTCCTATTTCTCAACCCTAGTGGTGCATGTTTCTTTTAAAACAATTCACTAAACCATCTTGTGCTCTACACAGTTTTATATATTTTTGCTATTTTTTACTATAAAGTAAAATTTAAAACGCATAAAGATAGGTTCAACTCACTATAAATTTATGTACTGGAAAGTCTTTATTGTTGATACTAGCAGCTCCTGTATTCATTTTGTGTAGGTTTTTTTGCATCTTCCACGCACCTATTGGTGAGCTACTAACGTCAGCTGCATATGGTTAGATGTGTATAGTTACAAGCTCTTCTGCTAACTCAATTACCTTGGGTTTCCCCCACCAAAAGTATATAAAAATGGCAAATCCAAAGTATAGAAAAGTCACTCTTCTAAGGGTTCTTCTATTTCTCCTTCAGAAAGATATTGTCCTAGTATTTCATGAAATATCCTTTATTGGTACTTACCTATTTTTTTTTTTTTGGTACCAGGACTCGACCTCAGGACCTTGCACTTGTGAGGCAGGCAGCAGAACCACTGAGCTAAATCCCTGGCCCCCAATACTTACCTATTTCTTATATATGATCTGTACTACACAGCAAGAGCTAATTTCCCGGGAGTATTTTCTGCTTATTAATGACATGCAAAGAAGGTAAAATGTTATGATATCACATTCTATAGTATACTTTCTGTCCTATTATATGAAGTTTATCCAAGCTCTTATTCTGTTTTTGTACATGTTACTATTCAAAAAGTATCTAGGCATAGTATAAATATTAAATTAACTGCTTTATGAAAATTATAATAAATAAAAGATAATACCAGTTGACTAGGTGCACATCGTATTACTTTTTCTTCCTTTAAACTATTCTAAGACCGAGAGAATTTATGGCCCTATTCTTCTGGCAATTGTGCAAGATCATTTCAGTGCCTAATTTCCACTCTTTCACTGCCTCCCTCCCTGCCTTTCCACTACAGTGTGAACTTCAGTGCACCACAATCACATTACACAGCGAGCAATCAAGACAAAACATAAATTGCATAATAAAAAAACATATTTATAAGTGGGTCTTGGCTTACTTTGCGGACACCTCTGCCAAGCTCCTCTCCATAATTGGTTCCAAGAATTTCAAAATGGACATTGGGATTACCTCCATTTTCTCCAAATTCTAGCTCTCCAGTCAAGCCATTAACTCCACCCTAAAAGAGAGAACAGATAGTCCTGTAAAAATTTCCAAAAAAAGCAAAAAGAAAAAAAGAAAGGAAACAAGAGGAAGTCCTTGAAACTCTCCATCTATAAAATAAACATTTCAAGTATGCAATTATTAACAGATTATTTTAAAGAAGTAAACCACATAAACAAGAGTACAGTTGAAAGTAATCTTGGAAATCACTTAAGCCTATCTCAACCACTTGCCATACAGTCAGGGAAACAGGCCCAAGAGTCTAATAACTGCTCACAACGACACAGCACATGTTGCTGCTCAGACTAAATTCCAGGCTAGAGGTTTTGCGGCCTTGCCTGTGGCTTGCCTGAAAACATTAGTTAAAACACAAATGCTTGTGGTGAGCATCTAAATCTACTCTGGAGACAAATTTTGATACAATAGTTTGTTATTTTCCATTCAGATTTGATCTAAAAACAAAAATTTTTTTTTTTTTGGTACTGGGAACCTAACTCTGGACCTTGCCCCTGCGAGGCAGGTGGCGGAACCACTGAGCTATATCCCTGGCCCTTGATCTAAAATTATGCCCCCAAACCTTAAAACCACTGTTTTTTAAATTATTGAAGATCCAGTTTCCTTTTCTGTAAGTATTTTCCAAATCACAACAATAACGTACTATGTACCTCAAAAAGCTAGAAGACTTTTGAATGTTTTTATCATAAATGACAAATGTTTGAGGAAATAGATATGTTTAACCTGATTTAAACGTTATACAGTATTTAAAGCAAAACATCACAAGATGCCCCATTATTATGTACAAATTTAGTTTTTTTTTAATGTATCAGTTAAGAAAATAGACAATAAAATTGTAAATATGAGCTGAATATGCTAATGCATGTCTGTAATCCCAGAACTCTGGAGGCTGAGAATTGCCATGAGTTCAAGGCCAGCCTGAACTACACACTGAGACCCTGTTTTAAAAAAAAAGTATATCTATATATATATAGATGTGTATACATCTATATACATCTAGATATATATATATCTATATATATCTATATAGATATATATAGATATATATATATGTATATATAGAGAGAGCTAAATTAGGCTTGAAAACCATTTTTCCTCCTTACTGATAGTGCTAGCTTTGAGAATCACTGGGAATTTCCAAGCTGGATCTTTCATTCAACATGACAGATGTTTGTTTCCCCAACAGATGGCAATGTAGGTCAGACTTCTTTCTTGTTTGCCATTCTCTTCTCACTTTGGTTTATCAGACTTCATATCATTTCGGACTTTGCAAATCAACACCACATTCTGAGTCATTTCAAAGTTAAAGTCTGTCTGACTAAGAATTTTGGCCTAATAATGACATAAATTTAGAGAAGAAATTCTCTCAGTTTGTAACTTGCTCCCATCATCCTCTAACACCTATTTCGCCATGCCTTCTGGGCTTGCATGTGATGCTAGGTTCACAAAAAAATTTAAAGAAGCCATTATGGATTGATGTTTCAGTACTTTAACCATACCTTGCAATATTTAATCCATTTCGTTTCACAGTAGTTATAATTAACCAAATTAATCCTCCTATATATTTCTTTTTCTTTTTTTTTTTTTTTGAGACAGGGTCTCACTGTGTAGTTGAGACTGACCTGGAACTCACTATGTAGCCCAGGCTGGTCTCTAACTCACAGCGATCCTCCTGCCTCAGCCTCCCAAGTGCTGGGATTACAGGCGTGCGCCACCACGCCTAGCTAATCCTCCTATATTTTTAATCAATTTCATTATCCAGTTTTGTTGATAACAAAATAAATTGACCTTGATGCCTGTGCCCCTTTCATATTCAATGTAGCAATCAAACGAAGAGGTCACACTTCCTGGATTGCACCAGTAGCATCAGAGCTCCTAGCTCTGCAAATCTGGTTGTCACCTAATTTCTCAGTGCCTGAAATTCTACTTGTGTTAAATGAGAAAGATAATAATACTTAGTCATCAGATGATAATTATGATGATAGCATATTATAGGTAAAGAATACAGAAGGGGAGGGGAAAGAAAATAAGGGAAAAGAAAAAATGTGAGAAAAGGAAAAAATGGAAACAAACTCTTTGTAAATAGGGGAAGGTGGAGAGTGTAAAGGGAGGGCAGGGACAAGGGGAAAAAATGAGACCCAAGACCTGTCATTTAAAGGTACAAGATCCCAATAATGAATGTAACTGTACTGTATCCTTAAAAAGTACCAATAAACTTAATAAAAAAGAATACAGAAGAGTGATTGAAATGTTGAGATGTTATTTACTTTTTTATGAGTACATGTTTGCAGTATATAATGCTTATATTCATTATGGGTAGGTTATTTACTATTCTTATCATCATTACCTGTATTTTAATTTTATTTTTTTATATTTGAGGCTTTTTGATTTTACAAATTGCAGGCATAGTATTACTTTTTTCATTTAAAGTTTATTTGTTTTGCAAAAATTCATTATGTGCATGAATATTTAGATGGCTATGGAAGTTTTTTTGTAAATATCAACTCAGTTGTATCTCATTCATTACTCCTTGGGGAGAAAAGTGTTAAAGCAGATCTCAGATCTGTTCACTCCTTGTTACAATATGTACTAGGTGTATATGGGGTAAGTAGGTCTAAAGTCCCTGTGGACTATAACTGCAGGTACACAGGGTAGTAATATTTACTAAGAGGAAGAGTCTTTTTGTATAGAAAGTCCTTAGCAGGCTACACCAGGATAAGGTATTACTGTCATAAATCAGCCTAGGACCTATGGTTTGTGGCTCTCTGGAAGTATCCAGAAGCTTTATGTTTTCTAGAATAAGAATTGAGATGTTTCTTAATATACATGCTTGTTACTTTGAAAAGTCAACCTGCAAAGCCTTCTTTGGAAATGGAATGTGCACATCCAATATGGAAAAGATGGACCTCACTAACCGTGTTAAATGTGTTATACTCTCTTCCCTTTGTCTGTACTCCTCACTTGCCTGTATCTGCAATTCATGAAACATATCCAATTTGCAAAAATAAATTCCAACCCTTGTGAAGCATCACTCAAGGTTTTGGAGATTGAGTTAAGAAGAGTGGATTTTATTAGTACTTATCTCCAAAAGGTAAAAACTGCAGGAGGTTGGCTGGCAAATGCAGTTTATTCTACTACATGTAAATTCAAACTACTGAAACCTAGGGTTCTTTTTGTAAGAGCTTTTGTTGTCCTCAGTCACACATACCTTAATAATATATCTTAATTACATCAGAGTCATAACTGTTTGCTTTAGTACTTTATTTGTGGGGGAAAGGAAAGGACTGTATATTGAAAAATACTATACTCTGAAAATTTTAAATGTTTCAATACTGGCTTGTCTTCTGCTGCTTTCTTATTTCTTATTCTAAATTATGACTCACATGGCCACCATGGGCCAGGTCTTCGTCCCTAGCTAATATTCAGAACTGAGTGACTCAGGGAACTTACAGAGCACAAGGTACAAAAACAATAAAGCAGGGACTTTTGCATTTAGTTTGCTGCAGCCTTTGCTTACCTCGTTCACCTTTTGTCTTTGTAATTTATCTTCTTTATGCTATATTCTTAATGAGCTGTCGGCTGGGTAATCAGTGAAACCTGCCCTCATGGAGGTGTCAGGGATGCTGGAGAGGTCGACATTTTAAGTAAATAAACCCTCTAAGGGAAACCCTAGTTTATCTCACCCGGATTTAACCTCTCTGATTTCTGATCACTTTAGAAAACTCCAGTGTTTTTGAGATTTTTTGTTTAGTTTTGTTTTTTTACATATCCTTGGATTAACCTTGAAAACAGAGCTGTGGCAAAAATGTATGCTGGTCAGGTGGTAATGACTAGTCATTATCTTTGAGTACACATGGGAGTATTTTTTTTTATCTCTGGGTGATGCAGCACATTCCACACAAAATAAGCTAATGAGACATTGACGGGCTGAATAACACACACACATAATTTCCAAATGTCCTCTAAATTTGACAGGAAACATTGCTGCCAGAGCAAACCTTTTGACAAATACCAAATACATTAGTTTGGACTTTATCCTATTCATTTGATATAAAATACCAGTGGGCACCAAATGTGGAGTGCAAGGAGAAGAAAAATAAAAAAGGGAAAACCAAAAGTTGGGGATAATTTATCACAAAAGACAGATAATAAGTTTCTTAAAGGCAAAGGTTTGTTATTCATATGGAAAAAATATTGGAAAAAAGTGGAAAATGCTTACTAAGACTTTATTTCACTCTGTTTATAAGGTTGAAGGATCTTTTCCTATACAGTAAAACATTGGACTATGAGAAACTCGTTTTGTGAGTGTGCTGTAAGATAAGCAAATGTTTCCAATAAATTTTAACTTGATAAATGAGTGATGTTTTTCAATACCAGTAATGCATGATGCTGAAAGTCACATGATCACAACTGAGTCATTCCTTCTCCTTTCCTCTCCTCTCTTCTCTTCTCCTGGCCCTTCCCCTCCTCCCCCCTCTCTCCTCCTCCTCCTCTTCCTCTCTCTCCCTCTCCCTCTCTCCCTCTCCCTGTGTCCCCCCCCCACTCTTTCCTGGATTGGATTATGGGTGATCTTTTCCCAACAGCAAGACATTATTCAGAAGATCTCATTTGAAGAGAAAGAGAAAAAGTAGAGGAATTGCTCAATTCAAATGTGATTAGAGGCATGAAAATGTGGGAAACAGTGCAAAATTTTGTAGAAAATCACCACCCGAAAAAGGCTGCAGTTGTGCAAGGGATAAATCAGTTTAACCACATTGCAGGCACCTTTCTGTGAAATCCTCAAAAGGAGGCAAAAGTGAGTGTCAGTGCATAGTTTCCTTGTTAAAGTTCCATGAAAAGAAAAAGGTTTAATTGAGCTGATAGATAGCAGTCACTGTATTAGCCACAGTGAAAGTCTTCGTATATAATGACCCTCCTCTCTCTTGTCTCCCTCACACCAGCCATGAAAGCTTACAAAGGTAAGTGTGGGTTAATTCAGTATGTTTTATACTTTGTATTTTCTTGATCATTTTTTATTATATAACGGTATTTTAATCACTTTTATACGAACATTTTTGGGCTACACAGTGAAAGTTCTATAATTAAAAGTAGGCTGTCTATGCTGCCTGGGCACGACACCAATCCACTGTCTATGAAGAAGAAGATACACAGTTCTCTTCTAGTTAAGTTAATTTCTAGATGCTCCAGGGAAGTGGTTTTCAACTACGACCCTCTGAAGGGACTGTGGTGGTGGACGTCTCTGGCACTCCTTCCCCACCTTCCAGAGGAGCTCAGCTTCTATGGATTTTACTTACTGAGTTAAAACAGTTTGAAAGCTTGCTCTAGGTTATGTAATATCAACACATTATCACATGCACCATAAAATTTCCTTCCTAAAATTTGTGTAAGTCAGTGTACCTCTGAAAAATTACTGAAAAATCACCCCTAAAGAGCTGTATTAAAATTTAGGTATGGCTTATATAATTTTAACACACGCTGTTTACTCCCATGGTCACAGTTTTCTTTAGCCAAGTGATTTTGACAGGAATGTAAAAAAAAAAAAAAAAACCAAAAACCAACCCATCTACGAACAATAAAAATGATAAATGGTATAGAATGAAGAAGACCAAATTAGAGGTCAAAAAATTAGATATTTAACCCTGATTACTTGTGTAACCCTTCCTAAGTTATTTAACTTGTCTGAGGCTCAGTTATCTGTACATCAAATTGGTTTAGATTAACTTAATCGTACCTTGCTTGACCAAGATTTATGAGTTCTTCATAAAAATAAAAATTTAATAGTAAAAATAATAAAATAAAATTGTATACTTTCCTCACGATTTTTTTAAATCTCACCTCATGCAATACTTGTGATACAACTGATAATGTATTACTTAAGACTTTTTATTAAATTAAAGCAGTAGTTATCATTAAAATCATAAAGGACTGGAAGTAGAAGCTGGTATGTTAGCCAAGAAAAGTATTTAAAAAAAACCCCAAATGATTAAAATCAAAGTGATAACAAAAATTTTTTTAGAATGATGCCAACATCTGTTTGCAAACACCAGAGAATAAGCTATGAAGAAACAAGTGAGAACCAGTGCTACCAGTATTTGTTTCAAAAGCTTACCAGATCAATCAAAAAATGTATTAAATGTCAATGATGTAAGTACCTATAATAACAATTTTGAAAATATAGTGGAAACATATTCCATTCATCATAGCATGAACACACACACAAACACACAAGGTCTTGTAAAATTTAAGAACAAGTAACAGTTGAAATATGCGTACAGAACATGACAAATCACTCAGGAGGGTTATAAAAAAATGACAAATATACTATGTTTATAGATGGGAAGACTCCATATTTTTTAATTATATATTTTTCAAAAATATTCTATAAAATCCATGTAGATGACCAAAGCATGAAGTTGCCGTGATGAGAAAAACAGTCACTGAGAATCAGCCTCTCATTTTTGAAAGTAAAAGAACAATAAAAGGGAATCTTATGCTGCCAGTTATGAATTATAATTTTAATGAATTATAAAGCTGCATCACAGTAGTATCTTGGAAGATGCACATTTATATTATTTATGTCAACTGCATCATTATTTAAACTTTGGGTTCATCTCTCTAATCAGAATATAACTATTCAGGGACAGAAACTTGTTTTTTCACTGGTTGTGTTCTGGGCAGCAGCACAGAACTGGTAAAGTCAGTACTGCATGCCCTTAATATTGGCATGCCATGTTTATGTGAATGTAATTAAGGATTTTATCACCAGAATATTAGCACGGCAATACAGAGCCTGACCGCATTTGTGCTGTGTATCTGCTTCCTTCTTGTTAAGCCTTACTCTCCCTTCCTCCTTTAGCCGCACATCTGGACATGCTAATGAGAAAGTGTACCTCACACTATACGAGACCCATAGGCAGTGTTGCCTGCTGTCCACGTGACTGGAAACTTTCCCCCAGCCCCACCACTAGTCACTAGCAGGCCCGGACTCTCCCGCTTTGTCCAAGGTAGGTTGCATCTGCTGGGATTCATGGCTCTCCCTGTAGTTCTTGTGTGTACATCAAACTTTCTCTCTAGTTATCCAGGTGTGTGCAGTATCATCAGCATCAACAGGACCAGAACACCCATAAAGGGTGATATAATGGGGAGAAAAAACTGCATCTTTTAGAGTAAGTTTGTATTGTTCTCTATATCATGCAAACTTAACATCTTCTATGCACAGAATTGATATATTTCTTTTAAAAGTGAGGTAACAGCTTACTGGAAAAAATATACAAATAGTTCATTAAAATAAAATTTTGTACTTAAAACATTTACATCACATCTCCTTTCATTTCAGTTCTGGTGTTAGGCAGTTAGATTTTAGGGGTCCTGATGGATTTTTTGAGGGGGTGGTCCCAAAGTAGAATACATTGCCAGTTAATTAAAGAAAATTCAGTGTATAATATATTCCTAATCATTTGTTAAGTCTCACACCGAAGCGATCCCACAAGGACATCTTAACGTTAGCCTGCTGATATAGAAAGGAAAACATTCTTGAAAGATCCTCCAGCCTTGGACTGGGGCCTGGTTTAATGTGAAAGCTTATCTTTTGTATGTTTCTTACATGATTAAAGCCCCCAAGGAAACACTGACCATCTGAAAAGGCCAGGAAGGCAGTTCTAAGTAACTTCTAAGTGTAGTGCTGATAAGCCTCATGATTACCCTAGTTCCCAGATCTCAACAGTAATTCTAGTGTGTATAAAAATGTATCCAGGCTCCCACTCGGTACAGGTGCCTGTCTTCTCACTTGAAGGTGTAATTCTCTCTTCATCTCCTTCACAATAAATTCTGCCTACACATCTGCATGGCCTCTGTGTCTTAACTAAATTCATTATCAAGGGCTGATGACCAAGACAGTGATAGGTCAGCCCCTCCCTAATCAGCACCTGGCTTCCAGAAAAGAATAGGGACAGAGCTGCACCCCCAGCCCTTTAAAAAGCTATTTTTTTCAGCTTTAATTGAGTTTATTGGTACATTTTAGGGATACAGTACAGTTACATTCATTGTTGGGATCAAAACAGTCTCACCAAATTGCTAAATCGTCCAGGCTGTGCTCAAACTTGGGATCCTTCTAGGTTAGCCTCCCGAAGTGCTAGGATTACAGATATGCATCACTCTGCCCCACTGGATTATAAATTTTCTAACAGCAAAATTTTAGATATTAAATCGCTACATAAGAAATAGCTACATATTATGTTGTCTCTCTTTTACTATTGATACTCTCCCTCAAAACATGCAACCTCCTGAAACATTATTCTATCTTGGTAAGAAAGGTTTGGAAGAATGAATATATTCACATCCCTGGGCCCTAGCCAAACCACCAATTAATAAGTTGGCAGGATCAAAGTCATATTCAACAACTTCCCTTAGATTCCTACCTGCCAGCCCTCTACATAGATAAAGCTGGGAGATTCTGGCAACACCTTGATTTGTGCTGGACTTACTCATTTCTCAGTTGAAAAATTTTCCCTGCCAATATATTCAATAAATTTTAATTCTCAAGTGCTTCAGTTGATAGATACGAGGCTAAATGTTCATCAAAGGGATTCTTTTATAAAAAGGAAACAGGACCTAGAGAAACATCCAGGTTATTCTCCATTTGAAAGATGCTTTTCCTGCACTTCTTGTTTTTCTGTATCTATTTTACTTCTAATGTTAAATTTTTACATTTTTGTCTGACCTCTCTAAATATTTCAATTGACTGGCTATTTTTCTTTTTGTTTCAGGAGAGAAAGGCAAATATGCAGAGACGCAAAAGACATTTAAAATAAATAACATGAACTTCCAAATGGCTGTCTCCTTTCTGGAAAGGGTCCAGGAGGAATCTGTGTGTTTTATCAATCATTTCATTTTTAAATGCAAGAAGCCACGCAAGGCAAACAGAAGACATCGTCAGCAAGGACGACGTGACAAAGAAGCTAATAAACTGCGGAGTGTTTATACCTCTGAGAAGAGCTGAGCCGCGTAAAGTGCTCAGCCCAAGTGGGTCAGCGCAGGACTGGGAAGCACGACACAGTGATGAGAAAGGAAAGCGAGATCCCGCGCCCAGAACCGTCCCGCAGCTCTGCAGTCTGCTGTTTACAGTCCTGTCTTCATTATAAGATAAACAAAAGGTCGCGACATCCAGAGTCTTATCGTGCTCCCTCTAAATGCAGAAGTGCTAAGTCCTGCAGATATTTTTCACTTGATGGTGTGGTTTTTCAAAACAAGCAAACAAGTTTTTGTGGCTTGTGACAAGCACCGAGGTAATTGGCGCATCTTTCACCTAAACGACAAGGCCAGGACAACTTAAAGTATCTCAAGTTCTAATTTTTTACTTGCTTAACTTTTCTCGCAGACAAATAAAGGCCCTGTTTCTGTACATGTTCGTCCCCCTCAGGCTTTTGTTTTTCAATATTTCACTTCCCCCATTTTGTGCTTTTGAGTTGGCAGCGATATTAGTGAGAAAAACAACCTTTAAGGGATATTTCACCACACATGGATCTGTTGTAGTCTCCTTACATGAACATTGACAACAGTGAGATGCTCGTCAGTAGTTACCTTCTTGATGGTCTCTAACATGGAACGCCCCCCCTGCCAGGGCTTGGAATTCTTTCTAATGCATGACAGACTTGCCATGCTGTGCCACTTTCGGTCCTCCAGCTTCTTATGAAAAGCATTAGCAAGGAGAAGCACCGTGTCGTATATGTAAAGGTTTGAAATCTGAAAAGACATTAGACAGTGATCATTAGAATCATTGATGCCAGCCTTCTCGAATGAGGAGAAAATCGTCGGCTCAGCTGCTGCGTCTGTTCCTGTCATAGATGGCTGGTTTATGGGATTATTAAGCAGGTTTCTTTCTTTCTTTCTTTTCATTTCCCAGGCAATTTTTTTGCCATTGAGAATGAAGTCTTGTCTGATTGTATGCCTCAATTGGTTTTTCAGCTTATTTAGGTATGAAAGAGAAGATAAAAAAAGAGAAGTCTCGACACAGGCAAGGCTGTTAGTGTCAGACCATAGAAAATCACTGGCCCTATTTCTTTCTGGGGACGTGAGGATGTAAGGGTTTAAGACTGGAAGGGCATACTGAATAATACATTCTCTGAATGTGCCAGATATCTGCACTGTACTTATTCAGATGGAGAAATATCCACGGGATCTCACATATGAGTATCATAGGTGCAAAAAGGAAACAGCCATTGGTATGCACATTTGTAAGGGGAACACTGTAATGAAGAAATGAGAGAAAATAGAACCATTCATAAAATATCATAATGATCACCTATCTATACAAAATGATATAGCCATATACATGCTTTGCAATTCATGGACATAAGGAGTACCATAAACTATTATCAGCTTGTAAATGTGTTTATATTAATGTTTGCTTCTAAGGTAATCATGAGATTATCTTCTTTCAACACATGTTTAAAAATGAACTATCCCCACTTTTTGCTAAGGTCTTTGCACTCTTGCAATTAAGTCTTGCACAAACTACTGTCTGTAACATCAACTGATTACCAAACATGCTCATTTTCAAAGGGATCCTAGGCCAGTAAAATTGGTTAAATGTTAATACCTCTTAGAAGGAGAAACCTGGCAGAAATTTTAAAATGATAGATCAAGATAGTGATGGAAATTGATTTCATCTTAAAACATTCAAACTTGTGCTAGCACAATTTTTCCGAAAAAGAAAAGGGAGTGGCTGGGCATTTAGCGCATTGGTTTTGCTGCCTGTCTCACAAGCGCAAGGACCTGAGTTCAATCCCTGGTACTAAAATAAATAAATAAATAAATAGAAAAGGGAGAATATGTGGACTGCTATTTGGTTGTAATTAATCAAGAAAGAAATCTATCAAATAGTACAGGCACATTACAGAACAGTACTAAAATCTAGCTAGTTGGATAATTAGAGTCTGATGTTATACACAGTCATAAATAAGAATTTTCTAACAATGCCTTGTGAGGTTTTGTTTTGTTTTGTTTCTTTGTTTTTTTACACATTGCGTAAATCTTTAATCATTCACCTTTTTTAAGCATCATATTACATGTATACTAATTCCCAGTAGGGAGGTTTCTTTAAAGAGTCATTGAACACTCTTAGACATAATGTGAAATACAAGTTTGTTCTTTATCAGTAGATACCAAGGCTGATTGTCTTCACCCTCTCCCACACAGATAGCTCTGAGAGAGATTAAAAGAATGGCTTAAATCTACCATGAAGTGAGACTTAAAAATAGCCAGTAAATCACTATTCAAGTCAGACTAAGATTGGAAAGACTCAAGAGAAAAATATGAAAGAAACATAAAGAATGACTGTGCTGTACTCAGTGAAGAAGATGAAGAAGGGCAACTCTTTTTTCTTTCTTTCTTTCTTTCTTTCTTTCTTTCTTTCTTTCTTTCTTTCTTTCTTTCTTTCCTTCTTTCTTTCTTTCTCTTTCTTTCTTTCTTTCTTTCTTTCTTTCTTTCTTTCTTTCTTTCTTTCTTTCTTTCTTTCTTTCTTTCTTTCTTTCTTTCTTTCTTTTTTTTTTTTTTTTTTTTTTTTTTTTTTTTTTTGTACCTGGGATCAAACTCAGGACCTTGCTCTTGAAAGGCAGGTAGAGGCACCACTGGAAAAATCATTTGATAGATGCTTCCAAACTCTCCTGGCTCTACTGCCTCAAATTTGCTCCTCTTACTTCTCTATCGTTTTTCGTCTTTTGATGGACCTCTTTAAGTGTGCCTATGAGACTGGTAGCATCATTTGATGTGTCTTTGCTTTTCTCCGACCAGTTAACTTCGCTCAATATTCAGTTCAGAGATCTGCTAGGACAATCCTACCTCACCATTCCTCACCCTCTCTCCCCATCCTGCAGGACACTGACTGGTCCTCTTTTTCTTTCCTAGTGCACTGATGCATGCTTCTTTAAAACAAACAATGCTGTTAATATCTGTCTCCCAAACTGGGTTATGCTCATGCCTCAGACTTACGGGATGCGGGCTCTTTGCAAACTTTGAGACACATACGAAGAACATCTATGCTGGTCTTAATGTTGAGTGCTTTATTCCCCATATGTAGTAGATGTTTTCAACAGCTGACTACCTCTTCTCCTCTGTCCTCATTCTAGATGCTAGGACTGACAAGTGGTGATGACAATGACTCACTCTCACACCTGTGATTTCTTTGTCAAGCAAGTGATTGTTTCCCTTTCAAATTCATCTGCTCCATTCTTTCTATTATCATCTACTGACCTCTCCACCCTATTTATTCATGACGTCTTTGAATCCTCCCCCAAAATGATCCCGAAGTATCTTTTAGCTTTCAAAAACAGCACCTTTACTTCTACCCAGATGATTTTCTCTTCTACTCTGGCCAGGAGCCACACAAACGACTGTTTTCTGGACACAAGCGTACAGTAGTTCTAAAATCTTAAATTCCAGGATCCTGCATCTGAGCTCTCGTTTCTCTCTTGCTTACTGTCACCACACTTGTTTTGTAACATCACTGAACCTCCAGCAGCCAATGTGACAATATTTGACACCATCTGTCACTTGCCCTGAAACATCCTCTTTCCTTCTGCTGTTCATCATCTGGTACAGTTTCTAGGCTGCTCATCAAATCCATTCGCTTCCTCTGTCCTCCCGTTTTCCAATGTTTCTGCTACAAATGTAGTAACCAGGACTGACACATTAATGCAGATGTGAGCTGACCAGGAGACAGTGTGTAAGACATTTCATCTCCTGATCTTAGCAAAGTGCTTCTGACACAGAGTCCAAGATTATATTAAAATAGCTTGGAGCAAATCTGACTTCCACTGTGCTTGTTCTGAATTTTCCTTCAACTTAAAGGCTTTGAACAGCTGTCCAACCAGGACACTTCCATCTGGACTTTGTGTAATTGATTTTGAACCTATACTTTATCTCTGTGAAATTCAAACTTTAAGGCTTAACCAGTCAGTCAATATTAACAATTTGGATCTTGATTATGTAAGACAACATAAGCTTTCTCTCCTAGCTTTTTGTCATTTGCAAATTTGATAGGTAAGTTTTATACATTTTCATTCATGCAGTGACAAACTATTTTAAAATATTGGGAACAAGGACAGAATCTTTTGGATGACTACAGAGTTCCTTCCACTTCAACAGTGAAATATTTATCAGTGTACTTTGAATATTCATCAGATGACAAACTTTTCAGAACGAGGAAAAAAGCACCTACTGGTAGGCTGTACGTATCAGGAAGTAAACATACAGAATGTATCAAAGACGTGTTCTCCTTATAGCAATATTTCTGGAAGATTTGATTGATTTAGGAAGGTAAATTCATTTCACTTGAAGACTTGGAGAAATAAACAACTAAATAGCTGAAGTGCCAAATAATGTGAAACTAACTTTAATTTTATAAAAAAACACATATTCTATAACTTTTAAAGGTAATGAGATGTTTCAAAATATTTTGAACTTGTTTTTTTCTGAGTCCAGAGATTTTTACTATATCCTACCTTTAGGAGCCAATCTGGTTAGATCTTTCAATGTTCTCACTACAGGTGAGAAAATTCATCAAACACCATGTAAAACTCAATACATAACACACAGCTTCATGATACCCTTCCCATATGAAACACCTATCCAGAAGGGCTTGATTTGGCTTAGCTTGTTCGTAAGGAAGCCCTGGTTTTTTGACGGAAGTCCACTAGACCACATATGTAACAATAGACAATTTGCCTAAATATTAGCATTCATACAATAAAATATGTCACAATCTTTTCTACATCCCCTTGAAAATAAATACAACAAGCCAACGACTTGTACTTAGGCCCTCTTCTAAACTACTCCCTTCACATTTCTAAATTATGAAAAAGAATCATATCTACTGGTTTATTGATTGTTCTGAGCAGTTATTTGTTAAGCCTCATTTATAGCAAGTGCATTATTATAATCTCCAGCACCACCCTGCTTCTTCTAAATCAGTGATTTACTTTTCTTCTGGTGACTTCTACTCTAATATTCCCTATTTGCAGACAATTTTTCTTGGGTGGATAAAACAGAGGCAAAAAGACTAAAATCTTTCCATTGCCTCTGAATTAGCAGCTAAGCTAATATTGGTTTCACCAAGAAATAAATGCACTACATTCATCTTGTTGCATATTATGTAAAAATTCTGTTTTCTATGTGAGAAGTTTTCTTTATTATTCATTTTACAATATGAGCTAATCCTGGATTTTAGTTTTTCTGGAAGTAATTTAACTTGTTTTTACTTCTTTCTAAATTTTAATTCTTTTTCTACATATATTAAAATTAGTGCCTACCAGTTATCTCTACACAGGCTTCCCCTGCCCTCTCCTCCTTTCCTTACATCAACTAATGTGATTTTACAGTTGAATATAAATTTTAACAGACTGCTCGGTCATACTTGCATAATATTTTCTGAAAGATTTTTAGATCACACCCTTCTGAATGCTGAATTAAAAGTCTATCTGTGGTCATATTTCCTTGCATTGTTTCTATAGATTTGAAATTGAGGATGTTACTTCTAGAGAATTACCAACTCCCAAATTATCACTCAGTGGTGCCTTGCTGATCAGAATTTAATGGAAAGTATCATTTTGCTTTTGGTTGCTTTCTGTATCTTCAGTGAGATAAAATTTTTCCACCAAGGCAAGGCTGTACATTAAATGCTCTGCTTTTTAGTGGAATATTTTAAAATTCAAGGGCCCTCTACTCATATACTATTATTTGTAATTAATTATACTTTCACATAAAAAAGGTTCTGTTTTTCTCTAATATTAAATTATTTAGTCAAATTGTAAGAAACATAAAGGGGAATCAATATGCAACAAATCCTCAGAGGATCCTCCTTATATTCTCCAGTTTTTGTATTTGAGGGGAGTAAGAGAAAGATGTGGGATATGGCAAGGTTGGTAATACCTTACAGCCTAAAGGCATTAGGTAATTTGGGAACACAGAGCTAAATAAAATCTTTGTTTTCTGATTATTTGAAATGGAAGGATGGTGCTCTAGGGTAAATGTGCTTGAAGATACTTTTTGCTTTCCCTGAGTGACATACTCAATGATTTTTAAGACATACTTTTTTCTTGCCATTTTTTTAAATAAGAAGAACCTTTAGCACTTCCCAATTTTCTGAGTCAAAATTCTACCACGCTTTTCTCCATTTAGAATTGCTATCATTTGTGCATCAACTATGCTGATGGCCAGTTAAAATCTAAAGATGGTTCATCACAAGCAGCACAATAAGAATGGCCCTGAATTCTCAGTGGGCCTTGTTAGCGATTGAGAATGGCTTACAATGGTCATTGCTTTCTTCTAAACGACATTCAAATGTGTAGTCACAAAGGGGCAAAGCACTGAGGTCAATGGGACAGAAAATTATGGAAAAGCACATTGTTGAATATGGTGATGTCAGGTCCAAGAAGTGACCTACTCTGAATGGGTTTAAAATCCAGCAGGAAACAAATCTCTATGGGCAATGATCCTGCAGCCACACTTCTTATTACCAGGTTAATAAATATGAAAAAATAGTTGAAGGACTGCTAACTCATTTTTTAAAATCTCAAAGGTGACTAAGGATAGACTGTGGGATTAGCTTTAAAAAAAAGAAGTTATTTTGTCAAATTACCTTATTTGTCTAGTATCACCGACCTATAATAAACTCGTCATACTTGCAAATTATTCAAACTGAACGTCTCTAAGTACTAAAATATTTCCCACAGTGGACATTTTAAAAGACTAACTTTCTAAAAATATCATGGTTCCTGGACTTTTCAAATTGCTCCAGACCTTAATTTTTGCTGGTGTGTCCAAGTAATTGTTTAAATATTCTCTTATATGCTAGTGTTGAACTACAGCAACACCCTCGTAACCCAGACTTGATTGTACACACCCTAGACAGTTAAGTCCGTGGGTCCGATTGAGTCTCCCTTCCCCTGTCTCTTGCCTTGCTAGAGAGTGTTCTACAGCTTCCTGCAGTTGCTGGAATGCCTGCTTTTTCTGACATCCCCTCTGGGAAGACAGACTGAGCCCTCTTCACTGCAAAGAGAAAAAAAATCTTTTAGGGTTTTCCTTGGCAAAAAGAAATGGACTCTGAGTATTTAAAGAGTCTTGTTATGAGCAAGCTGCAGGGAGTTGACGTTCTGTATTTTACCATTCAGAAATTTTATTTACTTTCAAATTCTTCATTGTGTTCTTGTTAATGAAGTTTTCAGTTCAGTCATATCTAATTTGGCTATGTCTATATAATACTACAGAATTTTTAAAAAAATTTAAATAGTGTCTTACTAAAGTTCATCAAACTGAATTTTATCTTTAAAAAAAGAAGAATAAACATCTGTCTTTATGCCAGAAAAGTCAAGTAAATTTTTAGCTTGTTAGTTTGCATTTGATTTTAGGAGTATCAATCACAAATTCTCCTATGGGAAATTCTGTGAACCTGTTTGCTTAGAAAAAAATCCCTTCATTTAATATATTGTTATTCTTTTTTGACATGACATTATTTTATCAGTATATGTTTGCAATGCAGTGCAGTGATGTCCATTTTGAGGAACTAGGACATAATATATCATGACCATTAACCCCTTTCTTACCTCCTTCTTCACTTGATTTATCTAATATATTGCTATTTAACGAGATATTTTTCTATGCTAAGAGCAAAAGGATCAAAGACACAGATCTTTAGCACTCTCTTCTATTATACTTACTTCTGGAGGAGAATGCTCAGAAACAATAACATGTATAACTATGAATCTCATGCAACTCAAAAAGCTCTCTGTGCAGCTATTCAACAAAGCACCCAGGAAGAAATTCTGGCTTTTAGAATATACCTCCATGTTCTGCGCAAACGGATCCTTTGGATCACATAATGTTGAAGATATTCGATGGTTGCCACGGAAACATCGCTGACTTATGTTCTGGGGGACAGGAAATGTCTGCCGAATAATTGTTAACCTTCCAATTGACCTTCTTACAAGTTCCTGTACATCCACATCGTTTATTTCCTATAAGATAAGAAGTGGACGAGTTAGATATTCTTTAATACAATAACAAACCCAAAACCATTGATGAATTGTCATCTGGAAGCACTAAGGGGTTCACCAAATGAAAAAGCACATCAGCCCACTGGAAGTTGCTTTTGGTGCCTTGTATTGCATACATTAATGCCTGAATAATTCCTAATGGAGCATCTCACTTTAGAATAATCCATTAATAGTAAATTTATAATTAATTATTTTAAAAATAGAGAAAATATAGGTGTGGTCAAAATACTGAGCAAAGTTAAAAACATTGCTGATATAGCTTATTATTCATTAATGGCTTTCAAGATAATATGAGTACAGTACCTAGAAAGAAACTTGCATCTAAGATTATAAACGTTCCTCTTAGCAATGAAAAATGAGGCTTTTATATGAACTGGGAAGAGAAAGCAAGAGGAGAATTTTTTTTAAAAAAAGATTTTCTAATTATTTCCTAAAATTATTGATTGTTGCTCATGTATTTCTCTTGCTAAAGAATAATTTCAAAATACTGACTATTGAATAATAAGTTAGTTTTATAATTGTGGTCTGGACATAAAGGTGAAAGATTATGTTAGTTGATGCAGACTAAACCAAGCTGGGTGAGGAAGAAACTCAGTACTCTTTACATAGTTCAATTTTATTTAGCATACGAGTATCTGTCAAACTGAAAGAAATTGCAATGTCTACTTCTGCTGCCCGACTTCCCAATCCGATTAAATTTTAAGATTTGGTTTAACAACAGATGTGGAAATAATTTTTAAAAAATGAAATAGATTTTACAACATGTATTTGTTCTGATTGGAATTAGAACAGAAGTGATCAAAGTAAACTTCAGTTTTAAAACAGTCTTTTTGCTGAGGGAGCTCGTGCTTGATAGTATTCATGTGGAAACTTTATTAATGAGGCCTTGGCAATTAACAAATTATTGGTGTTGATAGATTCTTACAACCATAAAAATAAAAGGTTTGATACAAGGTAAATTTTGGATGGCGCTGAACATACTTCAGTTTTGATCTAAGAAATTACTGTTGAATAATAAAAGAAAAAAGATCATTAACAGATTTAATTTTTTTCTTTTCTAGGCTAATTATATAATATGATTCTTTGTAATAAATATTCATCCTTTAAAATTCACCCTTTCTTTAGGATCTTTATGAAATATAGATTTTTGCAAAAATAAAATAACACCTGCCATCTACTGTATCCAGTATAATATCAGGAATTTCTGGGCAATTAATCCTTAATGCACCATAAAATATAGTTTTTCTCATTTAAAAATGCCATCTTTTTCCTTTAATCGGTGTCATTTCACTGGCCACCAAAATCTCTGGCAAAGAGTAGGTCACGCTTTAATTTTCTGTCATCTGCTCACAAAGCAGAATTAAAGTGTCCTGTCAACTCCATTTTAGTCCCTAATGTTAACCTGCAGTCTTTTAAAGGTAATTAATATTAATATTGCTCTTCTATGTCATTTTATTTTTTTAATGCCATACTGTGTAGTACAGAAGTTTCACTTAAAAAGTACTAAAAACATCGAATGACTTTTCTTTTTTATAAGTTCAGTTATACATGTGGTCCTTATCTTTTTGGCAATACAGATTTATCAAAAGTTTTGTCAAATAGCACCATTTCTCTATACTGTGTAGGACCAACTATGAATCAGTACATTAAAATAAAAAATGTATAATTAACAAGTGCCAATTATACTTTAGGCAAAATACTACTTATTATCTCATTTTGTGTTAAAAAATGACACTAAATCAGACAATGTCTATTCATACTTTAGAGAATCAAGGAGAGTCCAAGCTCTTCATTTAACATATGTTTTATTCATAGGATAAATTTAGAAATGTAATAAAAGAGTAATTGTCTGATGTAATTATATAAGAAATCTGTATTTCCTTACAGGAATTACCTAGATTAATACTTATGAATGATGGGAATTAAAACTATAGAAATATATTCTTTCAGCATTTAATAGCTTAGTGATTCCATAAGAAATGATGAAGTCATCCACCTTGAATCGAAGTCTAACAGGTCTATTTTCAAACACACAAAGGGATGGTTACCTTTTCTATTTTCCACAAGCTGAATTTCTCAGGTGCCTAAGTTTAAGTAAATCTGAAGAAATGTCAATTTGAATTGAATATATTTTGTCTATTATTATTTGGGGAAGTAAAAAGAAAGTAATTTTCTGGGAGGAAAGAATCTGCCATCCTGAATGAAAGTAACAGACAGTCTGTCTCAGAAAACATCACATGCAATTTTAGGTTTGACACTTGATCTTAAAAACAGTTTCGTAGTATGAAACCATGAGTAGGCAGCTATTTTATATTTATGAAACTTTTGAATTTCAAAAGGCATATATACTTCAATAATCACAGATGCAACGTTGTATAAACACTGAAAGACAAATGATCACTTAATTTAAAAAGAAGCCCTTCTAAATGAAAAACAAGTCTAAGTAAAGGTCTGTATTAAAATGTAAAATGATTGTTACAATTACATCAGTCTGGTTCCAGGGCTCTGAATTTGAAAAATAAAGTTTAAAATGTGAGATTTTAGAAAATAACCATGTGACAAACTAGTTTACCAAACAAATATTCAAAGCCCAAGCCCCTAACACCATCAAATATGCTAATTAATATCTATAAAATTATGCAGAATATTTCTGAAATTTTAAAAAGTTTAATCAGAATTAAAAAATTATTTGTCCTTGTATTTCTCATTCTATATATTTAGTATGCAGAATTCACAGTGTGATTTAAAGTGAGTGTATTGCAGATAGGCAAGTTAATTAGATATCTTGTAGGCAGTTGGACTAGGCCTCCCTGAAGGCACGGGCCCTTAAGGTGCAGCCCTCCAAGAGCCAGCACAGCGAGGAGCCAACATGGAGAACAATGGAGGCACATCCGCTGGTTAGCATTATAAAAAAGAGGCACTAGTTCCCCTAAAGATAGCAGTGATTGATATTTTAAATCAGAAATTCTTTATATGTGGCTTGTTTTCCCATTTGATCCCCATTTAATGAATATTACCTCGGTGACTATACTTGCAATCTTACTGATTGGTCATGGTTTTGCCCCACCTTATGCCTACCTTGTAAATTTTCATTGGGTCTAAGAGTTTTGTCCTAATTTGCACCCACCTCACCTCATGGCTTTGCTGTATAAAATAACTTTGAAGAGTGCTGTGGGAGGGCAACCCACTTTTCGGTCCCTCTTTTGTCTCTCTTAGACAGAAGCTTTCTTTTTCTCAACAATACTTCCTACTCTTAACCTCTGTTGTTCCTAGAATTAACTCTTTGGTTTTACAGAACATGAACTAGCATTTCAGATATCTAGTAGGCTTGGGAGTTGAATCTATTCCCCCTGTATAAAAAAAGTATGGGTATCGCAAACTTTTAATTTTTACTTCTTTTGAAGAGTATAATAGACTTTTTTTTCCTCAGGAATAATTTACATGGATAATAAAAAAATTATTAAAATTCAAGCCGTCATGCCTAAGAAATACTAATCTTGCTTTAATAGTTTAATGTAGGATGAACTGTAAACTGTGTATGGCCAAGAAAGAAAAATACCTGGCTGTGAATGCAGCTTCACCCAGAAACAGCCACTTTCCAGAAAAATCTTTGGAAAGAATTGAGACAGTCCTGAAGATTTGCAGTATACCAGCTTTTGATTGAAATTACTAGATTTTTGGGAAAGGAATGGCTCTTTAAATCCATTCAATCAGATGCCAATCTAAACTACATAAATTATTACTGAAAAATATTTTCTTATTTTCTCTTTCTCATTTGTTTTTCCTGTTTGCTCATCATTTAATCTCTTGGCACTAAAAAGATCCTGTCTCTTGGTAAATATTCAATAAATGTTGATAAGTTAAAAAATGAATGAATGGCAGGATTTTACCCAACCATCTTCTAAAGATTGATACTTGAAATTTTAATTTTAGACATTGGGATGCTTTAAATAGGTGATATAATTCTGAATACAGTAAATATTACTAGTGAGATTTTAGAGTCTACGATGTGGATATCATTTGAAAAGATGTTCCTTTTCTAACATGTGTCTATTCCTCCCACTGTAGCAAAGATGATCCCTTGATTCTTTCATAAAGCTTGGCATTGCTATGGAGCAATCAGCAAATAATGTTGAAATCTGGAATAAATCAACTCTTTAAGTTCATACCAACAGGCAGAGAAGCAGAATGCAACTTTCTGCTTGGCAGACTAGCAGAAGTGGGTAATTTAATTCACTGGTAAGCTAGAAAAATGAAAACCTTCCACTATACTAGCAGGCTTTAAATCTTTATTTTCACTGGTAAGCTAGAAAAATGAAAACCTTCCACTATACTAGCAGGCTTTTTAAATCTTTAAGCAACAGAAAAAATCCCCAAACCAACAACTTCTTCCTTAACTGTAAATACTCAGCAGTGACTAACAGAAAATAATGGTTTAACCTATCAATTTCTCAAAGTCAGTAAAATCCTATCAGGACATTCAAAGTCAGGATGATATCATCAGGAATGAAAGGAGACACCAAGCATTATGCCTCTTGAAGCTCTAAACAGTGCCTATCTCCTTAACTGAATTTCTAACTTTTGTAGAACTTAAATAAAGTGCCAAGCCATCTGCTTCAGGGCCTTGAAGGGATATGATAACACTCATATGAAAAGACTGTTCTGAGCTGGATCCATTGATTGCAGGGGGAAGATAAATACCATTACCAAGTCTTAATGTATGATTGATTGCACCACATGAGCTGGCACAGCCTCTCATTATTGCAGCACACTTAATGCAAATGAAAAAAATACATTGTTTTCAAGTTTCTACATCAATTTGTATCAGGAAGCACAGTGCCAGCTTTGATTTATATTCCCTCTCTACGAAACTATTGGTGCAATAAGATTAAATAAATGTCTGCAACTCATTTTAAAATTAGCAACAAAATAATAGCTACACAAACCAAACTACCCAGAGTCACATTCTCTATGTTCAGTCAAAGTGGGCATTTGCATGTTGCTATGTTGTTATCGCTTTTAGAGTTTACTGTCATCCTCACAAATTGGAGAAATTGGTTTTGTAAATTTATAGAAGCCGTGATGAATCATGACTTTTAAGATCCATTTGCAGAAACAAGGATATGAAGGAAAAGTGTGTAAGGAGAGGGTGGGCTTAAGCTTCCGGGGGTATATTTAAGAGAGGAGGAAGTGGCTGAGTGGACGCATGTGGAGGTGAGAGCTGACTTCGGTCACACTGGCTGAGAATAATTTCCTTGCAAATCTGCTTGTTCTCTGAGACTTTACCCAGTTCAGAAGACACAAGTCATAACCAGCGTAAATGCTGTGGTTTATGAGCACTGTACTTTTCAAACAAATGGTGCCTTTGCTGAAGGAATAGAAAGTAGGACTGAACAGAAACAGATAAGGATTTCAGGAATAATAAAAATAAAGTTAGGGTAATTTGCAGTTTAAAAAAAAGTTTAAAGGCTGAGAGAATTGAGCTCTATTCTTTTAACATTTACCATTTAGATTACCTTGTTTATATGCATGTTTTGTTTTGCAGAAAGTAACCAATTGCTAGAATAATGTTTATAGTGCTGTCTTCGGCAGCACATATACTTAAAAAAATGTTTATAAAAGATACCATAAAACAAAAATTTGCATTCTTCTTCCCAGTCTATTCTTCAGTGAAATACGTGTTAGTCTACGCAGAGTACATCTGTACAACTCTAAAGGGTGAGATCTTCTACAGTACAAATTGACCCTTAAATCGTGAATACATGACCATATTACTTGTGTTCTTTAAGAG
Organism: Fukomys damarensis; assembly: GCF_012274545.1. NCBI lineage: Eukaryota > Metazoa > Chordata > Mammalia > Rodentia > Bathyergidae > Fukomys > Fukomys damarensis. The sequence continues at coordinate 3,100,739 of NW_022900944.1, read as the reverse complement.
TCATATAACTGAGGCCAAATTAGATGTAGAAAAACAGTAATTTATGGATACCTTCACAGTTTTATCACAGAATAGAAGGGAATGACCCTTTCCGTTTAAAGATTTGTTTTATTTTGTTTTGTTTTGTTGAGATAGGATCTCACTTTGTAATTTAGGCAGGCCTTGAACTTAGTATGTAGGTCAGGCCGGCCTCAAACTCTGGGCAAACCTCCTGCCTCAGCCTCCTGAGTGCTGGGATTACAGGAGTGCCCACCATACCAAGCAATTATTTTAAATGTTGATTTGTTTTAATTAAGAACAAATCATGTTTCTTTTATAATCAACTCTGTTAACTTAAATGAGTAAAATTATTCCAGCTTACTTAGTATCAAGAAATCTGTGTAGTCTACTCCTCATCAGAAGTCAGGCACAAGATAAAAATAGGGATTAGGATGATTATTTATTTTTAAAAAAAGTAATCTAGGAAATAATTAAACTAAAGACAATGGCTATTGGGATAAAATACCTCCCATAAGATTCCAACTGAGGTAGTGGAAATTTCAAAAATATAATCTATAAAGAGAATTACCAAAAAACAAAACAAGGAACAAAAACAATTGAATCATTATATCAGAAAAAGCTGTTATAAAAATTCTATTATCAAAATAAATCCCATTATCCCCTCTAAAAATTGTACAATATTGAATTGTTTAATTTCATTGAAACTTCTTTTCCTTGCAAAAAAAAAAAAAGGAAAAAAAAATGAATCCTCTTGCCTTACGGTCCTCCCACTATCCTGATCTTAATTATTGTGAATTTTCCTAATTCAGCAGGGCACTTGTGCCCTGGCTGGGATCCTAGGATGGAAAATTCAGAGGTATGAGAAAATTAGAAGATATCAGAGTCTCACTGAAAAAAAAATATTGCATGTACATGTATTGCATGTGTGACTCTGAGGAATGCCTGTGCCAGGAGAGATGTGGAGAGAGATCACACGGACCTGCAGTTTGGGAGACCAAAAGCAGATTTGTGTGGCTTTTCCAGGATCCAGGGCTAAAGAGAACCATTCCACATTCCATCTCCAAGGAGTTGTTTAGGAGAGACAACTTGAAACTAGGAATTATTTTTATTATCTGCCTAAGAGAAACAAATCTCTTCTCCTCTGTGGACCCCCACCCCCCACTACTTCACAGAATAGTGTTTAATATTCCACAAAATCGTGAGAGACAGCTATCTGTGCACGTTCACAGAAAAGTATCCTTATTGCAGCGTCATTTATCAAGTGTCATTTGTAAGAGGCTGTGCTAATAGATTAGAACATTTCATTTATTTTTATTAAGAAACTGTAAATATTATTACAGTATCATATAAATAGATAAACTGAGGCATAGAATAATTATATGTCCATAGTAGTAGTAAGTTTTATAGCCAGCATTGGTTGCATTTTGCTGTTTACAAAATCAAAGTTCTTACCCCAAATACTATTTTGTCCCCAAAATAAGTCTCATCATTTTATAATTCTTATCCAAAGATAAACACTATATAATCTTTACTCATAAATAATAGCTCTGATGAACACCATGTTTTATTGAAGATCAGTTTATGTGATCACATATTTGTCCCAAACTGATCTGTTCACTGTTCTTTCTGATTGTGATTGGTAAATGCTAATGGGACAACTTTTTTCACAGCATCTCAGGCAGTAATGTATTTTTCATCTTATGTACTGTCTTCAAAAATGAAAAATCCACAATGAATTTTCCTGGATTTTGAAACAGTTAAACTTATTTATGAAAAGGCAAAAAAAAATCTGTTTTTTATTGATTCAAATTCATATGCTATACTATTTAATCCTCATGCAAAGGCGGTAGATGCGAAAGTTCTAGAAACAACATTAAAATATAAATGGAACATAAGCACTCCGCTGGGTGGAATTCACTTTGCTTACAAAGAAGAGCTCTACATTTCATAAAGATGATCTCTCTCAGCAGACAGAGTGTGCCAACAGGAAAAGCTGCAAGATACTCAGCTCAGCAGGGTAGACTTTCTCCATTTACTTTATTCATACAAAGCCCTTTATCATCTTTAAAAACTCTTCATTCTATTTTTACTTAATAGTATTCAATAAGCTGAAAGTTTACTTCGTGTTCTGTTCCCTCTTAAAAATCCAAGGCCATAGGAAACACTGCAATTGTGTATATGAACACAGCATACAGAGGGGACCATAAGGGGCCAGCAGCTTTACCTCATTTATAATGATCCAGTGACAATCAAAAGCAACCAAATTGGTCTCCACAACCTAGAACAGAAAACAGCCAGATCTCAGCATTAATCAGGAAAAACAAATCAAGCTCAATGGATGTGTTTTGTAAATGGCAAACAATGATTCATACATCTGAAATGTCTTTTTGATCAATAAAGATGTAAAACCATTAATACTGAAGAAGCTTTTGTATTCCATTTGTAGATGCACTGTAGATTTGCTAAATCAATCTGAAAATATAACTCATCAAAAAATCTAGACAAATAATTTTCATTAAAACTACAACAGTAATACTGTTCTGTAATTTCACAGAGAGGAAAAGAGGAGTTCTAATCTAAAATCATTTTTCTTAGTCCAAATAAACTTAGAGGTTTTTTGTAAATATCTAAGTATATATCTCTCTACAATCTGACTCAGTATATATATAT
>NW_022900944.1:3096109-3097958 GCF_012274545.1 Fukomys damarensis | reverse complement strand
TTAAATATACTTCCTGGTGTATATGTTGCTATAGCTTTGAAAAAGTAAAGTGTACTCTGTTCTCTCAGAAATATTCATGTCAGGGCCAGGGATTTAATTCAGCAGTTCCGCAGCCTGCTTCACAAGTGTAAGGTCCAGAGTTTGATCCCTGATACCAAAAGAAATAAAAAAGAACTATTCCTGTTATATGTACTAAATAGATTTATTTCTAAAATTGTCTCATTGTAAAATACAAGAGCAGTAGGTAGTGCCTTAGCATTAATCTATGGTTAGGAAATTTTGGCAGCTGTTAGCTTGCTAATCATGAAAAGAAATTATGCATACCAAAAGAAAAGAAAATAATGTATGGGTAGAAATCTTCATTGGCTAACTGGACATTTATTCTGAATTGCCTTTGGCTTCAACCAAAAAGTTATGGAGAGAGAGAGAGAGAGAGAGAGAGAGAGTGTGTGTGTGTGTGTGTGTGTGTGTGTGTGTGTGTGTGTGTGTATTTCCTTAATTCTTATCATATACACTCCAGGACAAGCTCTAATGATTCTGGTCATAGGTGTAGAATAGGTGAGCCTGCACTGTGAGACATTTTGTTGTTTTTAGTAATACTACCTGAAGATTTAGTTTCAAAGTGAGATGCTTTCTAATAACTAGCAAGGAGTTGTTACGAAGTGTGAATTGCATTTTGGTGGATATTCTTTGTCTTACTAAGAAATGCCTACTGAAAGATGCATTGAATCATAAAAAATATATCTGGATATATATTTGCTATGTGATCTGATGTTTTCTCAAAGTATATAATTCTTTACAGGTCCTTCTGACCTTACTGAGGTACATGTACATAATGCATTAACAGAGAACTGTGATTTGACAGGCATAATTTCAAAATCATGTAATACTTGCTGGTTTTTCAGTGGAGGATGAATGCTAAAAACTTTTATAAGCACATTTTTCATTGGGTGTGGAAAAGAAATTACACTAGAAAGTCCTTAAGAATAGTAATATAGGTATGTCATCTATACATATATATATATATGTATATATGATATATCTATATATATCGATCCATACGTAATAAAACCCTTTGTAATACTGTGACAAAATGTTTTAAAGAAGCTTGAAACTTTTGATTATACTATTGTACACAAAAAGTCTGTGTTTCCATTTGTTATCTGAGGAAATGCCCACTAAAAAGAAATATAATTTCCTTAGGTCGAGGTTAACTTTTTCAAGCATAAACAGTAAGCCGGCATGTGTTCACTGATTTTTCTAATTGAATGCTACTGAGAGTGAACAATGTTAAAAAGCCACAAATTAAAACTGGAGCTGATATTAGTGCTGCTAGGAGCAATTTGAAAGGGGCATAAAAGGCTGACAGAGAGTTCAATAACCCAGACTAGTAGGCCTTCAATTCTTTCATTGAAGCGACTCCTGTAAGTATCATTGCAGGAGGTCTACATATATATCTGCAGAGAGGTTACAACTTAAAGTAGAATTAAGAAAAGAGAAAAAAGAGTGGTAGTGTTGTTTACCCTTCTCACATTTCATCTTGGGCCACCACACAGTGAGTATTCTCAGGAAAGACATATTTGTATAAAATGAAATTTTGAGTTCTCAGTGTATAAAACAAAAGGTGACTGCTGCTGTGAATCTCAAATCAATTCATCTGATTAATATTTTCATTATATTTACATTTATCTTCTTCAAATGGATAATACATTTAAGCAGAAATAATGCCCTACTAAACTCCAGGCAGTCCTCCTATCTTGAAGAGCAAAGTTCTAGATTTTAGGAATTACCTTACAACATCGCAGAATTTCTAAAGCCTTCAATTTTTTTTTTTTTTTTTTTTTTTTTT
>NW_022900944.1:3067535-3096094 GCF_012274545.1 Fukomys damarensis | reverse complement strand
TTTTTTTTTTTTTTTTTTTTTTTTTTTTTTTTTTTGGTATTGGTATCAAACTTGGGACCTTGAGCTTGCAAGGAGGCAGGCAGCAGAACCACTGAGCTAAATCCCCAGCCCAAAGCCTTCATTTTTACTTCCAGTTATGTTAGTATTCAAATTCAGAAAATTGTTTCCTTTCTCCATCTTTCTTGCCTAGGAAGCACATCTCCTAATTTACCAGTAAACATTTAAATTCTATAAATGGAATTATGCAATTTGATTGAAATTTCCTTTTCATTTTCTACTGGAATTCATTTCATATCCAAGCATATCATTGTTTTAGTTCTTTAGTCTCATCATGTTGATTCTAAAAAATGTTTTACAAGTTGGTAAACACTAGTTAGTGTTTGTTTGTGCAAGAGATTGAATACAGAATCTTGGGCATGCTAGGATAGTGCTTTATGACTACTTGCATCCCCATCAACTCCAGTTCACCCACTTTTTAACATGTCCTTTTAAGATAGTGTCTCACTAAATTACCCAGGCCAGCCTCTAACTTATGATCAACCTGTCTCAGCCTCTCATATAGCTGATCTTAAAGGAATGTGACCCCAAGTGCTATCTAGTTGTGCTTTTTTTTTTCATTTTTTTAGTTGTGCTTTTCAAATGAAACTTTCAAAAAACATGCTGATCATAATAAAACACCGAGGGTACTAAAATAGTATTTACTACCATCATGCATATAAAACCTTCCTAAAACATCATACTAAACATGGGCTACTAAAACAAATTATAAATAGGGGCCTTAGTATGTTTGGTTATCAAAGTGTCAGAATGAATGGAAATACGGATTTTCTCTGACCATCTGGTTTTTTCTTCCTCCTGCTACATAATTCTCTTTTATCACTAGCCATGCATACATTAATAGTGTAAAAAGACCATGCATCTTACTTGTTCCTATAGATTCAATTCCATAATGTAATTATGGTAAGTGAGGCTATCCTACCTCCTGTGAATCTGAGCTTCCTCTAAGGGAATTTAGAAAAAAGGGTGGGAATCAAGTCCTGTCAGGAAGACGAGTGGTGACTAAGGACGGACCATCTGTCATTGGCAGGAACTTTAGAACTTCGGAGTCTTTAGAAAAGCCCAGCAATTTATCACCATGTCTTCCATCCTCCGTTCTCAAATCCTCACATGTGCTAAGTATCAGGCATTCTGAAGCACAGAAATCAACTACACTGCCAGAGCACCCATCTCACTGCTAATAAACGTGGAACAGTTCCTACAAGAGCAGAAGACAATTTAATTGACTAAACAATAACAGCAACATGCTGTTTTTCACTGAACCTTGTGGCTCAACTAAATTAAGCTTGTTCCTTTTGCAGGATGCACTAAATATCACACATTTATACAGAGGCTTCCAGTGCTCTGAGCACCTGCACAGCAAAGAGATCAGGTGTTTGACTCCCTAGCCTTACCTGTTCCAAACCATCAGCTGGAAACCTGTGAGTAGGATTCTTAGACCAAAGACAGGAGCAGTTGTCCCAGAATGAGTGGCTGGGGAAATATTAAAGAGCATTGTCCTGTCTTCCTGGCTCTTTGTCTATAGGAACAGTGCGAGCGGTACCAGCCTTTCTAGAGCTGTATTTGGTAGGACACTGCTTCTACAAGTAATGAATGCTCGGAGGCCAAATAGACTTACAAACACTTGGTTAAACAAAGTTAAATAGACACCATTACTGCAGTACAACAGGTTAACATCAATACAGCAACAAGAGTCACATTAATAAGTAGAAGTATTTGATATAATAATATTGTGGGACATAAAGCCTCATATTTGTATTATCAGTAGTAATAAGGAGAGTGCTCACATAGTGAAGTCATAATGAGAATTTAATAAGATAATGGCACATGGTTAATTTAATATCAACTTCTCATATTTTAACATATGCCTTAAGGGTCTCAAGTGAAAAATATTTGAAGGCTGGGGATGTAGCTCAATGGTGCTGCACCTGCTTGGCAAGTACAAGGTCCTGAGCTTGATCCCCAGTACCAAGAAAAAACAGAGAGAGAGAGAGAGAGAGAGAGAGGGAGAGAGAGAGAAATACATTTGGAGTGATTGATCACAGAAACCATTTTTCCCACAAAACAAAAGGTAAATTATTATATTTTATGTAAGACTCATAATAGTTCTAACCAGTTGGTAGCACTTGTTCTTATTTCTGTTTAATTTTCTTCCCTTTCTATTTAAAAAACCCTCTATATTCTCTTCAATAAAAAAATAAAAGGGATATATATAGTATGAAGTATATATAAACTTATAGGTTCTTAGCAAAGGGCTCAACCATCTACGGTATGCCCTACATCCAGTTGCCTGAATGTTACATATAGCCAAAATGAACTCTCAGACTCTGCTAAAAATAATAATAATGATGAAATATTATAGAGCTCCACCTTTCTTAAGGAACAATAAATGTGCACATAACTTGGGTTTCATTTCACTGCTTGTCTTCTCTAGCGTCTATTGTTGTTGCTGTTATCGTGATTTTTTGCTGCTGCTGTTTTGTTTGTTTTCACTAAACAAAAGCCACGGCTGACCAGAGTGTGACTCTTCAGATTCCATTTTTATTTTTATTTTCTTTCCCCATTAAATTTATTGGCACATTTAAAGCAAACAACGCAGTTACATTTATCATTGCAGATTCCATTTTTAAATCCCACGTATGTCCAGAAGATGGCGGCAGTAATCCCTGGTGGTGATACTGGGCAGCAGGAGGATTTTCTGAACTGGCTGTTGTTTGCGTTTCCCCTTGAGCTCAGCATGGATTCCCAATTCTCTTCTGTTCTTATCCAAGCAGCCACTATCTGCCATCTCACTCTGTGCCTTTTGCTTTAGAATCTCTGCTGTAATCTTCCAGCTGGAGGACCACAAATACACTGGAGTCCAAATCCTCTTGCTGCTCCTGCCAAAGTTATTTCATAAACGGATATGCTAGATTTATTATTACTGCTGTGCAGTTGGGTCTTCCCACACCCCGGGGAGATGGAGATGTGCCATCACTGAGATTTGGCCAACCTGATGCCAGCAGTTATGTTTCTTAGCCTGTAAAGACGGGCACTAGCGGAAGAAGATACAGACGTCTGCTTTCTCGTCACACGATACCAACCCATTATCTGTGTCCTGTGGTATGGAACAGATTGGACATGGAGTACATTCGTAATTTTAACTCTTTGCCTGATGGGAATATAAAGATTATTGCCAGTACAAAGGACTATTGTGTTATTGCTTTTAATTCTTCATTAGTTTCTGCTGGACTTGGACTAGTGTGGAAGTTTGCTATGATGATGAAGGTGCTTTAGGCAAAAAAAAAAGAAAACAAATTTTTTTTAAAGGCTGTGTTTGTTGCCCATTTTACCACGTTCTAATATGTTGTTCTTTTGGCACAAGAAGGAAATGCCATTAAAATATTTGTTATTTGGGTTTTTTTTTTAAAAATAACTTAATATCCCTTGGAAGAGTAAATTAATTCTTTAGCATGACTGGAGAAAAAAATGAATAAATTCTTGGTTGGATTTTAACTGAGGCTTAAATAATAATTCGGGGGGAATACTGGTACTTACATGCTGTACTTTATGAACAAAGGCTTTCTTGCTATCTTAAAGTAAATGAAGAAAAAGAAGGCTCTCCCAGAGAAGTCTATTGATCATTTCTAAATGGAACACATGAGCGCGTCATAGCTGTGCACTTTCGTGCCTTTGCTTTGTTCCTTTTCATTACTTCTCCACCCTGACCTGGACAAAGTGATTCTTACCACTCAAAGACTGAATCAAATCTTAGATCCCTTCATATGCTATCTTCCTCACCTGGGAGGTCTTCTCTCCGCCTTGTGTTTAACCTGAGACTGAAAGAAACTTAACCCCAGGCTTCATCAACTCATTTGTGCTTATGTAAATAGTCGGGAGAGCCATTCCGCCTTTCATGTCCCCTTTATTTTCTACTTCAGCTGTCTCGGTTTTCCAGCTGGTCTTCTCCACAGTCTAGCCTTTGCCCTTGTTTGCCTGTTGGATTGCTCCTCATCACAACACACACATGGCTCTTTCCTTTAATTTGGGGCTCCACATAAATGACTTCCATGATGATCACACTTTCCTGTCCCCCATATTCTATGCCTCCCTGCCACTTACTCTTGACCTATTCTGTAGAGCACATACCCCCCTGGGAAACACACATGTACACACACACCGCAATTACTGTCTTTTTCTGAGTTCTAGGATATAAAATTCACCAGAGAAAGGATTTAGTTTTGGTCAGTGGCCTTCTTCCTTATCATAATGAGAATACACAAACTAGGGTTTCAGTAAGATTTGCTGCCAAAGACAATGCAGAATTTCACTATATGTTGTTTTCAGAAAAAAAAAAGACAACGTTATGGATATCCTTCCTTTATCTAGTATAAGAGTTAGTTTAGCTATTTAGCGTATTCATAAGCAGCTAGCAAGGGACAGAGCCTAAGATGGAGTCAGGCTGGTAAGCTATTCAAAGAAAATAGCAGGTACCTTGGGTTAAGAGATAATTAGAAGAAGAGAGAGAAGGAGAGAATTAATTCAAACCCTACAGATAGCTAAGCTTAGAAATCTGAAAGCAAACACAAGAAAAATGAAATAAGTTAGGCAGTAGGACTTCTGCAGAAAATAATTGCTCAGATGGAAAGGAATCCAATCCCTCCCTACATCCAGGGCTTGCATTGGGAGAAACTTAAAAATGCAGAAGAACCAGTTTTCTTTTAAACTTGGTATCCTTTAAATCTGGTTTAGAGAGTCTGAGTCACAAATGGTCATTTTAACTCCCAGAGTTACCTGTGATAGTTGACCACTGCACAACTGAGCAAATTCCCATGCTCTGCTTATCAATGAAAGATTCTGGACCAGCAACCCATGAGGCACCTCACTTTCTGGGATTTCTCCCAGAGTAGCGTTTTTTTGTTTTTTTGTTTTTGTTTTTTTGGTCTTATACACCTAATAAACACTTTCTAAAGTTGTCCTTATGTCCATGATTTTATTCTTTAACTTTGTGTGAAACACTGGCCTTGGTTTTATGTGGTTTGGACACAGACACAGATCATTTTCTAACTACTGCTAAATCATTGGATATATTGGTATGGAAAAGAAGGCAAAAGATGAAATTTAATTTCAAAATATGAAACATTTAGAAAATGAATAAATTCACAGTCTCAATTGAGGCTCTTGTGATTCGCATGGTGATGAGGTAGAAAAGTATCACATTCAAAATCTCCAAGTCCAAATACTTGAGGACTTAAGAGGGTCCATGGTGGTAGGAAAAGAACACAAAATTGGAGTAAGAGGGTCTGAGCTCAAATTCTGAGTTTCCTAATGGAAATCATGTATGTAAATGACTGGGTTTCCTAATAACCTAAATGATACTTTCTTCATGGATACATAGTGAGGAATAAATAGTTAAATAAACCTAAAGCACATAGGACATGCTAAATGTTCAAAAGTCACTCAAATCACTAGTGTTTTTGACAGTACTCATGAATGGCCATGAGTGCATTTATTTCATTCAGTAAATGGTTACTGAATGCTATTTATTAATATATTAGTAATAGTGGTAATAATGTAACCTATACTCAACACATGCCAGACACTAGGTAATTTTCTATTATCTATGTATCTATCCATTCTGATGATTAAATTTTAGATAGATAGACATGGATATATAGATATAATATGATCTTCACAGTATCATTATCATGTAAGCCCTATAATTACATATAATTTGCATATGAGTAACAAAAATGTTAAATAACTCACACAAATTATATGGCTTAAGAAGGCTGAAAGGCAGAAACAGTAAATAGTAAAGATCTTTTTTAGCAAATGTTCTTACAACCTTCTTTTAAAAGCTGCAGAAACTCATACATTTTTCCAAAATTAGGGAAATAATAGTTAAACTGAATGTTGCAGAAGATTTTGTGGAATGCACAGTGTTAGATTTCTCTCACCTTAAAATGGCCTACTCCCCTTCCCATAATGCCCTGCTTCTCACCTAAAAGGATGGCTTCTCCCACCTACCAAAGGATAGCCTTCTTCCTCCCATGATGCCTCTTTTCCCACCAAAAAGTAACCAGATACTTGCTACCTCTGAGTAACCAGTGAGGTCACAAGCCCTTCCTAGTGATGTCACAGGCTCCTCCAATCCCTTAAATACTACCTCATTTAAATCCACCCCAGCTCCTATAAGCCCCACCCCAGTCCTATAAAAGAAGCTCTCTGTTCTGCCATATTGCTCTCTCTGCAAATTGTCCCTACAATAAAGGCTTGTAGTGGTTCTGGTCTGGTCTTGGTTTACGCTTTTTTACCTGAGACACAGGAGGTAGAAACATCTACACTCTGCTGTGTTAACTTATTTACATTTGACAGATAAATTATGTGCCACAGAACAATTTGAAAAATAGTATATAAAACCATCTACTATTCTAATCATGACCATTCTGCCTTGAAATACTAATTGGCTCTATTATATATTTGATATACATGATGTTTAACTAGAAAAATAGTTATATATGTTACTGTTCTTTTGTCATAACAAAATTTCCACTGTTACCACTGGAAAGATAAGCAAATTCTTCTAGAGAAGAAATTGGACAATGTTTCTTAGATATTGTGTCAATATGGCTGGGGATTTAGCTTAGTGGTTCTGGTGCCTGCCTCACAAGTGCAAGGACCTGAGTTCGATCCCCACTACCAAAACAAAAAGAAAAAAAAAAGATATTATGTCAATAAAGCAATTAAATATCTAGTATCTGCAGTTAGATAATTAGTTTTCTACTGTTCTACAGTGATGTCTTTGTTTTCCTTGATTGTACCCAGTACTGTAAATAACTCATCATTGAGGAAGCTACTAGGTAAATTGATTATTCATCATTAAAAGACTTTCCTAAACCAGGCGTGGTGGCACATGCCTGTAATCCCAGCACTTGGGAGGCTGAGGCAGGAGGATCACTGTGAGTTCAAGACCAGCCTGGACTACATAGTGAGTTCCAGGTGAATCTCAACTACATAGTGAGACCCTGTCTCAACAAAACAAAACAAAACAACAACAACAACAAAAAGACTTTCCTAGATCAATATTTTGCTATCTAGGCTTGTCCAATATAGCTTAGGTACTTGGCTTTCTAGAATTTTAGAAGAGCTATAAAGTTTTGGTGACATTAGAAACAAAAACCTTCAAATGAAAAAGGATATTCATAAATTTTTATTTTTATTTTTTTGGTACTGGGGACTGAAATTCCTGGTTTTGATATACAAGGTATCCAAAAAGAAATAGAGAAATGCAAAATGTGAACTCGAACGGTCATCCTCCAAAACTGCTTGAATTTGTCCTCCTTGAAGTATTTGTGTGCTGTAGAAGTACACTCTTTCTGAAGTATGACCTTTGAAACTTACTGAATCAAAAGATCTTCACGTGTTCTAGACTTTCTAAATTCCTTCAGTAGTTTCTTCTATAGAAAAGCAGCCCTGTGGCCCACTTTAAAAGATACTTTAATAGCATTGAACTTGACAGCAATGGAGTATTTCCAGAATTCCAAGCAATTGACTCTCCCTTCTGTGCTGTTTCACTATGGTGAAATATAAACTACCTTTTCTAACCATTGACAAACTACCTTATGGTGTTAAAACTGTGTTTAGTAACAAAACGTCAGTTGAAACTGAGGCACCAACTGCTAACTGCTCAAACAAAATGTCATTTACGGAACAGAATTGTAGTGTTCGACAAAGTAACTCATGCTATGATAGCTCAAGACAAGCATATTCAAAACCATCTGATACATTTACATTGGATCATATTCCTGCTTTTTATTTAGTTTTTAAATTTTTTTACGTTTGCTTCTCTGTGGTTATAATGGCTTGCTTGACTAATGTTACAGTAAATTCCATTTATACATCTTACACCGTTTCACCTTTCTTACAGATAGAATACAACTGTGCTGTTTTCTTTTTTTTTTTTACAACTTTTTAAAAATGTCACTACTAATTTATGGCTTCTCACCCCTACAGGATGATTTGAGGCTGACCATCAATTATTTTTCTATAGAGTTAATTTTGTGCCTCCCTGATATTCAACCTTCCACTAACTCCACTAGCTCATCTTCGTACTGAGGCAGGACAGGAAAAATAACAACTAGGCTGAATGAAGACAAGAACAATCATAATTTTTAAAATGAAAACTGCACCTTGAAGACACAAGCCCAGTTTCTTTCTTTCTTTGTTCATTTATTCATTTCTCCCTTTCTCTTTTCCCAGAACACAGGAAGTGTGGGAAACTCCCTCCCATCTAAAATAGCTGTTGCTGCTATCGATGCATAACATACTGCTATTATTAGTCTTTTTATATAAATATAAATATATGTATATATATACATATAAATACATACATATATTTATATTTTGAATTTTAGGAAACTTTAATGGGGCTGTCAACTTTGGAAAAAGTTATCCCAGTTTACTGTGTTGATTTGGCATTGTACAGAAATGGACAGCCATATTGGTCTAGAAATGTTAATTTTTTTATTTTTATTTTTTATTTTTTTATTCCATGTGTATAGGGGTAACACATTGTACTAAATATGTAAGGTCATATCTATGTGGGTTTGATTACGGAAACTAATAAAGTATTCTCTAAATAATGAAAAAAAGAATAAGATAAGGCTACAAGAGCAAGAAGCAATTTAAATATGTTCAGGGACCATTTTCATCTTCAGAATTAAGGATTATTTTAATATTACATCATTGCCTTTTCTCTTTTACTTTCCTTTTTAGTTATATCTTAGGATTCCCTATTTTTAATGTTCATACAGAGATTTCTTTAACTGAAATACTGAATAGTTTCTCCGGTGTGAAAAACTATAATAGTACACAGGATCCTAATGAGATAATTAATAATGTGAAATAGGAAGTAAAGGGCTAAAGGTGTAGGGAAAGTGGGAAGGGTGGGGGAAAGGTAATAAGGGAGAGGAAAAAAAATATGAGAAACTGAAAAAATGGAAATAAAGTGTTTGCAAAAGGGGAGGAGAGGAGTGGGTGAGGGGAGGGCAGGGACAAGGGGAAAAAATGAGAATGAAGACCTATCATGTAAAGGTACAGAATCCCAATGATGAATGTAACTGTATTGTATACCTAGATTGTACCAATAACCTCAATAAAAAGAAAGAAAATAGGTTGGGTCATTTCCTTTTTTACTTTCAAGTAGTCTTCTTTCACTTTGAACAGACGACCTTTTGAATTGTAAATTAGGATTTCTCCCATGTGATTTGATCTTACCTTGGGTAGGCCATCCTCTCCTACACACTAGACAACACTAAATACTATAGAGTATCAAATTCCGCCAAAACATAAATATTCCCAGTTCCTAATTTTGACAGGTTTCTTTTCTCTGAGTGCCCGCACTCCACTCTTCAATGCACCCTAAAATCTCTGCCTAATAAACCCTTTCTGTGCTTCTTACTGATTAGTCTTGAAAATTCTGTTACTGCAACTGGAGTTACCAAATGTTCAAAGTTATTCCATGACAGGGTAGGTTCAGTTCCTCCTCTCAGCTTCAGGAAACTCTCAGATCCAGTCAGGTGATATGACCAGAGTCACTGATAACATTCTTTCCTAAAACATAAATATAACCTGGGTAAACTCAACAGGGAGAAATGCTTTCCAGCCCTCCAGTGTCTGCTGCTTCAGAATCAAATGTAAAGAATAGCACAGCAATCCTCATTTAGAGGATGGTGTCCGACATACTGGATATGTGATGCAGACCAAGAACTGTGGCAAACTTTCTAGCCCCGCACGAACCCTTTGAAGGGAGTTACCCTTCTGTTTGGCAGATGAATGCAGGCCACCTTATCTTCACTGCTCCTGAGTTGCGGCTAAATAGGCCCTTTTCACCTCATAAAGGGACCATTCCACACTCTAGTCACTCAGCACCACACTCTACATGAGTTCACTCTAACATTATACATCAACACTCTATCACTGCACTTTCCAACAGACTGACCTTTACAATATTCTCAAGAATTGCAAAAAAAATTGCAACCTGCCCCCCCCACATTCCCCTCTCATTCCTTTACCATTCCGGCTTCTGCCTATGACTCCCTACCTGTCTTCATTTGGCTGGCCTCTGAATCTTTCAGAACCCCACTGGGGCATCATCCTCATTAACTCTTAAGAAATCTTCCACAATTAAAGTACCCTTTCTTATAAATGTGGACAGATGTATCAGCATCAGGGAAAACATACAATTATATTCTAGTCATCTTTTCTAAGTGCTCAACAACACAAACAGCTTCTTGAGAGAAGGATTACGGCTCATCCATTTCTTAAATTCCCAACAACTCACTCTGGACCTGATTTAGACATTGAGTGTTTGTTGGCTGGGTGAAACTGACTATGTTACTAGCAGGCCACCATGCACACACTGGACTTTGTCCCATAGCCCCCCGTCCATGTGAATTATGCTGAAAGTGCAAGTGAAAATACTTCCTTGAGGACCCTACTGTATCCCATATCCCTTTAGCATGTCTCACCTCAAGAATTTGTGGCTTTTATCTAGCTTGTCCAACCATATACAAATATAACCTAGAGGAAAGGTTACATTAGAATTTCTGAAGGCCAATTTTCAGCCAATCTGAATGGAAGAAGTGAATACATGCGTTACTGTCCCCACCAGGGAACACGATTTTGAAACTGGCGAAGGCCTGGACATCCATAGCTTCAGTAACTAAGTACTTCAGCTGTCTGTAGGGAAAAGCCTATATAGTCTTCACTCAAGGATGGTTTGATACTGGCTTTTTAAGAGTGGAAGCCAGCTCTTCCGAGCAATGACTAGCATCAAAGGCTCAGATACCACCGTCCCTCCATAACAAATTCTTCCCTAAAGAAACACCATTGTGGAGAGGCAGGATGGCTGGTCATGCTAAGAAAAGGGACCTCGAGCTCCCTCCTTGCCATCTGATGAATCAGAAACTTCCTTCTCCCCTCTCCCTTCTAAAATCTACTCCCTCCACCTGATTCAGGGAGGCAGATTGGACTTTCTTCTTCACTTCTTGGCCATCTCATTGGGTGACTGCACAGTAAAGCTTTTTGCGTTTTGCAAACACCTTGTAGGCTAGTATTGGCTTCTGTGTGAGTCAGGCAGGAAGCCCTAACTGTGGATATCAATTTTGAGGTACATTACAGTCTTTCAGAAGGTTTTCATTGCAATCAAGCCCATTTGCCTACATTCATAACCTATTCTCTAAGACATTTGTGGCTGGCTTTTTTCCTAATCATCTCTACTGCTTACTGTTACCTCGCTTGTACTCCTGGAACCCTGCCCTTCTAAGCACATTCAGGTCCCGGTCACAGGATCTATACCAGGAATTCAGGCCAGCCTTCCTACACAAAGCACAAAATTTACTACATGAATAGAAAAAAAAAACCCAACAGTTCTTAATGTATAATGTATAAACTCCTAAGAAGAATAAAATTCTCGAGAAACTAAAATGATTCGCAATCTCTCCTATAAAAGGACTATCTTTCTATAATAGTTTGTTAAGATACTCATAATGCAAAAAAAAATGTGTAAGGAGTATTAAGGATTCTTTACATCAGCAGTGTTCAATTTTAGCATGCATCTGAATCACCTAAAGCTCTTTTTAAACACAGATTTCTCAGTCCCACTCTATTTAGAGAGTTTGGCATGCAGTCTGTGAATTTGCATTTCTAACAAGTTAGCAATTGATGCTGTATTGCCAGTCCAGTGAATGATTTTGAGAACCACTGCTTTATAAAAGCCCTAGTCAAGGACTGAATGTGTTGACTGGCTACTGATTCTATACCTATTTAATTAATTTAACAAAGCCATTAAACTTTTTTAAGCACCTGAAATGTGGTCAATTCAGTGCTGGTTACTGGGGTGGTATCAGTAAGCGAGGCCAAGATGGTACCTCTAATCTTTCAGCCACTGGATACTTACTAGGAATTTGAATTAATACTAATACCAATACTAATGCCTGTCAGTCTATGTGCAAGAGTCCAGAAGAAAAAGGTAAGGAAATACACCTTTTCTTTGAAGGAGATATGAAAGCCTTCATATATATATATATATATAAACAATACCATGGTTTAAGCCTGGTATTCAAAAATAATTTATTTGAATTAAATTGCTTGAAATACATTGAAATGTGGTTATTAATATCCTGCTCATTGCAATACAATTATTGTAATATAAATTATTTTGATTACACACCTGTCACTCAAAGTGTGTTACTATTTACAGGAATTGACTTTTAGAGATGTGTAAACATAATTATTTTTTATTTTACTGCCACATTTTATTATTGCTTCTTCATCATGAGTCATAGGTCAGTCTTGAGTACAGGGTACCAATTATACTCCAAAACATATCATAGGATTTGCTTGTTTTGTTATTTTTAGATATTATTCTAAAGTCAACAGTGGAAATCAGCATCATTGATTAGTCAAAGAAATAATGTTCCAAAGCTTGCTTCCACTGACTTCAGGTAGATAAATAGAAATTTTGAAGAAGTCTGGAAGATCGCTGTATGTATTTGTTTTCCTCAGTCAAAAGCAATTCTTTTGAGAATTGCTCCCTATTAATGGCTAGGGAGTGGGACTAAGCTGTGTTTCTGGGACTGGGGTTGCAGCTGTAATTGCTGTGAGGTACAATTTTGGTCCACAAGTCAAACGGTGGCCTAGAGATATGGGGCCTTTGGGGTCCACTTTAAAGAAATAAATGTCAATTTTGAATCCCCAAATATCTCATAATTTACATAAATACTTGCACACTTTCACAGTTAACATAATATCATGGTTGCCACAATTACACAGCTTATTTGGATCAGAATACAAAAGCAAGACAGCACAACAGATGTATTTGATAATGATCTCTCGGTTTTTCTCAGACCCAAAAAGCTGAGCTGATAATAAATTCTGAGCACCACCAGTTTCCTCTTTAGGAAAAATGTGAAAATGGTAATAAAGCAGACTGGTTGATAAACTTTAACAGTCTTTCCTCCTGGATGACTTGATGACAGACGTATTAAGAAGATTGTCTTAAGGAGTCTTAGGATAGTACTTATTTTTGTGAAAATTAAAGACAAGCACTTACTTGAAGTAAATAGCACGTGATCTGATCATCACACTTGTTGAAATGTGATCATTTTTGTTTGATTTGCTTCTTTTGATTTGTTTCTTCTGTAGACATTGGTATAAGACTTACAGACTTTTAAAAAATACATCTGATTTTAGAGGACATCATTATTGGCTAATGAAATACAGACAGGAAATGGTTTATCTCATTTGTTTTTATAGACACATTTTGCTCTCACTTGGTAATATGATTTACAATGTTGTTAGCTCAGAATAGGTTTCATATTCATGTATTGGCTTTTAGGACATGTCTTTAGCTGTAATTTGACTTAAAAAGTTAAAAGAAATGATTTAAAATGGGAAAATGTTCTTGAGAACCAAATCAAGGGCATTTTTAAGGTTCAGAGTTAGAAATTATTGGAAACCTAAAATATTCCAAATATTTGCTGTTTGAAATCCAAGCTATGATTGAAATTGTTAGGTGGTTAACTAAAATGTCAAGGGTTAGAAGATCTGCCAAATTCCTAAGTAGAATTGAGGAGATAGAAAATATGAGCAAAGAATAATTTTTTTCCACAGAGCTGAATCGAATCCTTTTTATTTAGTCGACTATTTCAGTTTGTTGAAATAAATAGTGGCTATTGGGATATAATTTAATAAAATGCTGAAATCTGCATTGAATTCTAAAAAATAGGAGAGTTTGTTTCTGTTTCAATAAAAGCCAAACAAAAAAGTTAAGACTATTCCCATTCTTAAGACATTTTGTTTTGGGCAACTTATAATGATATAAGTAAAAAGAATAAAATCACTTGGGCACCCCATGCCAATTTAAAATATAATATAAAAGGTGAATGCAAACTCAGTTTGGCAAACCTGAACTTCAGTAGTTCTAAATAAGCTCATCTAAAGAGGCAAAAGCAGTTTAACAACACCAAGACTGGTGTCATTCTCAGAGTTTGAAGATGAAAGGACATCACCACATGAGAAAGTAAAATCTTTGGCTTTTCCATTCATCATTTCCAAAGCTATTGCTTTTCAATTTCCAAAAAGGACAATATTTTTCCATGTTTTAAAGATTGGCAATAAATTGTGGAATTTAAAAATTCCAAATGAGAAATATTAAGAATAAACATGATGGTAAAGTGATACACACTAGTTGTTTCAGTTTTTACAACTGAATCCAAAGACAAAGTATATATTTGGAACTAGTGGCTAATTTCTTGAGGTACTAAACCAGGAATAAGGTGATTTAGTTAATGTACACTACTGGAATGAATAGCTGAGGCCCCTTGCAACTAGGAAAATGACGTTTAGATGATCATTTTCATGGTTAGAATGTTTGTGCCCCTCCAAAATCCATATCTGGAATGGTAGTTACCAAGTTGAGAGCACTGGATACTAGGACTTCGGAAAGGTGATCAGGTCATGAGAAAAGAACTCAGGAACAGGATTAGTGCCCAGTAAGGGGTAGGATCAAGCACTATCTCCTCTCCCAGTCAGGAGCAGACAGGGTCTCTCATCCACATGTGCAATCTCGCACCTTGCTCTTGGAGTCAAAGCAATGTAAGCAATGAATTTATTTTGTTTATAAGTTAATTGATATTATTTTATTATAGCAGCCCAAGACAGAGTCATATTAATGATAGTAGTGAATGTAAATTTATTTACAAAAATTTAAAAAGTATTCTAATAGTGAGGAGACTAACTTTGTGTGAGAGATGATTTATGTGAGCTAAATTCTCATCTTCCATATTAATCTATCAGATTTCAATATCTTAGAAATCAAGGAAAGTTATTGTGAATATATTATTTAAAGTATTAGAAATGTGCCAGAAGTGGCTAAAACAGAACAAAACAAAACTGAGGTCTGCTTTTATAGAATAGAAAAAAAAAAGGGTAAGGTTAACAGACACAACTCTTGATTTTTCTATTGTTAGTTTTATAAATACAGAGTGAAGCCCAAATTTTGATAAAAATAGAATTTATTTTTTAAAATCACTTTATAAAAAAAGGAATGTTTGATCACCTGTAGAGTACATAAGAAGAATTTTTTCTAAATAATTTTTGTTAAAACGTGTCTTTAAAATCACACTAAAATGCAATTAACCTCTATAGTTTAAAGCCTTATCCTTTCAAAGTGCTACACTTCATATTTCTATTCTAGATATTAAATGTATCTCATATCACCAAAGTAAAGCAACATCAGCTTCTTCCTCTGGTGCTGACCTTGTCTTTTGTCTATATATTAAAAAATCAATTTGAGAGTCTGTAGCTAATTAAAACTGTGATATCCTATAGAGAATGTTTATTATTTTCAGGCTGATTTTTATTAACTTCTTTGGGGACAATGACATTCCCTATGGTAGAGAAGAGATCTTTGGAGAACTACTCTTCCGTCATAAGAAATCTTTCGATTTTCACAGCAACTAAATAACAAAAATATTTCTTACCACACAGAAGGCTTTTAGCAAGAGAGCAAAACAAAAGAACTTTGAAATTTCTTCTTGAAATCTCCTTCTCTGTAGAAAGGCTCCTCAAACTGCAGAAATATACAAATATCCAGGGCAAATAAAAGATAGGCCACTTAAATATACCTTTTCCCCTTCTCCCTCCTCTCCCTCTTCTCCTCCTCCTTCTTCTTTCTTCTTCTTCTTCTTCTGGTACCAGGGATCAAACTTAAGTCTTTGTGCTTGCTAGGCAGGCGGCAGAAAACACTGAGCTAAATCCCCGGCCCAAATACACCTTTTCTTCAGATATGCCTTACCGTAATTACCATAATTATCTTCAAATATTTCCTTAACAGTAACTAACCCTAACTACCTATGCTGAGCCCTTTTCAGAACGTGACCACTCCCACTGTGTAGTTATTCAAGTCGAATAAATGCTGGATCACTGTGGGTAGCACTGTGATTATCTCACATGTTCAGTATCTACAAATGAGTATCTGAGAGACCTGATATTTTTAGGAATTTGTTCAGCTCTGTGAATTAGAGAGCAGCATAAAAAAGCACCTGTGTGGCTTTCTCTGAGGTGATAGTATTGGCTAAAGTAGACGAATCCTGTTAGCCGCAGAGGACCGAAAGAAAACAATTCCCTCTGAGAAGAAAGACAATGCATACCCAAAGCACGAGCCAAAGGAAGCAGATACCTTAGAGCTCTAGTTACACGTTAAGGACACAGACAGTAAATGCACTGTGAAAGTAAATCTAAGTGGCCCTGTTTGCCATTGTTCTTGGTTTAGGATGTGTGCTCTCAGGGTTAGGCAAATCCCAGCAAATCCGTTCTGCATCACCTTATGGGGCGCCCAAACTGTGCTGAGCTGACCAGCTGACCTCATTCTCTAGCAGAACTTGCCTTTTGCATTTCTGACTATCTGATTAGGCGTTTTTGTTTAATAGTGTTTTTCATGTGGCATTTATTTCCTTTTTTATTTTCATTTTTTTTTATTTTGGTACCAGGGATCAAACCAGGACCTTGATCTTGCCGGGCTGGCTCAGTGCCACTGAACCAAATCCCCAGCCCCCTCCTTCCTTTACCCACCTCTGATCTTTTTATCTTTCCGTGAGCATCCGTGTTGAACTCTCACTGGTCAGGCCTCACTCCTCCATCAACAGCGAAAACTCGATTTCTACCTTACCCAGCAAATGGCGTGCATCGTTTATTTGGGCATTAATCAAGTGCATACTCGTAGCGATTGCTGGTCATGTTTCATACGAGAATTACTACAGTCAAAACTCTGCTGTACCATCCAGTTTTGATTTAAATTGGCCTCCACTGCTTCCTTATCTCTTGATGTTGAACAAGTTTGTGGGATCTTTGGATGCATGTGTCCCTTGTGAATTAGGGATAATGGCAACCCTGACTGGTTTCGTGAATTACCTAATCCAGCCTTCTGCACTATTCAGTGCCTGGCACAAGACAACATGTGACAGATGTTTGCCCCTTTTTCCCCTTTTAATTCCTGAGCAGAATTATTTTCTATTGCCATGTATACTGTTCAATGTCTGCCTGTAATTAAGCACCGTGTGGGCCCTTAGTAAATGATTATTTGAGTGGATGCAGCAGTTGGGCACCATGAGGACATGAGGAATCCCTTGCACCCCTCTTTTGAGGGCTCCCAGCAGCTACAGGAACTTATCGAATGTGTGAAAACAAACCCCTCACTGGGAAACATCATTTAATTGGGGGTCAGAGCTATCATCTTTCATCACTGAGGACAACATGTTCATGTGTTCAAAGGGGAGCAATAAAACTGTTTTTACCCCTGGTACATTATTTAGTATTATGTTCAATTTATAAATTTGTCAGACGCAGATCAGAGAGAAAAATGAAACAAACAGAACCACAGACTTTATAAAGTTAAAGAGTCCTCTTTATAATTGTCTCTAAATGGGGAACTTTATTACTGTTTCCCTATTGAAAATCTCTTAAAATTGTGATATTTTATATGTATGCAGCTACATTTCAGACAATAAGTTTCAGAAATTCATGGACCTTTATGGAAGTTACCCATTTTATCGCATTTTCAATATTCCTCATTTTAATGTGATTCTACTCAACTGATGAGTGAGAAATCCCATGAAATGCCAGGCATGCTCCTAGGGCAGAGCTGTGTCTTACCCATGTTCCTGTGCATCAATACAAATTGTTGGGTTCTACTCCCAGATTTTCTGATTCGAAAGGGCTGGGGGCTCAAGAATTTTCATTTATAATGATTTCCTGGATGTATCAGTCAGCTTTCTTATTGCTAGGACTAAGTACCTGAAGCTCACAACTTAAAGAGGAGAAATTTGTTTTGGCTCACAATCTGAGAGGTTTCCATCCTTGGTTGGCTGGCTCCAAGGCAGAAATTTCATGGCGCAAGGGCCTGGTGGAATATATCTGCACACTTCCGGAGCTGGGAAGCAGGATCCAGGGGAAGGATAGCAGCGAAGGAGCCAGAGACTAGATATGGTCCCCAAGGCTGTGCCCCACGCCCACCCGACACTTCCACAGGTGTGCTCCAGTCATCTCTCAACCCAGTGCCTTTGACAACCAAACCGTTCCATCAGGCGATGTTGATTCAGGGACCACACTGAAAGAACCACTGCATCAGAGAAGAAAAAGAAGATAAAGTCTCTTCCCTACAGGGTTTTAGCATTTTTATCAAGTTTTAACTGTAAAGGGCAGAATTGTTGATGTACTAGGACATTGATGTCTAGGTGTAGAAATCTGGAGTTTCTCATGACTCAGATATTTAAGAGATCCAGATTTGAGCAGTTTGTATCTTTGGAAGAGTCAGACTAGAGTAAATTCCTTCAGGCATATTTTTAAAAAACCAATTTTTGGTAATGTAATACTACTTCCAACTACTATCTTTACATAAATAGAGAGAAAGTTCAATTTAATATTAATTAGGAGTTGGCTATTTTAAATCATTCTCTTTTAATTTGATCAGTTACACATTTGAATTGATAATGTGATCTATTTTAAGATAATAGAATATAGTTTGCCAAAGTAAGAATCTTTTCACACATAAAAATCACACATTCAGAGTTCTAAATTAGATTTCTTTTGTAAGTTCATGGGGTGTCCTATAAAACCACAACATCATTAGATGTTCAAGAAAAAAAGCTGTTAAAGTGATCAATGTAGCAAGTTCCATTAAAAAATAGATTGACAATTTAAGAGAAAGTTAAATAAGTATGCATAAGATATTTTAAAGAATCACATTTTTAAAAAGACCATTATTGGATATACTACATCTTAAATACTGAAAATGTAATGCTCACTGAGATCCTGAATGGGAATTGAAAAAAATATTTCAATTCCACTCGAATTCTAAAAGGATAGATCAAATTGAAAGCTTATTTTGGTGAAACATTTGGTGAAATACTAGTGATGAATCTTCTTTTCTAAAATTACTTCCTGATAATCTCATAGACGTATTTGGCAAATATTAGAAATAATTATGTTCTCTCAAAGGATTTTTGTCTAAATGAACAAATATTTATGAACATATATTTGAGGATTCAATTCATTAATTTACCAGAAATTTATTGAGCATCTTTATATGTATAAGAACCATGCAGGCACTGTGTGTACGACAAAATTTCAGACAGATCCAAAACAAACGTATGCATTCATTTTTTATTGCTTTCCGAAAGATGCATTATAAGTTTAGTAGCTTAAATGAACACTTATTATTTCGTAGTTGCAAAGGTTTAAGTTCAACGTGAGTGTCACAGGGCTAAAATCAAGAAGTTGTCAGGAGAACTTGGCTGTGTTCCTTTCTGGAGGCCCTTTCTGGAGGTCCCACGGAGGAGCAGCTTTCTTTCTGCTCCAGGCTATTGGTAAAATTCAGGTTCTTGTGGCTGCAAGACTGAGCATACAGCTTATTGGCTGGCCGTTTGTCAGATTGCCATTCCCTGCTTCTACCACCTGACTGTATTCCTTCCCCTGTGGCTCCCCGTGGCCAACTTCCAAGTCAGTGCTGCCATGCAGACTGATGCTCCCAATGCATTATTGCTGTTGTCCTAGGAGTGGCCTCCTTATGCAACAGGCAAATTTAGACCCTGCCCTTTTGTTCTCTCTAGTGTGAGCTCTCTTGCCCTTCTGCAAGAAGGCCCTCACCAGATGCGGCCACTTTTTCTTGGACTTCTGACATTCTAGAATCATGAGGCAAATAAATATTTTTATAATAGAAATACTATGTATGAATCATTCTGTGATATCTTTTGTAGTAACAGAAAACAGTAATATATGTCAAATCCAGTGTTTGTTTTGCTTTGCCTCACGCATAGCCTTTTTCTGTTTCATCTCTCTGACCAAGTCAAGAAAGGATCTCTGTGGCTAAGGTCCCCCGTGATTGGACTGAACACGCTGAAATGATCCCAAAACATCTCCCATCTTTGTTGTTGTTTATGTTTTTGGTGCCGGGGATCGAACTCGGGTCCTTGCGCTTGCATGGCAGGCGGCGGAACCACTGAGCTAAATCCCTGTCTCACACAATATCTCTCATGTTAATGTCTGGATCTAGAATCATATTTGCAAAAATGCTTTTCAGTGTAGGGTAACATAGTCACAGATTCAGATATGTTTTGGTGGTATGTGGTGAGGGGTGCACTTTTCTACTTACTGTATCTTGTAAATCTTAACATTCTGGTAGGAAAAATTAGATGATTTAAAAAAATCAATGTGAAGTTTTAAGTAGTGGCAGAAAAGCTGGATCATATAGATTTCAGGCAAGGTACAGATGACTCTGGTTTTAACTGAAAAAAATTAAGAGACTTTCATAGGGAGATGGACAGGGAGAAAACAAATCTAACAAAGGATGACAAAGAACCCAGTTATAACCATTCTTAGCCTAACAGTAAGTGAAAGGAAATATGTTATTGGAAGAAAACAACCTGGAAGTGCAGAAGAAATCCTACTGGGTAGGAGCCGTGGCCCTTGAGGCTGAAATAGTCAAGACACAAATGAGGAACGAGGGTGGCAAAGACCCTGATCCAGATCTTTTTCTGCATTCTGTCTCCTGCTGGGCTCCCCATGGCCAATCCCAACCAGTGGCCAAAGGGCAACAACACCTGTGGGGAAGAGTCCATAAAGGTCAGTCTCAAGGAACCAGAGCTGGCAGAAGATATTGGAGAATGGATTTAGGTTACAACAACAGAACAGAGAGAAAATTACTAGCACAGAAATGCCACGAAAGAAGGGGAGAAAGGGTAAGGTGCTGGGAAGAGCACTGGATTCTGTTCATTGAAAGAATCAAGTAAACCCCTCAGAGGAGCTCATAACTGTGCAAAGAAGTAAAAGAAATGAAGGAGTAAGCCATACAGATGGACAATGGAAAAATGCCCCAGGAAGAAGGAAGGCCAGGCGCAGTGAATCTGGGAAGGGTAGAAGCTTCTATTCCCCGAGGAATAGCAAAGAGGCCAGGGGACTGAGAGTGAATACAGGGAGAAGGGCAGTGGGAGAGGTCAGAGGGGTGCCAGGTCACATAGACGAGAAGATCGTGCTTCTATGCCATGATAGACCAGGGGCCATTTGGAGCAGAAGGAAATAGACTTACACTTAGAAAGAGCGTTCTATGTTTGCAGAATTAGCTGGAATGGGCAAGAGTGGAGACAAGAACACTGCTTACAGGCTAGCTGAAGGGCTGGGGTTATTGTGGCATAGACGAGGGTGGTAATGGTGCCGCTGCTGGACTAGGTTAGTAGCAGGGATTATTATAAACAGCAAAAATACTCAGGAGATATTGATGACAGAAAAGCACTGAACTTGTTTGTGGATTAGCTGCGACTCTGTGAGGGCAAGAGTAGCATCAGAGAAGTTTTTGAGCTTATGGGTAGAGTAATCAGGTGAATGATGGTTGTGGCCTGTTTCTGACTTTACCTGCCTTGAAAAATCAATCTCATTGGAGCTCAGCAGGGAAAGGAGTTTAAACAGCTATATGGAGTACACAATTTAGATTCAAAAAGACACAGTAAGGCTGGAGGTCCTGGCATTTTTAAGCAAACATCTGAGGGTCAGGAGGTAGATTGAGCTGATGGTGCTATAACTTTTATGTCTCAATTCACTTATTTTGTGAAGCACCTGTAGTTTCTATTAGTAGCGCCGTTAGATAATAAACTGGATTTACTGCTTACTATCTGTGGCACCTTGACTAAGTTATCATTTAATTTCCCCGAGTTTCAAATTCTAACCTGTTAGTTGGGTACTACAGTATTGCTATACTGAGTTGTTTTGTTGATCAAATGTGATGTCACTTATAAGACACTCATCACAAGACTGGCTCATTGTAAGCACTCAGTGAAACTTAATAACTGTTATATTTATTTCACATATTGGAGTTCTGCACATGATTTTCTTTGAGATAAATAATTACCAGTGGATGCCTAAATATTCCAGGTATAATTATCCTGCAATATTTATTTCCTAAAGCCATAATATTTCTTCATTCCAAGATTGAGAGGAAAAACATGAATAAGGAAAGCGACATTTGCATGTCATTTCACTTTTAACCTTCTATATCAGGGTTCCAAAATGAAACTGTTATTACTGACCTTTGTAGAAAAGATATAGCTACTGTGAATAAAAATAATACTAGCCTTAACTTCCATCTACTCTGGCTTCAATTGCTGTGCTGTCCACTAGTGTCTGTGAATTAGATATCAAATTGATTTACACTGGAAAAAAACTGTTACAAATCCAATGATTTAAAATGGAACAAAAACTTGTTTCCTCCTTACCATTTGCCTCTGAGATTTCCTGCTCAGATCTAGCTCTTCGGCAGATCTTTATTAAAGTGACTCAATTTTACTAACCCCGTCAGTTTTTCTCCCTGTTTTCTTTGATAAGAATGTCCTTTCCTTCCTCTTCCATATATCTAAGGAGAATAACCATTGACATTGGTTCAATTAGAACCAGAAATTTTGGTGTACACAGCAGTTGGTATTTAGCTGTGTCTAAATAAGTAGAATATGTGTTACTTTGGGTTATCCCCACAAACTCTTAGAGCCACTTTACAGAAATAAAGTCAGAAATAAAAAATGATGTAATAAAGTTCTAGGTAGGTAGTGTTCACCACTTAAGAACATTAAGAAGATTTAAAAGAAGCAGTTTCTTAAAATGACCAAAACACACACACACACACACACACACACACACACACACACACACACTATAAGAGTTAAAATACATTTTTATGTTAAAATTTGTTAAAAGAAAGTAACATTGATCGATCAATTGTTTGATTGCTGCTGGGGCCTTATACATGCTGAGTAACTGCTCTACTACTGAGATAAGTCCCTGAGCCCTACAAAGTTTAAATGTTAAGCATAGAAAATGATGGTCAGTACTGAATGCTAGGGAGTGGTGCCAGATGAGACTTAAAGCCTTCATTGAACACAGCACTATTAAGGTCACTTGGGGGCAGGAGGCAGAGCCAGATGACAGTGGATGGAGAAATGACCAGGGAATAAGGAAGAAGAGATAGTAGCTTTCACTTTCAGGGTCACTATTGAAGAGGGAACTGTAACAGGTTTGGAAGGACAGAGTTGTGAAGACTTATTTGTTTAATTTCTTGTGTGTTTGTTTTCCGGGAATATATCTATATACTGAGAGAAGGAAGAAATAAAAGAAATTAAAGGTAGAAGCTAAGAGTAGAGAATTGAAGGATCCCAGTATAAAAATGACAGAAAGTAATCATTTGAGTCTTCATTTATAGAATATTTTCACTGAAAACCACAATTGTTAACTAAGTTGTTTGTTTTCTTTCTTTTTATTTTCTGAAGAATAGAGGAATATTTAAAAAGGACCATTTTGGTTTTGAAACCTAAAAGTGTACCAAATTACTTGTGAATGGATAGGATTACTAAATGACTACATAATTTTAAAAGTTGGTATTTTAAATAATAAAATGCACTTTTCAGCAAAAATATGATCTTGTACAAGCATTTTAGGACAAACTGCTATAAGGCAGTAATCTGTAAAGATGAATCATTGAAAACAGCTGGACATTCAAAATGTTAGCAATTGATAAAACCAGTACTAATTGTAGTTTAGAAAAAATACTTTTTATTAAAAAGCATCAGGGGCAATTTGAAACAGTGAAAAAATTTAAATGAAGAACAATTGCACCACCTAGATTTGATAGATTCTACGTAGTTGCTAGTTGGTGATGAAATATCTTTAAGATTAACTTTTTCTAAGAGCATTTGTATGCTGAGTTTACATTGCTCAATGAGAGCTTTTCTATTAACATTTAGAGTTTGCTTCTCAAGTACTGAGAAAGATTTTGACATGAGAAAATGGAGAACCCCTTTACTGTATAATCTCAGGAACTTGGGTTTAAAGCTTGACTTCTCTAATCTGCAACTTTCAGGTACAGTATTTAAGCTGTCCTAAGCCACAATTTCTCCATCATAAAATAATTATAGAATGCTTCTGAGGTGGGCATGATTATCAAAGGATTAATCCATGCATGAAAAGGGCTAAGAATAGGTCTCAGATAGTCAATGAATATTAGTGTTATGCCATTATCAATGTTAATGAACATACCCAGGGTGAGGATTCTGGGTTGTCTATAAAAATAGACAATAAGGCGGAGAGTAATATTTAAAAATGTACCACTCTCCCTCAAATGCTAAAATCAATGATCTCAGAAAAACTCACAATTTTGTCCATGAAAATTTTACTAATAGATATAAAGGTTAGACCTTAGGAGAACTAGAAACTTGAATGGGTTGGTTCCCCAATTCCTGCCTTGGGGAGTCTACACAGTGTTAGCAGACTGTTCCCCATGGTACTATTAGAAATCAGATGCAGGATTTTATACTTCTATCTGATTTTTCACTTTTTATTTGATATGAGTTTTAATCACAATTTTGTGATAAGCTTTTCTTGTGAGGCAGAAAGAGATAGAATTCTTTAAGGAACTAGGAATCCAATTTTACTTAACATTTATGCTTTGGGACAGTATGTACAGGTGTAATCAAAATATATCATGAATATTTAAATTTTTAAAAAGTTATTGTATTAAAAGACACATTGCCACAACGGTTCTCTTGATGGAACTGTTTTTTGCTCTTGACTGGGTGGTGGTCTCGTGAATCTACATATTACAAAGTTGCACTGAACTAAATGTGCACATTTAGGCAGAAGTGAGCACACGTTCAACTGTGAAAATGTTAATAAGGGTGAAAAGTGAATCAACATCAGTTATCTAGATTAAATATTGTACTATAGTTATGTGATAAATTGCTATTGGAGAAAACCCAGGGAAGAGCACATTCTGTTACTCAACATTATATCTCACAACTACTATATAATTACTTCAAAATGTAAGAAATATTTTTGAACTAAAGAAAAATCTAATAAAGGCAACTTTATATAAGGTATGAAAAGTGATTGTGTTTTTCATGTATTTGTGCATTAATATCACAGCTTTATACTTTATCATCAATTGCAAGCTTCTGGAAATGCAAAATCTCTATTAAGCAAGCACAGGCTCTACTTTTTTTTTTTTTTTTTTGGATTTTTGAGACAGAGTCTCACTATGTAGTTGAGACTGACCTGGAATTCACTATGTAGCCCATGCTGGTCTTGAACTCACAGCGATCCTCCTGCCTCATCCTCCCCAGTGCTGGGATACAGGTGTGCACCACCATGCCTGGCTCAAGCTCTACTTTTCTTGATTGCTATTTTGTCTTTTCCTCCCTTCTCCCTCCATCCTTTCTTTTTTGCCTTTCTACTTTTCTACCTATCTTTCTTTCTTTCCTAGGATGGGTTGGTGGTATACAGATAAAAATGACCTAGGGAATTAATGAGCTCTTAAAAAAGAAATGAAACACTAACTTTGAATCCACTGTAGTCCCATATGTTCAAGGACAAATTCTCAGTTCCAAGAATCTAGTTGGTTCTTAAAAATAGGGAGAAAAATTATTTTTTCACTTTAATATAAACTGACAAGCCTCTCTTAAATCTGACCTTGAAATTTATGGTACATCATTAATTTTACAAATGGTTTCTTCATTATGTTAAGAAAATTAATTGTCCTAAACAGTCTATCCAAATATATGTGAATATCAAAGACATGGTATAATTTTTGAAGGCAATAAAGTACTATTTTCCTTCTAACTCTTGAGAGAGCTGACAACATAAAAAATGAAATATGTTGTTAAAAGCAGAAAAAATACTTTTTGCCTGAAATATGCTTCATTTTTAATTAGTGATGTTTTCCTAAGAGAGAGAAACTTGGCAGAGCAATAGTGAATCACTGAACTGAAAAAAATGAGGGTAAGACAATGTGTTTTTAAAAATGTGATTCAAGTACTCAATCTGATTTTCCGTTAACTTTATTTTCCTTAAACTTCAGCAGTTTGGCTCAATTCTTCTGAGACTCATTTGGCCCTGATTAAATTAGAGTTTCCTCTCATTTTTATTTAAAATATTAGATGCTTTCTTCTTTAATACCACTATAAATCATTATAAAATTGTTTTGGGGATTAATCCTTTCACAAGTATGTGACTTTTAATTAGTAGTATTTTTTTTCAAAACAAACAAAAAAACAAATAAACTCTTCTTTTCATCAAAAATGATGGCAATTGGCCCCAACCTCACAGGTCAGCCCATCGTACCATGACAACAGAACCTCAGACATTATTAATTAACAGGCCTTTTGAGCAGGACATGGGGGCACATTCCTGTGACTCCAGCACTGCTCTAGGCTAAGTCAGGAAGATTGCAAGTCAGAGCACAGCTTTGGCAGTTTAGTGCTTTAACAACATCCTGCCTCAAAATTAAAAAAAAATACATAGCAATTATATATAAAATTATATATAGGTCACTGTGAAGGCTCTAGGTTCAATCTCAAGTACCCAGAAAAGAAACAAAACAAACAAACAAACAGGCCTTTTGGATACTACAAAATTTAAGAACATGGCAGCTATGATTTAATGTTTTTCTTTTTAGTTTTGCAGTGCTGGGGTTTGGCCTTGCACTTGCCAGACAGGCACTGTACCACAGAGCCACATCCCCAGTCTTGAAATCTGCATTTTAGGAAGATTTAAATTGAGGAGCTCTTGAGTATATATTTAAACCTGCAAGGTTAAAAAGGAGAGCTACTGACCTGAGGTTTTGCAGAGATATCGTAGCTTAATTTGGCCCAGATTTGGCTAACAATGTTATTAAATAGGGAGACAATGTATATGACCTTAGTCTGCTAGGAAGCAAGCCACTAGGGGCATCATTAAATGAGGACCTAGTAATTTTTCAATTATCAAGTCGGTTTCAAAACTGTAGAAATGAGATGTCGTTGACTCTCTTTCCTAACACACCTCAGGTTATGTGAAGCCTTTGGCTCTATAACCACTGAAAAGTAATGAGCTTGACTGGGTGATACTTAAGTTCAATTTCCTTTGTACCACTAGTTAGTTATATAACTTCGGGCAAGTCATTGAGTGATATTAAACATTATTTCAGAAATAGGTAACAATATATCCTTAATATATTCCTAAATGCATACCAGGAATTTTCTTCTTCCTTAACTGTTCCCAATGTTTTCTACTGCATGCCATAGCTGGTTGAACTCTAGAAAGAAATGTAATCTTTCAACAAGGCATTACAAGGAATAATCAACAAGGAGGTTATCTTAGAATAAAACTAACGAAAATCTGTGTGTTTCTGGAAATTGCATACTAGTGCATACTAGTCAAAGGGATAAAGAGATAAAATAAAGAAACAAAGAATGTCAGATGAAGACAAAGAGCTATGGAAAAATATAAACTTTGCACCAGGCTCAGGGGATGTTAGAGGAGTAACTGTAATTTAAAATTTGGTCAGGAAAGGCCTCTCTAAGAAGTGGACCTTTAATCAGAAACTCAGTAGAGGTGAGGGAGTGAGCCGGGCAGCCACCTTAGGACACAGCATTGAAGGCAGGAGGGACAACTCCACTGGGAGTATCTGTCACCTGTGCGAAACAAAAGAGTGTTACCGAGATAAAAAGTGAAAGATATGCTATCGTAAAAGGAGAGTGCAAGTGACAGAACATTTTAGACTTTGCTAGAAATGAGATAGAAAACCTGACCAAGAAGTGATATGGTCTGATTTAAGTTTTGAAAATAAGGTTCCCTTCCTCTGCTGAGACTAGAATTTTGGAAGCATGGGCAGATACAAAAAGATGAAAAAAATCCAAGCAAGAGTTTATGGCTATTTAATTTGGGCAGTGGTAGTTGAAGTACTGAGTAGCTATCATTTTTGGGGTATCAGGAAGTTAAGCATTTATTATTGAACTGGGTATGTACCTGTTAGAAACAGGAGAATCAAACGTGACTCTAAGGAAAATCAACATTTGATTTTGGTGATTTTATTTTTATGACCATTTGACATCAAGTGGAAGTAAACTACTTGTGAGACCAATTCAGAGGAGTATGCCTGGAAATAATTTCCCAAAACCGCTCCAATTGGACACCGTCTCCTAAGGCCTGGACTTATGATACAACTGATCCCAGCCGACACCAGAATTGGAAATGCTACCTTCAGCCACCTTGTTCACTGGATCTGACATGTAGGGACTCCTGGCTTTTTCCCAAAATCAAAAGGACCACGTAAGCTAAACATTTAAAATTGATTCAAGATACCAAGGCAGTCATGACGGTACAACTGAAGACATGAAAGATTTCCAGAGCTGCCTCAGAAAGGGGAAAGAATGGTGGATTAAGTGTGTTTGAAGTGAGGGGGAGTATTTTGAGGGAGATTAATGGAAATGTGTCTTTTATTGTTATATATGTATTCAGATCATGTCTTGTGTATAGAATTTGGGTCAGAATTAGTGCTTACAAAACACAAAAATCAAACACATTGGATGTTATTGTAAAGTAGGAACTGTTTCTTTTTCTTTCTTTCTTTTCTTTTTTCTTTTTCTTTTCTTTTTTTTTTTTTTTTT